>NC_140171.1:86193795-86305969 GCF_963971535.1 Notolepis coatsorum | reverse complement strand
AGATTCAATGGCAAAGTTGGAAGGAGACGACGTCGACGCATTTTCATACCGTGGAGATGAAAAGTACCAGTCCCATCCATGATATTGTCCCCCCGGAACAGCACTTGATAACGTAACGCTTGCTAGCGTTAGCTAACGCTAGTTACCTGTCCCTGCCTTTAGCTAATTGCTACTAGCCGACATAGCTATAGCCTGACTGAAGGTTCTAACGCGCAACAACTTTCATCTTCAGTCCATCTGCCGAACGTCCTCTTCGTCTTGGCATAACCTAATCATACTTGGTATTGATAACAAGCTTATGGCACACGGTGTTATTTCTTCTGCTCCATGCTGCTTTTCAAAAGACATCCACTCGCTCCTCTGGATAGCGCTGAATAGATCCTGTAACTGGCTGTAGCCCCTTCCCTCATGGATCCGGTCTTCTCCACATCTTTCTACCGACTATCAGACCAACGCCAACCAGCTCGGCTCCCCCTAGTGTTAGTCCTCCAATGATGCTTTGCACAAAAGAAAAACACTATTCTACAAACGTGTCTATCTGCAGAGCAGCAGAGCCGCAGAGCCCGGAACTCTATTCTACAAACGTCTAATGTGAAATATATAAGCATGTAAGCAAAACTAGATTTTAGGTCTGTAATGAAAAAGGGCCTCGCGGGAAGGGGGGCCTCGCAAAAAAAAAATAATAATAATAATAATAATTAAAAAAAATTTAAAAAAAAAAATTATAATAATTTTTTTTTTTTTTTTTTTTTGCTAGGCCCCCCTTCCCGCGAGACCCTGTGCGACCGCACTGCTCGCACACCCCCTGAGGCGGCCCTGGTCATATGTGTGCTGTATCACTAACTGGACTTGATGGGAGTGCGAGAGACGCAATGCCTTCTGTCAGATTTTCCCCCTCGATGCAAAGGAACACATAAGCTCATCCCTGAACATTACATTACCTTGAATTATCAAGCAGGGGGTGCTTAGGAGTGCTGCAGTATTTACATCAGCAGCAGTGGCACAGGTCTGCAACAAAGTAACACACAATAGCATAGATTTAACATTATGAAAGGATGAAGATAAGCTAATCCACACACTACAGCTCACCACACATCAGCTCGGCCCATTTGGAGCAACTTGGGGGTTAAGTGTCTTGCTCAAGGACACTTTCGACATGCGGACAGTCAGAGCCAGGATTCGAACCACCAACCCTATGGTCGATTAACGACCAGCTCTACCAACTGAGCTTCAGTTGCCCCTAATGTAATCACTCGCATTTCAATAATATTTAAATAAATAAAACGTACATTAACTTCGAGCAGCAGTTTCTCCGTAGGCTCCTTGAAGTACACCATAAGGAGCAGGAGGATGCAGGCAGTCTTCTCCGAAGCCTCTGGATCATATCTGGCCAGAACTTCCCTGATCTTCGTGTTGTCCAGTTTCTGGCAGAACTGCAGGATGGTCCGTCCTCTCTGACCCAGGGCATCTTGGATCTTTTGAAGGGCATCTGTGTCTGTCAGGAGGCCAAAGTGGGAGAAAAGCCCCGTCTGAGAGAAGAGAAAAGGCCATTCCTCTTTGACCTCCACCATCGTTGGTGCAGGCATTTTGTTCAAGTACCGCCGCAGGATGACGTAGGTCCTCTCCATCAGAAGTTCTGCTCTCTCTGTCCCACCCATCCCTTCCTCTGTGTACAGACATACAAATACATGTATTGAGTACCCAAGTAACAACAATTAGATTTGATGTCACCACGTCTGGGAAATTGAGTGACAAACCTTTAATTTCATGCTCTCTCATCATTACTCATTCTGAATATTATGGTGGCCTTTTTGCTTAATTTGGGATGTTTATTCAGGTGTCAATTCACCAAAAGTAAAGTAGATTGCATGCCTGAGCAGATGTTCCGCAGATCCCTTTTCAAAGCCGCCAAGGTTTCCTCTGTCTCCCCGTCCGGTAAGTCTGCTGGGCCCCACCTCACCTAGGGATAGGAATCATAGTTTAACTCAATACTATTGGGGGAAATTAGATTAAAAAAATCTACACATAATTTAAACATTCAATCCAAATAACCTAAATTAGTCTAGCATGGCAGTGCCCCTTTAACCCGGCCGGAAACGGGAAATGCAGGCAGGCAATCAGTAGGCCCTAGAGGACAAGGGAGGGAGAGGCAAGGGAGTTTCGTAATCCATATAAAGAGTATCATCCATTGTGCTATAGTCACCCTCCACAGTGTTCCGAGGACTCTAATTAAAAATTAACTATACACTTAAATAAACAAATTTTATCTATTGAACTGTATAGTTGCATTCAACAGGTCGTTATTGCAAAAGAGAATTAGTTATCAATAACCTACCTGTATAAATAAAGGTTAAAAGTTGTTCCAAATATCACCTCACTACATGTCAAAGATGCATTAATTTCTTATATTCGTTAACTACCTTAGGTGATACTCTAACTCGAACAGTCGCTATAGATTTCTTGATGGCTGGCACATGCCAAGAGGATGTCAAATCTGGATTAGAGGCAAGGCAGTAAGAAAAAACACAGGGAACGACACATACATTCATGTCAAACAGTACTGGATGAGGTGATTAATCTCAGGTGTACTGCACAGGAAACAAATATAGTCTATAAACTACGATCTGTGTTGTATAGGCCTACCTACAGTACAACCAGGAAGCAATCCGTGCATGGATCTAGGGAGAGGTTGAACCCGTCAGTGCAGATTACTGTCCTGTACGCCTCAAACAAATTTGTATCTATTGAACTGTATAGTTGCATTCAACAGGTCGTTATGTGAAATATTGCTATGTTATTGTGAGATTACAAAATCTGATATGATATTACAGAGGATTTTGATTGCAGTATTTTATTGTGAAATAATAATTAAATGATGTGAAATATTGCTATGTTATTGTGAGATTACAAAATCTGATGTCAAAGTCAAAGTCAAAGTCAAAGATTTTTATTGCCATGTATGGACGAATCCACATTGGAATACGGGTACATGAGCAAACACTGTGTAAACAGTACAGGAAAAATATGTAAAAAAAAACACACAGTATAAAACACAGACAGTATAAAAGGACAAATGCTAAAATTGATATCGAACATCCCCTAAAAGTGCATATCATAGTTAAAAAAGCACTTCCACAAACCTGACTAAATAACACTAATAAAAACACAAAAACAAAATAGGATAAAATACAAAACTAGCCTTTGGAGTCATTCAGGCTCCGCACAGCACTGGGGAAAAAGCTATTTGTAAACCGAGAGGTAGAGCATGTAATAGAGCGGTAACATCTGCCCGAGGGGAGGGGGGCAAAGAGGCCTGCGGCTGGGTGACCAGAGGGGTCGTTGATAATGCCAGAGGCATGGGAAAGCAGCCTGGCACCATAGATCTCTTCTAGAGCTGGCAGGCTAGACCCGATTGTCTTGCGTGCAAGACGCACAATTCTATTCAGAGATTTCTTCTCCTGGTCTGTGATATTACCAAACCATATTGTACAGGAGGAGGTAAGAACGCTCTCGATCATACAGCGATATAAGTTGTGTAGAATCACCCTGTTATTTGTGAACTCTTTCAGTTTCCTGAGAAAGAAAAGACGTTGCTGGGACTTTTTAACAATGGTTCTGGTATTGGAGTGCCAGCTCAGGTCATTTGAAATAGTGACCCCAAGAAATTTTAAACTGCTCACCATCTCCACCTCTGAGCCATTTATGGTAATGGAGAGATGGGATACCTTGCTATGTCTAAAATCGATGACTAGCTCCTTCATTTTGGAAGCATTCAGGGTGAGGTTATTGGTCTCACTCCACCTAACTAGGTTCTGTACCTCTGATCTGTAAAATGACTCGTCATTTGAGTGTATACGCCCAATGACCGTGGTATCATCAGCATACTTTACTATCAGATTGTTATCATAGGAAGCAGTACAGTCATGAGTGCAGAGAGAGAACAGTAAAGGGCTGATAATGCAGCCTTGTGGAGAAACAGTACTTAAAACAAGTTCATCAGACATATTTTTTCCAATCGTGACTCTTTGAGGTCTCAAAATGAAAAAGCTAAGAATCCATTCACAGTCGCATAGACCCAGACACTGAAGTTTGTGGATCAGATTAGATGGAATAAGCGTATTAAAAGCAGAGCTATAATCGATAAAAAGCATTCTAACATAGGAGTTTTTCTTATCTAAGTGTTCATACATAGGATTAAGAGCTAAGGAAATAGCATCATCTATTGATCTATTTTTCTTGTAGGCGAACTGCCAGGGATCAAGACCGGTAGGAATCTGACCTTTTATATAATTCTGCACTAGCCGCTCTAAACATTTAATTAAAACTGAGGTTAGAGCAATAGGTCTGTAATCTTTAAGACAAGTCACAAGTGATTTCTTGGGAACCGGAATGATAGTAGATTCCTTGAAGCTCCTTGGAACAAGGCGGCGCTCCAGTGACAACGGTCTGTGAGCACAGGGGCAAGCTGCTCAGAGCAGAGTCTGACGGCCCTGGGAGGAATGCCGTCCGGGCCAGTGGCTTTCCTAGCCTTAGTACTGGACAGGACCTTGCGCACCTCATGTTCTGTGACAGTCAGCCCAGACAAGTCACTGGGGTTGGACGGAATAAAAACAGGACGCTCTGTGTTACTTTCATCAAATCTGGAGTAAAAGTTATTCAGTCTACCGGGAAGCGAGTTTAAGTTTAAGTTTAAGTTTAAGTTTATTTGGATCCCCATTAGCCACAGCAGTGCTGGGGCTATTCTTCCTGGGGTCCATAACACATAAAATACAGTTACAGACTTATACACTCACAACATTTACATGTCATACAGACAATTAAAACAACAATAAAAACCCTAATCAAATTCATAATACAATATAACAATATATACGCCTTATGAATTCATAATACAATACAATAATACCTACTCATAATTCATTCATAATACAATACAGCATAATATACTATTTAGCTTTTACATACATTATCTATGTTCATATCAGCCAATTATACAATATTTTAATAATATATCCCTATCAGACACATGCCTTTTCATCCATATATACCTATCCCTTTATCAGACACATACATTTTCATTTACGTACACACAATCTATTAGGGAATGTCAATTTCTTTGGTTGAAAATGTTGTTTTACCACGATTTTGAAACGACATTTACTATGATCACCTTCAGCGGAGGCGAGGCCCCTGGGCTTGTAGGAAGTGATAGTGTTCAGTCCCTGCCACATCCGACGGGGGTCACTGCCAGAAAAATGTCCTTCAATACGTTCTCCATAGGAGCGCTTTGCGGCTCTTATTGACCGCTCCAGCGAGTATCTAGCCAGTTTATAACTGGTTGCATCCCCAGATTTAAAAGCAGTAGCTCGTTCAGTAAGTTTGAGTGTAACATCAGAGTTTAGCCATGGTTTTTGGTTTGAGTATTGCTTAACCACCTTGCGGGGAATGCACAAGTCAATACAAAAATTGATATATCCAATGACAGCGTCACAGTATTGGTCAAGGTCCTCACATTTAAAAACAGACCAGTCTGTGGCGTCGAGACACCCTTGTAATAGTGTTTCAGCATCTTTAGTCCAGCATTGAGTGGAGCGTACCGACGGTTTGATTTGTCTATTTTTCTGAGTATATGACGGTAGAAGAAGAATCGATTGATGATCGGATTTACCAAAAGCTGGCCTTGGGAGAGACCTGTAAGCAGCTTTTATGTTGCTATAGCAATGATCCAGGATTTAGTTTCATCTTGTAGGGTGTTTTACATGCTGATGGTAATTTGGCAGAACCGATTTAAGAGAACAATTATTAAAATCACCAGCTGCAATAAACACAGCCTCCGGATGGGAGATCTCATATTTATGTATAATGTCAGCCAGTTCATTGAGAGCAGTCTCGGCGTCAGCCCGAGGGTGTATATAAACAGCAATAAGAAAGATAGCTGGGAATTCTCTAGGGAGATAAAAGGGGCGACATTTAATGACTAGGCATTCAAGATTAGTATTGCAGGTCTTGTTCATGACCGTAGTGTCGGTACACCACTTTTCATTCACAAGAAGACAGACCCCTCCTCCTTTGGTTTTGCCGGTACATTCCTTCAGTCGGTCTGAGCGAAACACAGCGAATCCCGGCGGCTGGAAGGCTGAGTCTGGTGTGTTGTTGTCTAGCCACGTCTCCGTGAGACAGTGCGCGGAGCAGTCTCTTGCCTCCCGCTGGAATTGAATCCGGCTCATCAGTTCATCGGTTTTGTTTGACAAGGACTGCATGTTCGCCAGGTAGATGGAAGGCAGTGGAGGCTTGAAAGGGCGCTCGCGGAGTTTGACAAGCACCCCGCCTCGCCTGCCCCAGTGTCTGCGTCTTTGACGGCTCCCGTCACCTGCCGAGGGACATGCAGCGAAGTCCTTGCATCTGAGCCCGGAACTAACGTGGGAAACTTCCCGAACATCGTTGCGGATCCGGAGAAGTAATTCTCTGTTGTATCTGTGGGATATTCGTGGATATCCTGAAGAAGAATGTTCTCAGTCAACCGAGGTTCAGTTAATAACAAAGGTTTATTAACCATACAGATAGAAATATACATAGTACATAGAGAGAATGGCTGAGGGGCTCTCCCCAGGTGATCAGCTGAAATGACCCAGGTAAAGAGACCTCGATTGTGGTCGGGAGGAGCCCTATATAGTTAAAAGGGGGGGGGGGGGGGGGGTCCCATTTGATAGGTCAATTGGGTGGGGGAGGGGCACACAGGTAAGGGGACACAGGGGAGGGGAATGTCTTTACATGAGGGCATTATATTATTCCACAGTTACTCACTTTTCTCTATTATAATGTTGGTGAGATTAATGTATTGGGGGATGTCTTTACATGAGAGAGTTGGGGAATCAATATATTATTCCACAGTTACTCACTTTTCTCTTCATAATGTGAGTGAGATTAATATATATTATACTAGGATTATTTGGAACAGGTAAAATATTGAAACGTGAATAGATATGGTAAAAGAATGGGACCGATGTAATCCATCGGTTATCAGATAATGAATGAAATAGAAACAATTAAAATAAATGAAAATTTGTTGGTTGGCATAACAGTTTAAAATAGAAATATTTACATACATGATTCATGACATGATTGACTGGACTAAAGTCTTTGTTATTTTGATATCAGAGATGTGGGATGTGGGAATATATCGAACAGTAGTAGATGTCCCGGACACGTACACATTTAGAACGATAAACAAACAAAATAAACACAGGAGAGCTCTTATCACGTCGCCATACAACGGCGCCATCTTGATGTGATATTACAGAGGATTTTGATTGCAGTATTCTATTGTGAAATAATTATTAAATTATGTGAAATATTGCTATGTTATTGTGAGATTACAAAATCTGATGTGATATTACAGAGGATTTTGATTGCAGTATTTTATTGTGAAATAATAATTAAATGATTTTTACATGTATGAATGTCACTGTAATATGACACTCATAACAGAATTAGTTATCAATAACCTACCTGTATAAAGGTTAAAAGTTGTTGCAAATATTTTTTCCCCTCATAAATATATGCATTCATTTCTTATATTAGTTTTAAAATGACCGTTTAACAGTTTAACAGTGCTCTGAAAATGCCCTGAGAACATGGCGCTCATCATTCACTGTTTTTTATTTATTTTTAACTTACGTTTTTATTAACATTTATAGAACAATGACATCAACAACACAACAGTACATCAACATGGGCCCCTTGAATTCGGCCGCTCTCAGCCTCCCAGACCCCCATGAGAGGGATCCCCCCTTCCCGCTATCCACCCCCAGAAACAGGGCTCCCCCACATCCCAGGGCCGTCCCACACAGGGCTGAGCACTCAGCGACATGGGTACCTTTAATTTGATTGGGCCAGGCCCAGTAGAGGGGCGAGGGGTGGTACTCCCCCCCACCGAGCCAAGCCCGCTACCTCCCATGCCACCAAGCACCCCACCCCACGCCCGACGACCCCACAACATGCAAGACCCCCCCCTCCCGGGCCAAACCACGGAAACGATGGTCCCCCTCCCCCAACACCCCCCCCCCTGAGTTAAGCCCATAGGAGCCCCCCATGGGCCCCAGGCAACCCCACCCCCCCACACCAATCCCACAACACACAAGGCCCCCCCTCCCCCGGGTCGAACCGCCGGAACGATGGCCCTCCCCCCAACACCCCCCCCCCTACTGAACCCAGCCTGCCCATCTCTGTACTTCCCATGTCACCGACATCACCACCTACATTTGTGAAAATAGAACTAATGTATGGTTAGCACTCTTTCCCGGGTTGGCGGTTGGGAGGGGGATCAGCTCTCCCACTGAAGAAGCCCCGCCCCCCCAGACAGGGCCGCCTGGGAGAAATGCGAGGCCATGTGCGAGATTTAAACGCACAATTTTTTTTTTTTTCATACAATCAACATATTCTTAAATAATAGCGCTGCGCGAGGCTGGGCATGATACCGTCAACATATAACAAGAGAGAGAGAGAGAGAGAGAGAGAGAGAGAGAGAGAGAGAGAGAGAGAGAGAGAGAGAGAGAGAGAGAGAGAGAGAGAGAGAGAGAGAGAGAGAGAGAGAGAGAGAGAGAGCGAGAGAGAGCTCCCGTTCTACAGTCAATATACAGTGTTTTCGCTTTGTAACACTGTACAAATTTCTCCACAACACACATGTACAAGTGGCAGTAATGCAGAAAATCCAGCAAGGGAAGAAGCAGTGTAGAAAACAGGTGGAGTTTTTGCCTAGCAATGGGAATGCTTTGGCTGTACTGTGTAGATAGAAGTACACACTCTAGTGTTGATGTCTTTGTTTACAAGGCTTCAGGTATGGTTGCTCTGCTACAAACACAGTAGAACAGCTGTGTGCACATCCAACCTGTTTTAGGCCAGGTGCAGGATAAAACTAAATGTGACTGAAGGAAAAATTGCAATGAACTGCCCGACACAATTGACAACTATAAGCAATGCAATGCTCAGAGAGAGAGAGAGAGAGAGAGAGAGAGAGAGAGAGAGAGAGAGAGAGAGAGAGAGAGAGAGAGAGAGAGAGAGAGAGAGAGAGAGAGAGAGAGAGAGAGAGAGAGAGAGAGAGAGAGAGAGAGTCTGTGATGATCCAGACAGGCACGCGGGAACTATAAAACGGCAGGGGGTGCTGGGGGGTCGCCAGATGATTTTTATTTTATTTTATTATTTTTTTTTTGGGTCAGTCCACTGAACTTAGAAGCAGGCCAGGCCAGTGTTTCTATTTGCACCAGCGCAATAGTTAGATAACCTAGGTGGGGAACAACCAGGAGATCACTGCAACTCACACAAGTTGGAGAACTATCTCTCTCTCTCTCTCTCTTGCTCTCACACACACACAAAGGGAGCCGCATGTGATTGGTGGAGGCGGGATCCTTACGAAAAACTGCTAATCATTGACACATGCTAGCCTGTAATAATCCCCCCCAGAAAAATGTACTTTGCATTTGATATATTGCAAATATATGCCATCACACACACTGGCATTTAAAGGGTTAGAATTATAAAATGAATATGTGGTGTTATGATCAGGGCTGAAGTTGAATAAAATATTGTATTTATCAATTACAAAAAACTGAAAATCCATAAAAATCTGTGTTGTTGCTAATCATACATATGCTAGCCTGTTTTTTAACAATAAGTTGTGATGCCATCACAAACACTGGCATTTAAAGGGTACAAATAAAAAAAAATGCCTGCACCAGAATGCAGGAAATTAAGTCTTTGTAACAAATAAATTCCTGGTGGGGGACCCCCAGACCCCCTGCTTAAAAAGTGGCCTGACTGGGGCTATATTTCCTGGCCTGAATGATTTCCCCAGTCCGGCCCTGGTTAAAAGCCTCCAATGCTTATTAGTGTGTGTGCGTTTGAACGTTTGCATGTTTCATAATAGCAATGATAGCAATAATAGCAATGATACTTTAATGATTATAGAACTGGATACACTAGGGGGGAATTCCGGTCGCTTGTAAGACAACTGGAGAAGGGGGGGGGGGGGTAGAGTCTGGCTGTATCCGTCTGGCCGAGGGTATCCTGGGAGAACCCACGGTTGTGCGGCTCGGTGCCTCAGCGATCCTCGATCCACAGATGAAAGCAGTTGGACTCTCTGTGGGCCGGCTTCCTTCGGTCCACGATGGAGAGACGTGAAGCGACCTCGTCGTGTAGAGCGTCTCCTCACCTGTCGTCCTCTCCGGGGGGGGGTTTCCAACACACGGCAGTGTTGGTCTTTATCCATAGAATAATCACTGTATACAAAGCATAATCCGTGCCTGGGAAGGCGGGCTGTCGTCGGTAGAATAATCCGGTATGCAGGTCCACTCGCTCGTCGGCTCTGGGGCTCCTCGGGTGCAGCCTCACATGGGGTCGGCCACCCTGGATAAGCAGCCAGTTCTCTGCCCGAAACGATGGGGTACTGACTACGATAGTATTCTCACCGCACGAAGCACTACATATGAATAGACTATTATTAGCTTAATAGACTACGTCCAACTCGACGATATAGTGCCAAATATGACTATTCAAATATTAATATACACGATGTCTCAATACCGATGGTAGGCCGAACTTGGCCTTACTCCCACACGTGGCGTCGCGGGGAGGCTTTACGTCTGTCACTCTATTGGAGGGTAAGAAACTGGACTAAAAAGGAAAGTCCTACTTTAGTAGCGCAGTATATATACGCACTATGAACAAATAGTACCGTTAGTGGTGCGGTAGCCAGATTCCTACGCGGAACTAGGACTTGTTCGTACATGTTGAGCGGTACGTTTGAACTGGGTCTGGGGGGTATGGCAGCCTGGCACCAAGGTCTCGACCAATAGTAGAATGGAGACTATTATGGGATGTTCAGTAGGCTAGAATGGATATTCAATGCATATTGTACAAGGAATATACAAGGGATATCAAGGAATATTAGAGAATATACAAATACAATTAAATATATATATATAATAAATATATATATTCGGTTTAATCTGGCCCTTCACAACAGTGGTATTGAAATGGAAACTGAGGAGCAAGGTTCCTTGCCTCTACTGCCTGTAGTAAATCCTCTACTGCTGCCTGGAGTAAGTCCTCTACTGCCTGAGCCAGACCCTCCACAGTGGCAGCCAGGTGAGCTGAACCAGTTTGAGTCTTCCTTTGAACATTCGCATAATGAGCATGAATCTGTGGAACAAGGTCTCACACCACTATGGGATGGGGCAATGGCTGCACCACATAAAAAGTGGAAGCCCTTGGTGGGGCTGTACTTAGCAGCACCCCCTGTAGCCCAGCAAGAAGTCAATCTCCAAGTACTTGTCAGCAAGGCTAATGTGGATCAGTCCACCAAGGAAGCCCTACATCACCTTCTACTCCAGTGGCCAAAGGTCTGTTCAGAGCAGCTTGGGCAAACAGAGGTGGTGACACACACCATCCAAACGACAGATGAGCAGCCAGTTCGAAAAAAAGCATATCGGGTCTCACCGAAGAAAAAGGCTATGGTGGATAGGGAAGTGAAGTCCATGCTAGAAAAAGGAATGATCCAACCTTCAAAGTCTCCCTGGGCTGCGCCTATGGTAATCGTTAAGAAAAAGGACGGAGGTGATCGCCCCTGTGTGGACTATAGGGGTCTCAACTCCAAGACCCCTCTTGACGCCTACCCTATGCCAAACATTCATGAAATCTTGGAATCGCTAAATGGTGCAAAGGTGTTCAGCACCTTAGACCTCAAAAGTGGCTACTGGCAGGTGAGGATGGATCCAGCCAGTCAGCAGAAAACTGCCTTTGTGACCCATGCCGGACTCTTTGAATTTAGAGTCATGCCTTTTCGCTTGAAGAATGCTGCTGCTACATTTCAGCGCTTAATGGAAGTGGTGCTAGCCGATCTTAAGGGAGTCAAGTGCTTTGTTTACATAGATGACATTATAGTCTATTCAAAATCTGAAGCACAGCACTTTCAGGATCTGGCTGATGTTTTTCTCCGCCTGCAGAAGGCAAACCTCATCTTGAACCTCAAGAAGTGCAACTTAATGCAACACCGCTTGCAGTTCCTTGGACACATTGTGACTACCGAGGGAATTGTCACTGACAACCAAAAGGTTTAGGCAATCCAGGCCTTTCCTACTCCCAGGGCACTACCGGAGGTCGCACATTTTCTGGGAATGATGGGCTGGTACCATAGGTTCATTCCTAGGTTTGCAGAACGGTCTGCAGCCCTTAATGCCCTGAAAAAGAAAGATGTAAAATGGCAATGGACACCAGAGTGCCAAGGCGCATTCGAGGACCTCAAGACAGCACTCCAGTCAGCTCCTATCTTGCAACATCCAGACTACAGCCTTCCATTCACACTGCAGACCGATGCTAGTGGGATTGGCTTAGGAGCCGTACTGACCCAGCAGAGAGACGGACAGGACCATGTTCTTGCTTTTGCCTCAAGATTGTTGAAGCCAGCTGAAATCAACTATTCTGTCGCAGAGCGAGAATGTCTTGCTGTTGTATGGGCCGTGGAGAAGTGGCGGGCCTTGATCGAGGGTCAACGGTTTGAAGTAATTACCGACCACGCTGCCCTTGTTTGGGCTTTCAACAACCCCAAACCCACATCAAGGCTCATCAGGTGGACCATTCGGCTTCAGGATTTTGATTTCCAGGTGGTATATCGGAAGGGAAAATTGAACATGGTACCTGATGCTTTGTCACGGGCATTCACAACCCCAGACTCCATCGCTGCGGCCTGTGTGACCAAGCAGAACAAAAGTGATACTTTGGGATGCGATCTACCAGCTGATTGGGCAGAGATTGCTGACGCCCAAGCTTCTGACGCAGAATCCCAAGCGTTGATGGAGGAGATAGAAAAAGGAAATCCTAAAGCAGGTCGGATAGTCTATGTTCTTGAAAATGGAATCCTGTTCAGACAAATACCTGGTCAAACTCTAGGCCACAAGTTACAGCTTTTCGTGCCTAGATCACTAAGGGAGTCCTTTCTGAAGTATTATCATGACAACCCTCTTAGTGGTCACATGGGAAGGCTGAAGACACTGTTGCGACTGCTGGAGGTAGCCTACTGGCCTCAAGTCAGGAATGATGTGTGGGCCTATACAAAGAACTGTCTCATATGCCAGCAGTACAAACCTGGGTGTCAGAAACCGGCGGGTTTCCTTCAGTCCACCACGGTCAGCGAACCAGGGGAGATGTTGGGGATTGACTTGATGGGTCCTTTCCCCAGAAGTAAGAAGGGGAATCAGTATCTTCTGGTTATAATAGACTACTGTTCTAAGTGGGTGGAACACTTCCCTTTACGAGACTCCAAAACACCAAAGATAATACATATCCTCAGACAGGAGATCTTCCTTCGCTGGGGAACCCCAAAGTACCTCTTATCTGACAGGGGCCCATAGTTCACCAGCCATCTCTTAAAAGAACTCTGTCGCCAGTGGGGTGTAGTAAAAAAACTGACCACAAGCTACCACCCCCAAACTAACTTGACCGAGAGAGTCAACAGAAACCTGAAGACCATGGTGGCCTCTTACGTCAAAGATCATCATCAGGATTGGGATCTGTGGTTGGGCGAGTTCCGCTTTGCCATCAACACCGCCTACCATGAGAGTACTAGGTTCACTCCCGCAGAGATTGCGCTGGGAAGAAAATTGAAAGGACCCCTGGAGCGACTTCTATATCAGCCTCCCAAGCTGGACCAAAAGGCCTACTCCATGTTAGAAAGGCAACAGCAAATCCTGCAACAAGTTCAGCAAAATGTGGCTCAGGCCCAGGAGCATCAAGCTCGAGGCTACAATAGAAGGAGGTCTCCTGTCACATACCAAGTAGGAGAGAAGGTATGGGTTAAGTTGCACCCACTGTCTGATGCCAAGGCCATGTTTATGGCAAAACTTGCTCCAAAGTGGAGAGGGCCAGCCGCAGTTCTCAGACGTTTAGGGTCAGTGAACTACAGAGTAGCCATGGATAGCAGTCCTAACACCCATGAAACCTTGCATGTTGAGAACATGAAGATGTTTTATGGCAGTGGTACTACGCTTGGTGGGGGGGATGTGTAACATGCGTTACTTTATGAAGAAGATGTCAATGTGTTGATAAATGAAGTGTGTTAGGATATGCCAATGTCAGCATATTTGGGTCACTTGACCTTTAAGATTCCAGGTATGGGAGTGGTTAGGGGCGGTCCTAACCATCAGGGGGCCATCTTGGATTGGAATCATGGCCTCATGGAGTTTTGTTTGCTTACTGCTATGGTGAGAGGAAGGAGGGATTTTTCCAGGCCTCCTAAAAGCTGCAGTGGTGTTTCCCAGTGGATTACTTCCTTTTCCTTTCCCTTTTTAAGATGTGGATCAACCCAGGACTTATCACCTTTTGGACACTCAAAGGTTTGAGTGTTGTTGGACACTACTAGCTCTACCATGCAGGCTGCATGGTCTGGTAGGCCTGAACATTATACATGGTAACATTATACATGGTAACATTAGACATGGTAACATTATACATGGTAACATACATGGTAACATACATGGTAACATTATACATGGTAACAGTATACATGGTTACATTATACATGGTAACATTAGACATGGTAACATTATACATGGTAACATTATACATGGTAACATACATGGTAACATTATACATGGTAACATTATACACGGTACATTATACATGGTAACATTATACATAGTTACATTATACATGGTAACATTAGACATGGTAACATTATAAATGGTAACATACATGGTAACATTATACATGGTAACATTATACATGGTTACATTATACATGGTAACATTATACACGGTGCATTATACATGGTAACATTATACATGGTGACATACATGGTAACATACATGGTAACATGATACATGGTAACATTATACATGGTAACATTATACATGGTAACATTATACATGGTAACATTATACATGGTAACATTTATGTTGGGGCTAATGGACTGTAAAGCTGACAGGACCGTTCTTATTGGTTTGAGATGATTTTTGTTGTACCATACGTTGCTATAGGGTGCCCCATTTATTTTGATCCTCCTTTTGTTTAATACAACACTTTGAATTTAACACTCTTCCAGTACTCTCATTCTTTATTGCTGAACAGGTTTGTTTATTATTTCAAGCTTGTTACAACGTTAGCTAGCCGGCCCGCTTGGCTCAACATAACGTCTACGACAGCTAGCCGGCCCGCTAGCTCAATATAACATTAGCTACGATAGCTAGCCGGCCCGCTAACTCAACATAAGGTTAGCTGCGACAGCTAGCCGGCCCGCTGGTCCAACAGAACGTCAGCTACGATAGCTAGCCGGCCCGCTGGCTCCACATAACGTTAGCCAACATAACGTTAGCCTTAGCCACGATAGCTAGCCGGCCCGAGAGAGAGAGAGAGAGAGAGATATCTCCACGGCGGGAATAGAATAGAGTGCATTAAAAACTCACCAAACGTCCAAGAGGATGGGGACAACCGCGTGGATTTGACGAAGTTCATCTGCCGAACGACCGTCCTCTTCATCTTGGCATAACAATGCTGCACGCACTCTCTCTAGGTTAGCTAACGCTAGTTAGCCTTTAGCTAAGCTTTACATGGCTATCCCGACTGAACCACACGTTCCCCACCCAGTCCATGGCTGACAGATCCAGTGAGAGAACAAAGACAGGTCCTGAGAGCAGCTGAAAGGAAGTATAGAAAGTCACGCCTCACTGCTGACATCGACACATATCACAACCTCTTGTTAACATTCTCCAAAACCATTACTAATGCCAAAGCTTCTTTTTTTCACCATAGGATCGAGGTCTCTGCCAAGAATCTTCGCAAACTGCATGCTACCATGTCCTCCCTCCTCACTCCCCCCCCACCCCCCCCCCCCTCCCTCATCTTTCTCTGCCGAAGACATTGCGATCTTCTTTGAGGAAAAAGTGGAGAACATCCGCAGGTCCTTCTCCCAACCCCCACCCATTCCAAATGCTGAATCGAGAACCTCATCCTTCACTCTGTCATCTTTCTCTCCAATTACAGAAGCCGAGACCCTGACACTGGTAACGTCGAACCGTCCGACTACATGCCAGCTGGACCGGCTACCCTCCCCACTCCTCCAGACCATAGCACCAGACATCCTCCCATTCCTAACTGCAACCATCAACTCCTCACTCAACTCGGGGGTGGTCCCCGCCTCCCTAAAACAAGCCAGAGTCACGCCCCTCATAAAAAAACCATCCCTGAACTCTACCGTCATAGGCAACTACCGTCCTGTCTCTCTTCTCTCCTTCCTTTCTAAAACACTTGAACGTGCTGTATCCAACCAACTTACTGCTTATCTCTTACAGAATGACCTCCTAGACCCTAATCAGTCAGGCTTCAGGACTGGTCACTCCACAGAGGCACTTCACTTAGCAAAAGCGAAAGGCCTCTCCTCTGTCCTGATTCTCCTAGATCTATCTGCAGCCTTCGACACAGTCAACCACCAGATCCTCCTCACGGCCCTCGCAGGAATGGGAGTGGGTGGCTCTGCGCTGACATGGCTGTCATCATACCTCAATGACCGCTCCTACCAAGTGTCATGGAGAGGGACCCTGTCGGCCACCCGCCCCCTGCGGACGGGTGTCCCCCAGGGCTCGGTTTTAGGACCTCTTCTCTTCTCCCTCTACACTAAATCACTGGGTAACATTATCACGTCTCATGGCTTCTCCTACCATTGTTATGCCGACGATATTCAACTCTTCCTCTCCTTCCGTCCCTCAGATATCCACGTCTCTGAGCGGATCTCGGCCTGTCTGTCCGACATCTCCGCCTGGATGACGACCAACCACCTCAAACTGAACCTAAGCAAAACAGAATTGCTCCACCTGCCGGCCAAATCCTCCCCCCTGACCGACCTTTCCATCACAGTCGAGAATGCAGCTGTGACCGCGTCCCCGACCGCCAATAACCTTGGTGTTGTCCTCGATGACCAGTTGAACTTCTCTGCTCACATCGCAGCGACAACCAGAACCTGCCGATTCCTCCTGAGCAACGTCAGAAGGATCCGCCCCTTCCTGACAAAAGAAGCCACCCAACTCCTCGTCCAATCAACAGTCATCTCCCGCCTCGACTACTGCAAAAATGTTTTCAAAGAGTTATTCTGGAAGACTTATCTTGGAACCACTGAGACATAATCAATGACAAGTTCACTCTGAGTCCTAAACATGCTGGTAATATGTCTTAAGTGGCTGAAACGGTCGCAGCTGTGACAAGATTTGGTACCTGCTTGGCGAATGCCATTCTGTCTTAACTCGAAACGCGCGTTCCCATCTAGGTCATTTGCATACAAACCACGCCCCCGATACTCCTTATAAGGCAGTCAATATGGGCAGTGTGCAAATTCTCGCTGAAATGCCAAAGCGAGGCTCTGACACGGTAGGAAGCGCACCTGCCTCTAAGCAACGGCGAAATAATTTCACGAATGCTGAAATGGAGGTGGGGAACCCTTGTAAACAAGACAAACGTATTCCTCTGGTCTGCATCCCCTTAACAATTGTTTGTATTGAGCTGTACTGTATTGTAAATTCTGCAATCTGTTAATAAAGTTTCCATTCATTAATTCAGGTACTGTTATCGGGAGTGGAGACCTATAAGGGGGTGCTTTTCAGTAGCGTCAGCTCCGGTTACAGGGGCACCCACAAACGGGAGGTATGTATTGTATGTATTGAGCTGTACTGTACTGTACCCATTCTGCAATCTGTTAATAAACCTTTCAATCAATCAATCAGGCATGGGCCCAAAACACCGGAGAGGTGAATGCCGTATCCAGCGAGGGGCGCACAGCCACTGAGGTGAACAAGAAATGGGTCGACATAAAGTCGTTCACAAAGCACCGGATCGCCAAGCACACGAGAGACATTGTGAGGTTCGCCTTTCCCTTGACCTTTAATTCCCTGTCTCCTCACCTCACTAGCCCCCACCCCCTCGTTCGTTTACTCTCGTTTGCTCTTCAGCAGCCACACCCTTGGACTACCTGTCATTTTGTGTTTGATTGGTCTGGTGCCGAACACACACTTCTAGTTCGAGTATCAATTACCATCACGCACCTTGTAACTGAGGGGTACCATTCCCTGACTGTATTGTTAGATATGATACTTACTACCACTACCTCTTGTACTTTAGACTCTGGCCACCCAGTACTAGGTATAAATAATTATGATAAACACTCCCACCTGATGAAACGGATCCAACACAAATGTACCAAGTCGAAAGTCTGCGTTTAATAATAATACATAGCAAAAGGTATGTACAACGATCACTTAATTACATTTATGATTTGAAATAGTATGCACTTTTATGGCAAATGAGTATTCGTAGGTAGATCAATATCGAATGTCCAATCTCTGATTGCGCAGGAAGCAAATATACAACCTGGAATATTTAGGGAACAATAGCAATGATACTTGAATGATTATATAGCTGGATACACTAGGGGGATGTTCCGACTGCTTGTAGGACAGCTGGAGGGGGGGGGGGGGTAGAGTCTGGCTGTATCCCGTCTGGCCGAGGGTATCCTGGGAGAGCCCACAGTCGTGCGACCCGGTGCCCAGCGATCCTCGATCCACAGATGAAAGCAGTTGGACTCTCTGTGGCCGGCGTCCTCCGGTCCACGATGGAGAGACGTGAGGCGACCTCGTCGTGTAGAGCGTCTTCTCACCTGTCGTCCTCTCCGGGGGGGGTATTTCCAACACACCGCAGTGTTGGCCTTTATCCATAGAATAATCAAAGTACTCAAAGCATAATCCAAGCCGGGGAAGGCTAGCCGTCGTCGGTAGAATAATCCAATATACAGGTCCACTCGCTCTTTGGCCTGGAGCTCCTCGGGTGCAGCTTCACGTGGGGTCAACCACCCTGGATAAGCGTCCAGCTGATGCCCGAAACGATGGGGGTGCTGATTACTATAGAACTCTTACCGCACGAGGCACTACATATGAATAGACTATTATTAGCTTAATAGAATACGTCCAACTCGACGATATAGTGCCAAATATGACTATTCAAATATTAATATACACGATGTCTCAATGCCGATACTGGGCCGAATTGGCCTTACTGCCCACACGTGGTTCGCGGGGAGGCTTTTGCGTCTGTCGCTCTGTTGGAGGGTAAGGAACTGGACTAAAAGAAAGCTCTACTTTAATAGCGCAGTATATATACGCACTATGAACAAATAGTACCATTAGTGGTGCGGTAGACATATTCCTACGCGGAACTAGGACTTGTCCATACATGTTGAGCGGTACGATTGAACCTGGTCTGAGGGGTATGGCGACCTGGCACCAAGGTCTCGTCCAATGGTAGAATGGAGACTATTATGGGATGTTCAGTAGACTAGAAGGGATATTCAATGCATATTGTACAAGGAATATACAAGGGATATCAGGGGATATACAAATACAATTAAATATATATATATAAATAAATATATATATTCGGTTTAATCTGATCCTTCAGAACAGCCGCCCCCTAATTGGTCCCAACCCAATTAGTTAAGCAGAGACAGATTAACCGCACTGTCCACCACTCAAGGGTTCACTGTAAGGGTCAGTCAACTCACAAAGTCATAGGGTCATGGTCATCATCGATTGTGTCTGGGAGTCGGGGCAGTTCTATGAGCCTCGCCACAGGACGGGTGTAAATGCGCCCCTGGACGAGTACTTCAGCTGCTCGGACCTTGCCATCGGCACCGGTGATCACTTTGCTTACGCGGCCAGCCGGCCACATAGCTCTGGGTAGTGACTGGTCAATAATCATGACGACTGTTCCTTCCGTCAAATTGTCTCTCTCTTTTACCCACTTCTGGCGGGTCTGTAGAGACGGTAGGTAGTGCAGTAGGAAACTGCTCCAAAACTTGTCGGCTAATACTTGGCTGTACCTCCACATTCGTCGGCCGTTCGCTTCTTCAGGCCGGTACATTGTCTGGGGTAACGCGGGATCTAGCCGCCCCATCAGGAGGGTGTTGGGGGTGACTGGGTCGACATCTGCTACATCACTGGAGACGTAACCGAGGGGCTTGGAGTTCAATACTCCCTCAATCTCCGTGAGGACTGTCATTAGGACTTCTTCCGCCACAGTCTGGGCCCCAAGTACTGCGTACAGGGCTGTCTTTATAGAACGTACTTCTCGTTCCCAAGTTCCACCGAAGTGGGGTGCGTTTGGGGGGTTGAATTGGAAGTCAATCTGGGCTGGAGCGAGGTGGGTCTTAAGTTCTGGGCCCATAGCTTGGAAGCTCTCCCTCAGCTCTCTTTCTCCGCCTTTGAAGTTTGTCCCGTGATCGGACAATAATGTAGACGGTTTTCCTTTCCGTGATGTGAATCTTCGGAAGGCCATAAGGAATGAGTCTGCGCTCATGGTCGGAAGGAGCTCGATATGTATCGCTCTGGTGGTCATGCATTTGAATACAATACCCCACCGCTTCTCGGTGCCTCTTCCTTTCTTTATGTGCAGCGGGCCAAAACAGTCCATGCCTGTTGAGTGGAATGGCTTGTCGCCGAGTCGGAGGCGACATGGAGGTAGGTCAGCCATCCGTGGCATGCTGGGCTGCGCGCGCCACTTTCGGCAGTCTAGACAGGTTCGCTGGAAGCGTCGCACCGCCTCTCTTCCTTGAAGTATCCAGTAACGACGTCTGATTTCCGCGAAGACTCTCTCTGCTCCTGCGTGGTGTACATCCTCGTCGTATTTCTTTATAATCAGCTCTGTGACCTTGTGTCGGCTGTTCAATACGATCGGGTACTTAATGTCATCCGGTAAATTGGGGGCTCTCCGCAGGCGACCACCCACTCTGATGAGGGTATGTGTGTCACTCTCGGGGGCCAGATGAATCAATCTGCTGTCTTCCTCCCTGTAGACAGTCTAGTTCATCGGGGAACGAGTCTCTCTGGGCTCGTTGCAGTAGAAGCAGTATATATCAGCGGGGGACTTAATCTCTGGGTGGTGCCGCAGGAATGTCCGTTGCTGCGCACTCTCTATGGTAATGCAATCGTCTATGTTGGGGTCTGCGGAGACAACAGTGCTCAATCCACAGAACATGGGTTTCTTATTCTCAGCCTCCTCGTCACTTGCTTCCCTCGGGGTGGGCGTGGGCCAATCTCCTTCCGGGAGCTTGAGGAATGCTGGTCCGTCACTGTAGATGTTACGACGGGTTAAGTCATCTAGGGACATTCCCCGGGTGATGACGTCAGCTGGGTTGTGTTTTGTATCAACATAGCGCCAGTTTGCTTCTCCGGTTAACTCTCCGGTTAACTCTTGAATCTCAGTGACTCTGACTCCCACGAAGACTTTGTATTTGCATGAATCCGATTTGATCCAGGCGAGTACTGTCGTGGAATCTGACCACAGGATTGTTCTATGCACCGGAATGGTGAGCTCACGTTGGATGAGCGTGGCTAGATGCGCTCCTGCGAGGGCTGCGCAGAGCTCTAGACGTGGGATAGACTGTTGCTTGCGTGGGGCTATTCTCGAGCGGGCGAGGATGAATGCTGTGTAGATCTCTCCCCCCTCTTCTGGGGCCCGCAAGTAGGCTACTGATCCGTAGGCGACCTCGGAGGCGTCACTGAAGACGTGTAAATCCATTTTACATGTCTCTGGCCTCACCGTGGGTGGGAAGTAGCTTCGGCGTATATTAACGCCTGGGAGTGAGTGGAGTTCCATCTCCCACTCTCTCCAGGTGGATGCAAGGTGTGCGGGAATGGGGTCGTCCCAGCCTTGGTCCTTGTCCCACAATGCTCGTACAATCATCTTTGCCCTGGTGGTGTACGGTAGTATACATCCTAACGGGTCATATTGTCGGGCGAGTGTTCTGTACACACTCCGTCTGGTGGTCGGTATTGCCGTCGACCTTCCCTGCTCCGTGGTCAGGGGTTTGTGTCTATAGTGGAGCGAATCTGTTTTGAAGCGCCACACTAGTCCTAGTGTCATCTCTTGGGCTTCTCCTGGGATTGTGGCCATCCAGGTCTCGCTGCTCGCTGCCTTGTCCTCGGAGGAGAGGCTGCGCAGTACGTGCGGATCGCTGCTGGCCCACTGCCTGAGATCAAAGCCGCCTTTGATCAGAGAGGCGCGGAGTTTAAGTAGGAGAGCCTCGGCTTCTTTCTTGGTCGAAACGCTTTGTAGACAGTTATCTACGTAGAAGCTGTTCTTCACACTGTGTCGGACCTCTTCGTCCGCTGCTGGGTCCTCTGCGACATGTCTCTGTAGTGCAAATGTAGCACAGCATGGGCTGCATGTAGTTCCGAAAGGGAGGACTTCCCATTGGTAGATGGCTGGGTGCTCATCTCCTGGCCTCTCTCTCCATAGGAACCGCAACAGGGGCTTGTCCTCCTCTACTAATCTCACCTGCAGGAACATCCCTTTGATATCCCCGCTGATAGCCACCTTGTCCTGGCGGAAGCGGAGTAGTACGCCTAGTAGGGAGGGGCCGAGTGTAGGACCGGGCAATAGCTCTTTATTCAGATTTTGGGATCCGATCTGGTAGCTGCAGTTAAACACGATGCGGTCTTTGCCGTTGTGATGAACCTTGTGGTGGGGCACGTACCACGATTCAGTCGTCTGGTCGGCCTCTTTAATGTCAATCTTTGTGACGTGTCCCGCTGTGATGAGCTTCTCAATCTCAGCACGGTATACACTTTCTTGGGCGGGGTCCTTGGCTAAGCGCCGCTCTGTGTTTAGTAGGTACCGCTCTGTGGCGTCTTTCTTTGCGTGAAAGGTAGGCATCCCTTCCCGCCGCAGGAGTGGCGTGGCGTATCTCAACACGCCGCTGACTGGGACTCTCTTTGTTCCCGTCTCGAGGAGGTTAATGGCGTAGATGTCGTCTTTAGAGCGAATGTCTTTCTTTTCGTTCTTAAAGGGCATTTGTTCTAAGGTCCATAGCCTCTCTACATGCTGCAGGAGTGCGGTGTCTCCCTCTGTGACTCGGGAGTGGAGACAGCTAGTGGCTGTGGTTCGGTTGAGAGATTTGGCGAGTGGGCCTTGGAGAGTCCATCCTAGGCGGGTCTCGACTGCTGCAGGACAGCCTCTGGGTCCGGTATGAACCCGGTCTATCGGGACAATGAGGTCTGCATGGTCGGAGCCTATCAACAGTGTCGGGGTAGCACCGTCTATGAGTGGGATCGGTAGCTTGCGTAGATGTACATATTTCTCCATCAGCTTGGCTACGGGGTATGTGTACCGCGAGAGTCCTATTTCTTGGCTGGTGAAAGCGTCTGTAATCCTGTACCGTCGCTCGGGCTGGCCGCTTGCTGCGATAGAGAATGAGACATTCTCGCCCTTTATCGTTTTCAAATCTCTTCTTATTGTCCGAATTGTCATTTGGTTTTCGCTCCCCCGCAGCCCTAGCTGGGCCGCAGCGGACGCGAGCAGAAGGGTCTTCTCTGACCCGTCATCAAGGACGGCGTAAGTGTCCATGACTTTATTCTGGTAGCTCAATGTCACACGGACTACCTTTAAGAGCACTCTGGCTCCGCTGCTGCTGGCGGGGTCGATGTACATGACGCTTGCTTTGCTGCTTGATGGTGCGGGTGGAGGCCGCCGTCTGTTACTGTCGTGGAGTATGTCCAGATGGGCTCCATCGCACCGACTGCACTTTTTCTTTAAGCGGCATTCGGCTGCCATGTGTGATCGCGCACAGCGAAAACAGCGTCTGTTGGACTTTATCCATTGACTCGCTTCCTCCGCATTCATCTTGGGGAATGAGTCACATTGTGACAGCCAGTGTTCTTTCTCACAGTAGGGGCACACTATCTTCCACTTCTCCTTTCTTGAGGGGGTACTGTGGCTCCTACTGCTTGGCACTGACTCCGATTGGTGCATGACAGTCACCGATCTTCTTCCATCATTTAGTCTCCTGGTTCCTTCTCTGGAGCCAGGGGTGCTCCGTCCGAATGTATCTAGCCGTAAGCTGCTGACTTCTCTCGCCAGGAAGTCGGCTAGATCGAGGAGGTTCGGTTCGGGGCCATTAGGGTCTCGGTGGTCTCTCTGCCGCCTAAAGCGCTCCTGTCGGGCGGGCGGTAGCTTCTCCAAGATCCTCTCTACATTTGAGTTGGCGTATAGTTCATGCCTACCCTTTTCCCTCTGCGCTCCCAGCATCCCTACCAGGGACTGCACTCTGATGGACAGGTCGTCCAGTGCTCGATTGTCTGTTGCTGGGGGTAGGCGGTCGATGTGCCTGATCTCCTGGATCACGTAATCCCATATACGTCCATATCTCTGGTCCAACGCTACCAGCGCTGCGGTGTATGGGGTCGTGGAAGTGGCGTAGGCGAGCGCTATGTTGTGCGCGCGGGGTACCTTTAAATGCTTCAATAGTATCGCGTATTTATGGCGTTCATCAATGACATCCACCAACATTGTCTCCAGACACATGCGGAGCTCCGTATACTGGGCCCGGTTCTCCTGGGTGAAGTCTGGTACCATAGGTGTGCCAATGTATGACGCGGATTGTTGATACATCGGCGAGCGTTGGGGGAGAGGCCTCCTAGGCGAGTCTCCTCCTGCTCCTTGGCGTGGGCTGGTACCGGCTGTGTACCATGGCCCGCTGGTCCAGGTGCTGTTCCTCGGTGCGGGTCGTGCGTCGTGCTCACCCGTGAATAGCGTCGGGGGTCTGTAGCGCAGCTCCGCGGGGGTATAGCCTGGGCTGTACTGGACCTCCTGGTCCGGTAGAGTACTGTGCTGTCGTCGGGCGTGGTTCTCCTCCTCTTCCTCTTCGTCTTCCGTTAGGTCATCCAGGGCTTGTAGTCTCTGATTTAGCCTCTCCGCAGTGTATGCTGCTCCTTCCCGGTGGCTGGGTCTCGCTTGGACCGGTTGGGGAAGGGGGTCTGCGGGGGGTATAAACCTCGTCTGTTGGTCAAGTTCAGGGTCGCTTACTCGGCTAGGGGATGCCGTCCTGGAGTGATGTCTAGACGAGTTCCTGGAGCCTCTGGTGGAGGGAGGGGGTGTTGTCCTTCTGATCAGCTGTTCTATTAGTTGCGCTTGTGCTCTGTCGCGCTCGGCTTCGCGCTTGGTGAGATCCGATTCTCTCTGGGCACCGGTGGCGGCGCGCTGGGCGTCGGCCCGGTCTCTTGCCATATTCTCTTCCATCTGAATGCGTCTTATTTCCAGGCGTATGTGCTCTTCTTCGCTCCGTTGCTGTATCTGCAATCGATCGCGTTCACCCTGGAGTCTATCGCGTTCAGTAGAGGCTTTCAGGCTGACGAGGAATGCCTGCTGTAGTGTCCTCTCTGCCTCGCTGGGAGAAGACGGTTGTATAGGGGAGCCGTCCCTTGGGGTACTCCGTGCGGAGTCTTGGAGCTCTATCTCCA
The DNA here is from genome assembly GCF_963971535.1 of Notolepis coatsorum. Classification (NCBI taxonomy): domain Eukaryota; kingdom Metazoa; phylum Chordata; class Actinopteri; order Aulopiformes; family Paralepididae; genus Notolepis; species Notolepis coatsorum. Next base: position 86,280,647 of record NC_140171.1, on the reverse strand, counting down.
CGGTGCTCTCCTCATCTTCTTCCGTGCCGAGTTCTCTCTCGGTAGTGTTGTCTTCCTCCCGGGACTCGTCGGGGACTACTTCTTCGGTATTGGCGGGGTGTAAAGTCATGTCTGGTTCCCCCTGGTCCCCACCGTGAGCTGGGTCAGTTACATTAGAACCCATAGGGGCCTCTATGGTCGGGGTAGCCTGGTCGTTAGGGTTAGACATAATTTTACTTTCTAGTTTTACCGCGTTTACTGTTGGTAGAAGACTAGGTTGTTGACTGACAGCGTAAGCCTCTAGGTACTGAGGGAGCTGTCGTTTGCGCCGCGGGCGTTGTTGGTTAGGACGATCGTTTCGTGGAGTGTTCATCATAGGCCATTTTAATATTAATAACACTATATTAATATTACACTGATTACCCTCCGGCTCGAAGGACCAATTGTAACTGAGGGGTACAATTCCCTGACTGTATTGTTAGATATGATACTTACTACCACTACCTCTTGTACTTTAGACTCTGGCCACCCAGTACTAGGTATAAATAATTATGATAAACACTCCCACCTGATGAAACGGATCCAACACAAATGTACCAAGTCGAAAGTCTGCGTTTAATAATAATACATAGCAAAAGGTATGTACAACGATCACTTAATTACATTTATGATTTGAAATAGTATGCACTTTTATGGCAAATGAGTATTCGTAGGTAGATCAATATCGAATGTCCAATCTCTGATTGCGCAGGAAGCAAATATACAACCTGGAATATTTAGGGAACAATAGCAATGATACTTGAATGATTATATAGCTGGATACACTAGGGGGAGGTTCCGACTGCTTGTAGGACAGCTGGAGGGGGGGGGGTAGAGTCTGGCTGTATCCCGTCTGGCCGAGGGTATCCTGGGAGAGCCCACAGTCGTGCGACCCGGTGCCCAGCGATCCTCGATCCACAGATGAAAGCAGTTGGACTCTCTGTGGCCGGCGTCCTCCAGTCCACGATGGAGAGACGTGAGGCGACCTCGTCGTGTAGAGCGTCTTCTCACCTGTCGTCCTCTCCGGGGGGGGGTATTTCCAACACACCGCAGTGTTGGCCTTTATCCATAGAATAATCAAAGTACTCAAAGCATAATCCAAGCCGGGGAAGGCTAGCCGTCGTCGGTAGAATAATCCAATATACAGTTCCACTCGCTCTTTGGCCTGGAGCTCCTCGGGTGCAGCTTCACGTGGGGTCAACCACCCTGGATAAGCGTCCAGCTGATGCCCGAAACGATGGGGGTGCTGATTACTATAGAATTCTTACCGCACGAGGCACTACATATGAATAGACTATTATTAGCTTAATAGAATACGTCCAACTCGATGATATTGTGCCAAATATGACTATTCAAATATTAATATACACGATGTCTCAATGCCGATACTGGGCCGAATTGGCCTTACTGCCCACACGTGGTTCGCGGGGAGGCTTTTGCGTCTGTCGCTCTGTTGGAGGGTAAGGAACTGGACTAAAAGAAAGCTCTACTTTAATAGCGCAGTATATATACGCACTATGAACAAATAGTACCATTAGTGGTGCGGTAGACATATTCCTACGCGGAACTAGGACTTGTCCATACATGTTGAGCGGTACGATTAAACCTGGTCTGAGGGGTATGGCGACCTGGCACCAAGGTCTCGTCCAATGGTAGAATGGAGACTATTATGGGATGTTCAGTAGACTAGAAGGGATATTCAATGCATATTGTACAAGGAATATACAAGGGATATCAGGGGATATACAAATACAATTAAATATATATATATAAATAAATATATATATTCGGTTTAATCTGATCCTTCAGAACACACCTGATGTGTATTCTAATTAGCGCCCCTGTTTATTTCTTTATTTCTTTATTTCAGATCCCCATTAGTCACTGCCTCAGCAGCGACTATTCTTCCTGGGGTCTGGATCCAAACATATAAAATTAAACAAGAATAATCAATAAACAACATAAAAACAAAACAAATATCAATAAAACACCAATAAAATATACAAACAATTATAGAACATTAAACCAATTAAAATCAGACATACAACCAAATATGTATGCCAAATTTTCTAATATAGAACAAAAACAAATATCAATAAAACAACAAATATCAATAAAACAACAAAGACAACAAAGACAACAATAACAAATATCAATAAAACAACAAATATCAATAAAACAACAAAGACATCTCAGAGCAAACTAAAATGTGCTCAAAAACAGCACAACATTCCATACACTCATACTCTAATACTCATAACCACTAGACAAACACATTCCAAAACAACACATAACCCAACACAAGAACCCATTCATTAGACACAGATTAGACCTAACCAAAATCAACCTCTTTCTGCATTACAGCCACTCGTAGTCTCCTCTTGAATCCCACCTTACTGGTAATTGAAACCAAATATTGTGGAAGTCTATTCCAGTAGGACATTGCCCTGTACATTACAGTTTTCTTTAAGGCTTCAGTTCTGGGTCTCGGCAGGGCGAACCTACCCTTCAAGGCTTGTCTAGTGCCATAGCCATGACCATCACTAATAAGCACCAGCTGCAAAAAGAGGCACACAGGTTTATGCAAAGTATAAATATTTCTCATAAACAAAATAAGACTACACACTAGTCTCTCATTGACTCTCATCCATGACAGTTCCTTGTGCATTTTCTCAACACTGTTTCTAATTGAGCTATGCAATGCAAGTCTTGCAGCTCTATTTTGAGTAAGCTGTATTTTATTTAAATCTTGTTTGGATGCATTTGACCAGATTGCTGGACAGTAGTCCAGATGTGACAAAACTAGTGATTGTATGACTTGCTTGGTAGCTGTGTCTGTTAAAAAATAGGCATTCCGTCTAATAATTGAAATACTTCTGCTCATTTTTGTTACAATATTGTTAATGTGAGTTGACCAAGAGAGTGTTTCATCTATTATAACTCCAAGCAATCTGGCCTCCTTAACTTGCTCAATATCTGCACCCTGCAAAGAAATATTTAATCTGTGATTCTCTCTCTGAGCATGCTTTGAACAAATAATTAGACATTTTGTTTTGGATGCATTTAGTTTCAGCTTATTTACCGTGACCCATTCAGAAATCTGCATTAACTCGCTTTGAAGAAGACTGCTGAGGTCTTTGGCATTGCTTGCCGAAGCATATATTGTAGTGTCATCTGCATAAATGGAACTGCTTGCATTTCTTAAACTTTGTGGCATATCATTTACAAATATTGAATATAATAATGGTCCAAGGCAACTTCCTTGAGGAATGCCACATTGTAGCGTTTTAAAGCTTGATAAAGTTCCATTAAACAGGACACATTGTTGTCTCATGAATAAATAACTTTTCATCCAGTTAGTAGCTGAGTGTTTGAAACCATAATCAGCTAGTTTTGTAAGCAGCAGTTCATGATCAATGAGATCAAAAGCTGCGCTAAAATCTAACAGTACTGTACCAACTAATAATTTACAGTCAATATTTCTTAGCCAATCATCAGCCAATTGTGTAAGTGCTGTGCATGTTGAATAGCCTGGTTTGTAAGCATGTTGAAAGTCAGAATTTATGTTATTAAGGGAGAAATAATTTTGAATTTGTTTGAATGCAATTCTTTCCATAAGTATACCTAAAACAGGTAAAATACTGATTGGCCTACTATTTGGTCCAGTGAATGATTCTTTTCTATTTTTTGGTAGAGGAGTGACCTTAGCTACTTTCCATATTTGCGGATAAATTCCTTCCTTAAGACTCAAATTGAATATATGACATATCGGACCAGCAATACTTCCAGCTGATAGCTTCACAAGTCTACTGTCCAGATTGTCGTGACCAGAGGGTTTGTCACATTTCAATTCAGACAATAACTTTTCAATTTCTGAAAGATTTGTGACCAAAAATTCAAATTCACATTCTTTGTCCTTCATGATCTGACTTTTTATAATTGAATCTGATAAGTTACCCTTTACAGGTGGCATGTTGTCTCTTATAGTATTTACTTTATTTGTGAAATAGTCATTGAAATAATTTGCAATATCCAAGGGCTTAGTGATGAAACCATCCCCTGATTCAATAAATGATGGTATTTTACCCATTTTGTCTCTACCCATGATTTGATTCAGAGTACTCCATAGTTTTTTACCATCATATTTTGTTTCTTCAATTCTGGATTGGTAGTATAGCCTTTTTTTCAGTTTATTTAATTTTGTCGCTTTATTTCTTAAAGAGCGATATGCTAACCAATCTTCTGAATTCCGTGAATTTAGAGCGATTATTTTCAGTCTATCTCTTTCTTTCATGTTGCTCCTTAGGTCAGTGTCTAGCCAAGGTGCTTTGATAGATCTTACAGTACGTTTTTTTATGGGCACATGCTTGTCACAGACCGAGGAAAATAACTTCATAAATTCTCCTAGGGCTTCTTCAGTATGAATACACTCAAATACACTGTCCCACTTTATGTTGTGCACGTCTTGAATAAATAAATTCTCACAGAAATGTTTATAGATTCTTTTATGTATGATTTTAGGACCTGCTTTGGGGACTTTGACTTTTCTTGCCATAGCAATCATGTTATGATCACTGAATCCAATTGGCACTGAAACAACTTTTGAACATTTATCTGCTGAATTAGTAAAAATATGATCTATACAAGTTGAGGATAATACACCTGATTTGTTGACGTTTATTCTAGTCGGTAGGTTTACCATTTGGGACAAGTTGCATACCGTGGCTATGTCATTAAGCTTTCTTCTCATAGAGCAGGTATTAGATAGCCAGTCTATGTTTAGGTCACCTACAAAATAAATTTCTCTGTCAGTGTCCGAAACATTTTGAAGCATTGTACAGATTTTTTCAAAATATGCAGCGTCGGAATTGGGTGGTCTATAGCAGCAGCATACAAGTAATGGGCTTTAAGTACCTCGCTCTTCCCCTCAGTCCGGGTCGGGTCGTTCCGTATCATATCTCTATCACCAAACTCCTTCGGGAGGTTCTCTGTCTGTAGGCTCCTACGGGAGTTTCTGTTTCTGTCTGAATGCTGTTTTATCTCCGGCGTGAGACGAGGTGCAAGCTTTGGCCACCTGTCGCCGTTTGCCTGGAGGGAGACATTGTACTGCGCTCTCTAATCCTCTACGGGAGGTATTCCAGTGTTCCACTCCAGACCTCCGAGCCAGACGCGCTCTTCACTCCAGACGCGCATCCAGACCTCCGAGCCAGACGCGCTCTTCACTCCAGACGCGCATCCAGACGCGCATCCAGACGCACTCCAGACGCGCATCCAGACCTCCGAGCCAGACGCGCTCTTCACTCCAGACGCGCATCCAGACGCACTCCAGACGCGCATCCAGACTCCGCGCCAGACGCGCTCTTCGCTCCAGACGCGCATCCAGACGCGCATCCAGACTCCGCGCCAGATGCGCTCTCCGTACCGGCGCGTACTCCAAGCAGACGCGCACCACTCAGACCTCCGCGCCAGATGCGCTCTCCGTACCGGCGCGTACTCCAAGCAGACGCGCACCACTCAGACCTCCGCGCCAGATGCGCTCTCCGTACCGGCGCATACTCCAAGCAGACGCGCACCACTCAGACCTCCGCGCCAGATGCGCTCTCCGTACCGGCGCGTACTCCAAGCAGACGCGCACCACTCAGACCTCCGCGCCAGATGCGCTCTCCGAGCCGGCGCGCTCTCCTCCAGATGTCTAGCCTGCGCCCTCCTACTCCTCCCTGTAAGCAGCTCCAGCCCTCGCCCTGTTCCAAGGCCAGAACCCTGTTTTCTCTGTCCCTGTCCCCAGCCCGCCTCCGCGGGCCTCTGTCCCTGTTTTCCCCTCTCTAGTCCCCTAGTCCTCCCTGTCCAGTCCTTCTAGTCCTCCTAGTCCTCCCTGTCCAGTCCTTCTAGTCCTCCTAGTCTTCCCTGTCCCCAGCCCGCCTCCGCGGGCCTCTGTCCCTGTTTCCCCTCTCTTGTCCTCCTAGTCCTCCCTGTCCAGTCCTTCTAGTCCTCCTAGTCCTCCCTGGCCAGTCCGTCCAGTCCGTCTAGTCCTCCTAGTCCTCCCTGTCCAGTCCTTCCAGTCTTCCTAGTCATCCTAGTCCTCCCTGTCCAGTCCTCCTAGTCCTCCCTGTCTAGTCCTCCTAGTCATCCCTGTCCAGTCCTCCTAGTCCTCCCTGTTCCTGCCCTTGTCCCTTGCCCTGGCCCTGTTCCCTTAGCCTTCCCCTTAGCCAGCTCGCCTCTTAAAGGCACTGTGCCTATTTTCCCATTTCTTGTTTTCCAGTATTTTGTGTTCTCCCTTACAGGGACAGTGCCGTTTTCTGTTGTATACAATAAATGCGCAGTTCTTGGCTTACTCTCATACCTGTCTTGTGTTGTGCGATTGGGGTCGGTTACAAACCATAACCGTACGACCCGACCAGTCGACGACCCCAGCCAGCACAGACGGTGTATGTTGAGTTTGCCTTTTTTTTTTTTTTTCTCTAGTTCCCCTGTTAGTTCCCCTGTTAGTTCCCCTGTTGACTCCCCTGTTGACTCCCCTGTTAGCTTCCCTGTCAGCTCCCCTGTTTAGCCTGTTAGTCTCCCCTGTTAGCTTCCCTGTTAGCTTCCCTGTTAGCTCCCCTGTTAGCCCTGTTAGCTTCCCTGTTAGCCCTGTTAGCTCCCCTGTTAGCTTGTTAGTCTCCCCTGTTAGCTCCCCTGTTAGCCTGTTGACTCCCCTGTTTGCTTCCCTGTTAGCCTCGTTAGCTCCCCTGCAGCTTGTTAGGCCTCTATTCCCTCTGCATGGCCCCAGTCTGCTAGCTTAGCCCCGGCTGTTAGCACAGCCTCTATGTTAATGCAGCCCTTGCAGCTAGCATAGGCCCTGCAGCTAGCCATGCCCAGGCAGCTAACCCGGTCCCTCTGCATGGCCTCCACTTTTTGTGTAGTTTTCCCACTGCTAGGACTGCCCTTTCAGCTAGCAAGGTCAGTTTTCTCCCACTGCTAGGACTGCCCTTTCAGCTAGCAAGGTCAGTTTTTTCCCACTGCTAGGACTGCCCTTTCAGCTAGCAAGGTCAGTTTTCCCACTGCTAGGACTGCCCTTTCAGCTAGCAAGGTCAGTTTTCCCACTGCTAGGACTGCCCTTTCAGCTAGCAAGGTCAGTTTTTTCCCACTGCTAGGACTGCCCTTTCAGCTAGCAAGGTCAGTTTTCCCACTGCTAGGACTGCCCTTTCAGCTGGCAAGGTCAGTTTTCCCACTGCTAGGACTGCCCTTTCAGCTAGCAAGGTCAGTTTTCTCCCACTGCTAGGACTGCCCTTTCAGCTAGCAAGGTCAGTTTGCTCCCACTGCTAGGACTGCCCCTTCAGCTAGCAAGGTCAGTTTCCCCACTGCTAGGACTGCCCCTTCAGCTAGCAAGGTCAGTTTTCTCTCACTGCTAGGACTGCCCCTTCAGCTAGCAAGGTCAGTTTTCCCCACTGCTAGGACTGCCCCTTCAGCTAGCAAGGTCAGTTCCCCACAGCTAGGACTGTCCTTCCAGCTAGCTTGTTCTCTCATGCTGGTCCAGCCCTGTCTGCCAGCCTAGCTCCGGCAGCTAGCGCAGCCTCTTTGTTAATGTAGCAGTACAGCTAGCATAGGCCCTGTAGCTATCAGTGCCCTGGCAGCTGCCCTTTCCCTCTGCTAGCCCCTTCCCAGTGCTCCTCTAGTTTACCCCTCAGCTACCCTGCTTACCCCTCAGCTACCCTAGTTGCCCTTCGGCTACCCTAGTTACCCCTCTGCTACCCTGGTTACCCCTCAGCTACCCTGTTCCTTTGCTAGCCCCACTTTTGTTGTAGCTTCCCCTGCTAGCATGGCCCGGTACTTTTTGTTTGTTGCCTTGTTTTGTCCCCTGCCACTCTGTCTGTATTTTTGGGTCGCCGGTGGCTCCCGTGGAGGGGGGAGTACTGTGAGGTTCGCCTTTCCCTTGACCTTTAATTCCCTGTCTCCTCACCTCACTAGCCCCCACCCTCGCGTTCGTTTACTCTCGTTTGCTCTTCAGCAGCCACACCCTTGGACTACCTGTCATTTTGTGTTTGATTGGTCTGGTGCCGAACACACACTTCTAGTTTGAGTATCAATTAACATCACGCACCTGATGTGTATTCTAATTAGCGCCCCTGTTGGGCTTTAAGTACCTCGCTCTTCCCCTCAGTCCGGGTCGGGTCGTTCCGTATCATATCTCTATCACCAAACTCCTTCGGGAGGTTCTCTGTCTGTAGGCTCCTACGGGAGTTTCTGTTTCTGTCTGAATGTTGTTTTATCTCCGGCGTGAGACGAGGTGCAAGCTTTGGCCACCTGTCGCCGTTTGCCTGGAGGGAGACATTGTACTGCGCTCTCTAATCCTCTACGGGAGGTATTCCAGTGTTCCACTCCAGACCTCCGAGCCAGACGCGCTCTTCACTCCAGACGCGCATCCAGACCTCCGAGCCAGACGCGCTCTTCACTCCAGACGCGCATCCAGACGCGCATCCAGACGCACTCCAGACGCGCATCCAGACCTCCGAGCCAGACGCGCTCTTCACTCCAGACGCGCATCCAGACGCGCATCCAGACGCACTCCAGACGCGCATCCAGACTCTGCGCCAGACGCGCTTTTCGCTCCAGACGCGCATCCAGACGCGCATCCAGACTCCGCGCCAGATGCGCTCTCCGTACCGGCGCATACTCCAAGCAGACGCGCACCACTCAGACCTCCGCGCCAGATGCGCTCTCCGTACCGGCGCGTACTCCAAGCAGACGCGCACCACTCAGACCTCCGCGCCAGATGCGCTCTCCGTACCGGCGCGTACTCCAAGCAGACGCGCACCACTCAGACCTCCGCGCCAGATGCGCTCTCCGTACCGGCGCGCATAGACGCCTGCGCATAAGAGCACGCGATGCAGCTGCTCTATGACTATTGAACATGGGGGGGCAAACATCTGATTTTGCTCCCCCACTTTTTGATCATGTGAAAAATATGATATACCCCCCCCTCCCATATATAAATCTAACCATAACTACGTAATTTCAATCAAATTAATAATACGCAATGACACTTAATAGCAAGTTTTTAAGTTTCCAAAGATTGTGTGACCCCCCACTTTAATGGTTTGATCCAGTGCCCACGGGCCACGGTTCGTCGGCATGACGTATACGACATGTTGGGGGAGGCGGCTTTTTCGAAAGCCCTTGAAAAATTCAGGCTGGATATTGGATAACATTGTGAGGATTATTCTTCAGCGTTTACATCAAAATGGAGCAAATCATCACGTAAGTCGAACACTGTGACTGTATACTAAATGCGCAAACAGATTGAAACTGAATATTTCTCATATGGTGAGCCTCGGCGCTGCACCGAGTGAATCCAGAGATACAGGATGGTGCGCAGGCGCTGTGATCACCCAACGGCGGAAATAATGCCGCTTTGAGCAGTTTATAAAAAAATATAAAAAATATTTATTAGCAACGCCGAGCTTTCAAACCATCCCGTATCTCTGTGCGAACCCCTCGTGCAACTGTGAGCACCTTTGTAATGTCTCTGTGTTACTTGTATAACGAATGGTTCGGCCAGAACCAGTCCTTCATGGTAAATCTAGGTTGGTTTCCCATTGAGGAGCAAGTGACCGTGGATTCACTCGGTGCAGCACAGTCACGAAAGGGGACCCTGATGTAAACAAGACAAACGTCTTTCTCTGGTCTGCATCCCCTTAACAATTGTGTGTATTGAGCCGTACTGTATTGTACCCATTCTGCAATCTGTTAAATAAAGTTTTCATTCATTCAGCCGCCGCGCTCACTGGGGCTATTGATAGCGTCAATTAGTTGTTGTTGTTGTTGTTGTTGTTGTTGTTGGTGCTGCGGATGTGAACGGGGCTGGAGGGGCTTTGGGAGGATGGGAAAGTTATTATTATTATTATAATAGTAATTGGCTATCATACGTGCCTAGCTAGCGTTAGCTAAAAGAGCCCTCGCAATGAAGTTATTATTATTATAGCTATCATACTGCAATATAAACTGAGTTTTATAGTGAAAAGAGCAGCTTTATTTTGGTCAAGATTGAAGGCTCTATATTGCAGGAAATTGCACATACAGGTGTTCATTAAATGTAAAAAAATCTGCCGTGGAGGGGGTCGTGCCAGACCCCCTCCAAACCACTCATTGCAAAAAAAAATAAAAAATAAAAAAAATGTAAAAAAAAAAAAAGAATTAAAAAAAAACTTGCACCCCCACTTTCAACTATAACTAGGCGGCCATGCCGGCGCGTACTCCAAGCAGACGCGCACCACTCAGACCTCCGCGCCAGATGCGCTCTCCGAGCCGGCGCGCTCTCCTCCAGACGTCTAGCCTGCGCCCTCCTACTCCTCCCTGTAAGCAGCTCCAGCCCTCGCCCTGTTCCAAGGCCAGAACCCTGTTTTCTCTGTCCCTGTCCCCAGCCCGCCTCCGCGGACCTCTGTCCCTGTTTTTCCCTCTCTAGTCCCCTAGTCCTCCCTGTCCAGTCCTTCTAGTCCTCCTAGTCCTCCCTGTCCAGTCCTTCTAGTCCTCCTAGTCTTCCCTGTCCCCAGCCCGCCTCCGCGGGCCTCTGTCCCTGTTTCCCCTCTCTAGTCCTCCTAGTCCTCCCTGTCCAGTCCTTCTAGTCCTCCTAGTCCTCCCTGTCCAGTCCGTCCAGTCCGTCTAGTCCTCCTAGTCCTCCCTGTCCAGTCCTTCCAGTCTTCCTAGTCATCCTAGTCCTCCCTGTCCAGTCCTCCTAGTCCTCCCTGTCTAGTCCTCCTAGTCATCCCTGTCCAGTCCTCCTAGTCCTCCCTGTTCCTGCCCTTGTCCCTTGCCCTGGCCCTGTTCCCTTAGCCTTACCCTTAGCCAGCTCGCCTCTTAAAGGCACTGTGCCTATTTTCCCATTTCTTGTTTTCCAGTATTTTGTGTTCTCCCTTAAAGGGACAGTGCCGTTTTCTGTTGTATACAATAAATGCCCAGTTCTTGGCTTACTCTCATACCTGTCTTGTGTTGTGCAATTGGGGTCGGTTACAAACCATAACAGACATGCTGGCAACTGGAGGAGGACCAGCAGGCCCGGGCCTGTCCGAACTGGACCTGCGTGTCCAGGCCATTATAGGCACCACGGCGATCGCGGGTGTAGTCGGTGCCGACAGGAATGAGACGACGCGCGGGGCTGGGCACCGTCTCCTCTTCTCAGCAGCCAGCATGTCTCCCGTCCCCGAAGACTCCGATACCGACACAGACGGTAGGCGTCCCTCCCACAACAGGTGCATCCCAATAAATTAGAACAGGGAATATATTGATTGCCTCCATGCACAGTAAATCTTGCAGTGTCAAATGAAGCGAGTGTTAACACTTTACTCTATTTAGAGTTGATTTAACATTAATTGCAGTTGGGAACAAATACGCAAGATGTACTGTGTGCCGCGCCGCATGGATTCATGCAAATCAAGTATTGAGATGCACCTGTAATTAGGGATGTCCCGATCCGATCACGTGATCAGGATCGGCGTCGATCACGTGCTTTTCAGAGGATCGGGGATCGGGAAAAAATTATAATAAAAATCGGCAGTCAAAAAAATACAAATTTTATTCAACAAACATGACCATGTCCACGTCTTAAACTCATACGGAGGCCTTAGTTTTGGTTTTAAATTACATATAATATATCATCATTAATGTATTTATTGTCACACAGAGCAGAATAATTGTCCACAACAAACACATTCCCCTTTAATTTACACCGTTGCAACAAACACATCCCCTTTAATTTACACCGGCTACACGCTACACGCTCCACATCACAACAACAGTACAACACGTTGCTCCCGAAACACGGTTAATATCCACTGACTTGAGCAGCTAGACTTAATGTCAGAGGTTTGGAACTAAGCATTTTAAAATAGAAAGTCAAGCCAGTTGCAATGTTTGCAAGGACAGGCTGGAGGCGAAGTTTTCAGACTAACTTTTCACCTGGAGGATAACGTGACTGAGGATTATCGTCGGCGTTTCAGACCAGAATGGACCATTACGTAAGTCAAACACTGAATGTATACTAATGTGCAAACATATATTGAAACTTTTAATATTTCTCATATGAAGCAGAAGCACATTTCTCAGGGTGAATGTAATAACAAAAGCCTCCGCGCTCGCGCCCCGGACTATAGGCAACAGATGGGCTTGTCTCGCTCTGCCAGTTTCTGACAAAAATGCGTCAAAATTGATTACTAATGTGAAAGATCGGATCGGAAACGATCGGATCGATAGATATTTAAAATCACATGATCGGGATCGGATCGGAAGCAAAAAAAGGCGATCGGGACATCCCTACCTGTAATATCTAATTGAAACATGTGCAATCAGTGCGTCAAGCATTGCATGATCGCAACCCCCACGTCAATCACAATTAATCACCCCAATTCATTCCCAGATGCAACTGACTCCGAGGCGGACCTGCCCCCCCCCCCGGAGCTGTCCCTCCCGTCCACCAGTGCTGGCCCGTCCACCAGTGCTGGCCCATCCACCAGTGCTGGCCCGTCCACCAGTGCTGCCCCGTCCACCAGTGCCCCCCCCCCCCCGTCCCCCAGGGGTGACAGGGGTGCCAGGGGTGCACCCAGCCATGGAGCTCACATGGGCGAGTCAACAATTGCCCTCCGAATAAACATCCCTGACACCCTTTGAGTATTACTGAGTGATGTGTTTAGTTATTGGTATACATTGTAAACTGCATCGAATAATGACAAAAGCAAGCAAGTCGAATTCAGGTCCAGATTTAATTCACCTATAAATAGGAATTAATTGCACACATGCGTGCAATTAATTGCTGTCGGACTAAGACAGCACGCCTATTATCCGGGCCCATTAATGGGTCAGGATGCATGTCCTGGTCAGGTGGTTGTTTAGGTGGCTGGAGGGGTAGCGGGACACCACGCTTCTCCGCGATGTTGTGCAGGACGCAGCAGGCCATGATAATCGTACACACCTGGAAAGAATAAATAAGCCACAATAAATGACATGCAACATATGATTGTATTGGGCTGAGGTGGGCACCCATACATGTTTTAACACGGCACAGCCAAAACAATTTATCAGCTGTTGCCTTCATACACACCTTATCCGGCTTGTACAGCAGCTTGCCACCTGCTGCGTCCAAACACATCCAGCGTCTCTTTATTGACCCAATTGTGCGCTCCACGGTGGACCGGGTGCGCGCATGGCGCTCGTTATACGCCGCCTCCTGCACGGCGTGAGGGTTGGCGACTGGGGTCATCAGCCATGGGGCCAGTGCATATCCACGGTCTCCTAATAAAACAAGTCATTAGAGGAATAGAAGCCTATACTGTTGCAAGAACAATTCTATACGCACAGATACTTACCAATTAGCCATGCGTCTCCTGCGTCTCCTTGTTCGAGGAGCATACCCACTTCGCTGTTCTGGAGGATGTACGAGTCGTGCGCACCTCCTGGGAAACGGGCAACGACGTTCAACAGCTGGTTGTTGGCGTCACAGATGACCTAATAATAAATAATAATTATAAATTCTATTTGAAGAGAGAAGCAAAAGAAAGGGTAGATATGAATATATAGTACCACAGGAAAAAAGAAAAAAACAAGTAAGATAAGAAAAGGAAGCAAGGTGCTGTCCAATTGGATGAAGTGGTAACAAGAGAGTTAACAGAAAACAAAAAATAGAAACATACCTGTACATTGATAGAATGGTACTGCTTCCGATTAAGGTATGGGAACGGGTCTGGGGAGGGTGCCAGGATGCGCACGTGGGTGCAGTCAATAGCGCCGATGATGTTTGGCAGCCCAGCAATGGCATGGAATGCCGTCTTCACTGGGATCTGCTCTTGGGCGGAAAAGGGGAATCTGATATACTGTATGGTCAACTCCACGATGCCAGCCAAGACCCGTGGGATGCAGCGGCTGATGGAGGTCTGGGATATGCCCACCCTGTCTCCTAGCTCCCTCTGGAATGTTCCAGTTGCTAGGAAGCCCAGGGTGGACAGTACCTGCACGTGTGGTGGCACAAGGTTGGAGCGTCTGGTCCGCCTCCTCAGTGGTGGCTCCAGCATCTCGGACAGCTCCAGTAGCACAGGTCTTGGCAGCCTGAAGCGTCCCAGCAGGTACGCGTCACTCTCGGCGAAGAGATCAGCGTGGTCCCTGTACTGGCGCTCCCTCCTCATTGCGCGTTCGTATCGAGCGTGATTATGCTGGACGTTACCCATAATGTTACCCATAATTGTGTGTGTAAGCCTTGGGTGCAGAGTTGACCATTTAAGCATAGCGCGATTAATCACTGTTAATTGGATGCCAGGGTTCAATGTACATGATTGCTGTTCAAGTGCACCTGCAAGGTCAGGTTTATTTGTCACACGCAACATCGTACCGGTAAGATGAGCAGTGGAATGTTTATCCACTGGCTCTTATAATGTATACAATAAGCAAATGTCCCAAACTATAAATAAGAACAACAATAAAATTATAACAGGATTATGTGGCTGATGTATTTATTTATTCCGAGTCATTTGCAGTGTGTGTAGTGCTATTATTTATTTTTCCGACATCAAATAACGTAATTTCTTATCGTACAAATATTGTCATATTTATTTTAATTATGATTAAGTAATTAATTCCAAGGAGGCCTGTAGCGTTGACGTGAAGGAATCACTATGAGAACACAGTCTGTCAAGTTAATAATTTTTTTTATTAGTCAATCAATCATGAGATTTGATCGTGGCTGAGAGCAGATTTAAGAGTGCTCCTCAGCACTCTTAAATCTGCTCTCAGCCACGATCAAATCTGATCTCAGGAACATTTGGGGACTCCCGCTCCCAGCCATAATATGTCTTAAATGCGCCGAAATCTGGCTAAGACGAAATTTTTGGTCGTAAATTCGTTTGGGAATGAGACCCATTGCATGTTATTGTGCCAGTGTCACTTGGGGGCGGGGGGTGGGGGGTGGGGGAGACCTGAGGCATTGATCAGCCTGGTGGCTGAGGGGAAAAAACTGCCAGTAGGGGCTCACTGCGGTGGGGGGGGGGGGATGGTGGTTGTGGCCGGGTGGGTCGAGGAAGAGGGCGGGAGGGAACCTCTTTCTCAAACCTACAGTCAAATTAATTTATCTCGATCGCAAGTGGGAGGCTATCAGGCGCCTGTGGTCAGGGCCGCCTCAGGGGGTGTGCGAGCAGTGCGGTCGCACAGGGCCTTTTTTTTTTTTTTGCGAGGCCCCCCTTCCCGCAAGGCCCTTTTTCATCACAGACCTAAAATCTAGTTTTGCTTACATTCTTATATATTTCACATTAGACACGTTTGTAGAATGTGTCTGACTTGTTCCGGGCTCTGCGTCTCTGCAGATATACTATTGGAGCTCTGTGGCTCTGCAGATACACTATTGGAGCTCTGCGGCTCTGCAGCAGATATACTATTGGTTTCAACGAGGGGAGGGGTTACAGGTAAGGTACAGGCGGCCGGCGTGCGTCTGACTATTTCCACGGGACCGCGTGCAGCATTGGAGGTTATGCCAAGACGAAGAGGACGGTCGTTCGGCATATGGACTGAAGATGAAAGTCGTTGCATGTTAGAAAGTTGAGTCAGGCTAGCCATGTCGGCTTAGCTAAAGGCAGGGACAGCTAGTTAGCTTTAGCTACATTATCGAGTGCTAACGTGTGGTTCAGTCGGGCTAGCCATGTCGGCTAGTAGCTAAAGGCAGGGACAGCTAACTAGCGTTAGCTAACCTAGCTAGCTAGCTTTAGCTACGTTATCGAGTGCTAACGTGTGGCAGATAAACAGGAGAACAGACTCCCAAGTTAATCCCAACGGGGGGGACAATATGGACTGGTGAACTTCGTCAACTCCACGGTTGGTGAGTTTTTAATGCACTCTATTCTATTCCCGCCGTGGATCTCTCTCTCTCTCTCTGTCTCTCTTTCTCTCTCTTGCTCTCTCTCTGTCTCTCTCTCGCTCTCTCTCTCTCTCTCTGTTGCTCTCGCTCTCTCTCTCTCTCTTGCTCTCTCTCTCTCGCGCTCTCTCTCTTGCTCGCTCTCTCTCTCTTGCTCTCTCTCGCTCTCTCTCTCTCTGTTGCTCTCGCTCTCTCTCTCTTGCTCTCTCTCTCTCTTGCGCTCTCTCTCTCTCTCTCTCTCTCTCTCTCTCTCTCTCTCTCTCTCTCTCTCTTGCTCGCTCTCTCTCTCTCTCTCTCTCTTGCTCTCTCTCTCTCTCTTTCTCACGCTCTCTCTCTTGCTCTCTCTCTCTTGCTCTCTCTCTCTCTCTCTCTCTCTCTCTCTCGCGCTCTCTCTCTTGCTATCTCTCTCTTGCTCGCTCTCTCTCTTGTTCGCTCTCTCTCTCTTGGAGTCTCTCTCTTGGCCGTCACATTGGTTGTGCGAGGGCATTGCCCTTTGCTACATGTTGGCTGGATCTCTTCGTTAGGTTTTACCTCATGGACATGACTGGGGGTTCTGTCTCCCAGGCTGTTCTGAGGTCTGGGACCTCCCCTGCGTCCCGCCCTTCGGTGGGTTAGCAGGGGTGTGTGGGTGTGTGCCACTGCCACGGGGTGATGTCTGGGATGTGGCCTCACACACAGACAGTATACACACACACACACCTAGACACATGCATGCACACACATACCCCCCCCCCCACACACACACACACACCTAGACACATACATGCACACACACACACACACACACACACACACACACACACACACACACACACACACACACACACACACACACACACACACACACACACACACACACACACACACACACACACACACACACACCTCGGGCAGCGCTAATATGTTGACTGTATGCCCAGCCTCGGGCAGTGCTATTATTTAAGAATTCGTTGACTGTATGCAAATTTTTTTAAATTATAATAATTTATTAAAAACAAATAAAAAATATTAATACAAAAATAAAAAATCCTTTAGGGGGGGGGGGGGGGGGGGGGGCTCGCGTTTAAATCTCGCACAGGGCCTCGCATTTCTCCCAGACGGCACTGCCTGTGGTGACTTCGGCTTATAGTTTGTAATGGTCTTGAGGCCTTTCCAAACGGAGGAGGAATTCCCGTCAGAGAGCTGCTGCTGCAGTTTCTCTGAGAAGCGAAGTTTCGCCTCCCTCACCTCTTTGTACTTGGCCTGCCTGAACCGATGTGCATCACCACTGTGCCTGTCCACCTCCTTCTCCAACCTCAGCTGCCTGAGTTGGGCTGAAAACCAGGGCTTGTTATTGTTGAAGATCTTCCTAGAGAGAAGGGACACACACACCTCCTCGCCAAGGCTGATGAAAGATGTCACAGTATCTGTGTAGTCATCTAGGTTGTTTACAGCCTCAGGCCCCGCCCACTCAACAAAGTCCTGGTTACAGCCTGCCCTCTCCAACCAGGCGCGGAGACACTCACATGCTTCACTGGACCACACTCTGAAACACCGCACTACAGGTTTTGATTGTTTTAATCTCGGCATCAGACAAATATGACAATGCAGAGACATACAACCATAATTCATAAGTAGGTAAACTAATTTCAAAAGCTTCATATTGCACCTTTGCCTTTAAATTGCACCTTGCCCTTAGTGTTGCACCATGCCCTAATTATATTGCAACACGATTTGGACAAGAAAGAAATAGAACAAAACCTCAAGTGTTACCTTGTTCTAGACAATTTATTTAGGAGAACGATGGATGTAGGAAGGAAGGAGAGCTTGTAGCGGTTGCTCTTGTATCTACTTGCTCTGAACCGTCTCCCTGAGGGACGAACTTCGTATTCAGGATATAGAATATGAGAAAGGTCCTGTAAGATTCTCTGTGCCTGGCTGAACACTACATTCTCAAAGATTGGTTGGAGTGACGGATACTTAGTAATCAGGATGCCCATTGCACAAATGTTCTTCTTTCATATTTGTGCGTACAGACGTACAACATATCTATGCTCCAATAACTTTTTGTGCCGTTTGTACTCTACACACCTGTTTCCATACTAGGCTTCTCCTTCCTCCAACATTTCCCCATCTTAAATAGCATAAAACAGACATTAAGACCAGTGATGGGAATAACGGCGCTATAAGTAACGGCGTTACTAACAGCGTTAGTTTTTTCAGTAACAAGTATTCTAACGGATTACACTTCCAATCTCAATAACGCTGTTACCGTTACTGCAAATAAATACGGCGCGTTACTATGAATGAACCTGTTTCTTTCATCAGACAGATATCTGCGCTGAGAGGCAATATGTTCTTCCTTGTTTAGTGGGCAGTGCGCGAGTCAAGCGGATACAAGCTGACGATTGGCTGAGGCTGATTAAAATGTCATGGTAAGCCAATCAGAGGTAGAGGTGGGCGGGTCTAACGCATCCAGAGTCTGAGCCACAACACAAGCGATTCAGTCAGCGGAGACCGCGGGTCTGTGTAATGTACGGTTTGACTTTGAGCCCAAATAATCTAAAACGAATCCAACGGAACAACATAATAAGCGAGCCGTCAGCGTGCGACCGCGGTTCACTCTTGTGTTGCAGCGCAGGGCAGTAGTGGCTCTACTGCTGACAGGCTCAACCATAGATATGGGCTCAACATAGTGCTGCACTTCCTGGTTTAATAGCACAGTCTGGTGCGCAGAGATATATATCTGTATGTCATGCATGTCTTAAATGTCATGATTAGATTGGTTTAGAATGATTAGATTAGATTCTTATATCTGTATGTTGTGTATGTCATGAATTGAAAATGGGGGACCCTGATGTAAACAAGACGAAAGTCTTTCTCTGATCTGCATCCCCTTAACAATTGTGTGTATTGAGCCGTAGTGCTGTACCCATTCTGCAATCTGTTAATTAAAATGTTCAATCAATCAGTATTTGTTATTTATTTTTGGTATAGTGCTTAACAAGCATAATTTAATGTTGCCCAGTTGTGGCCTGTTGAGGGGCAATACATATCAAAAGTTCCAAAACATCTATTGTATTTGTATGATCCACTATATAAACATAGTAATTATAATATCTACATACATGGCATTTGATTGGAGGCTAGTCTCACTTTGTCCACACAGCAACATTAAAATAGTTTAGATTTGTGTATGTTGTTTATGTAAAAAAATATTGAAAGTAACGCAATAGTTACTTTCTGAAGTAACTAGTTACTTTTATAATTTGTAACTGAGTAAGTAATTTAGTTACTTTTTGGAAGAAGTAACTAGTAACTGTAACTAGTTACTTTTTAAAAACTGATTAAGACATCATTTGGACAGTTGGTTGACATGTTGTCATGCACGAAGGTCTAACGACCATACAGGATAGTTAACTGGGCAGGTGGTACATGAGCAGAAACAACCCCCTCAGTAGAAAAATGCTTGTCAAAACAGTCCCGGGTAGGCAGATAGTAAACAAAGACGTTTTCAAATGGTAAATAATATTTATTGTGGTGGGGCTTGAAACCCACGGCTTTCCCCAAAGGGAGAATGATGTTTATTTTAGAGGGGATTTAAACCCAGCACACACACAAAGGGAAAAAGGTAAGGGGAGACAAACAAGGGAAGTATAAATAAATAAACAAAATTAGCGTCCACCGACGCTAAAACGTACCAAAGGTACAGGTCCACGCAAAGTGGCAATGGCATACAGCCTACCAATATATATATATATACAGCTCCACTTGAATGAAGCAACAGCAAAGAGGGCAGTGAAGTATCAGTCCACACTCAGTGGGAACAGGCACAAAGGCCAACAAGAGGACACTCACCCAGCTGGAGAAGTGGCACATAGGCCAACAATATATATATATGAACACAACAGTGGTTAACAATGGCAACCTCACTCTTCTCTAGTCACCAGCAATTGACAGAATGCGGCGCCCAGACGTGTGTGTGCTGTCAGGTATTTGGCTACCCATCCCTCTTGATGTGATTGCCATCAGCTGTCATTCATTAGGCAATCAGCACTCTTCAGTAGGGATGGGCAGCACCTGACAGGGAGAGAAGAGACAGCATTAGCTCTCATGTTCACACACACATCATATACAAAACATAACACATTAAATATACTAACCTGATGTTCAGAAGGTGTCATAAATACAGTAATAATGGTAATGACCAACCCACGTACCCAGGTACGTCACACATGTGCATCAAATATAATTTAGCATTCATTAAATTCATGATGAATAGTCCATCTGAACATACTATGCACAATGGTGTTATGCCCTAATTAACTTTACACAATGGCTGTCAAGTTGTATGTATTTGACCTTGTGCACTTGTGCCCAACTTGAAAGGATGTTGCTTGTTCACCCGAAGGGCCAACTGGGTTTTACTCAATGAACCAGACCTTTATTTGATATTTAAAATGTTTTCTTTTAATTCATCCATTGCTTCAGCCATTTTTTGCCAGCAGATGGTGTTGGTCTTAATGGTTATCATTGATCATTTAGGTAAAAAACCTTAGCACAAAAACACAGAAAAATACAAGCAATAAAATACACATTGTGGAAGTTAATTAAATTACTCCACAATTATGCATCATATAACTCTAAATTGTCTATGCAACATACAAATATAATACACTCTTGTGACTACTGTAATGTGGGCTAGTGAATGCAACATACATAACATTAAACACTTAAACCATACACAAATACATCCCCAACTTAACAGTGAACACTTAAACCATACATAAATACATCCCCAACTTAACACCCCATCATATAAACACACACAAACATTCTTACCGGCTGCCTATCCGACAGTGGCGGCTCGTGAATTCTTCTCCAGAGGGGGCGCTATACCAAACATTTTGAAAACATGTACCACGCATTGGCATGTCACTGGCAGCGGACAGCTGACCAAGCGAACACTGACTCCCCACAAGTTGTGGGCCACAATACTACCAAACCACCAACAACACACAACCAGTCAAATAAAGTACAGTCTAATTCACAACTTGAAACACAATATATAAATAGAAAAGTTAGAAACAAACTCGCTCCGTCTCCAAACACACGCATAGGCACAGAGAGAGAGAGAGAGAGAGAGAGAGAGAGAGAGAGAGAGAGAGAGAGAGAGAGAGAGAGAGAGAGAGAGAGAGAGAGAGAGAGAGAGAGAGAGAGAGAGAGAGAGAGAGAGAGAGCGTTAGTTAAGCATTAGCTGAGTGGCTAACAGCAGCTAACATTAGCTGAGTTGGCTAAGAGAGAGAGAGAGAGAGAGAGAGAGAGAGAGAGAGAGAGAGAGAGAGAGAATTAACTCACTTTGTTTAATTGAAACGTGGTCCAGCCGGAGGGCTTAATAAAGTGTATGTCCACTGACTGTCCCCCAGACTGTTGTCGATGTATATCCACTCACTGCCCACTGTCCAGACTCCAGACTGCATCACAACACACAGCCTCGAACATGTTGCAAACTGCGGCTACGGAAAGTACTGGCATCGCCGCGTCGGCCAATCAGAGAGCTTCTCCGCGAAATGCGGCTATGCTATGGAAATTATAGACGCTCGGCTGCTTGCAGACCGATTCAAAACGCGCCCGAGTTCCATCATAATACATCATATTCAACGCACAGCGCGTTACGCACTGATTGGCTGCGACGGATACAGCGATGAAACAGTGATGCGCACTCAGAGCGATATTGCGTCTAGCCCGAGAGAAATACGGCAGGAGAAATGCGGCTACGGTAATGGAACGTTCTTTATCAGACAGAATCGTCACTTCCTGTTCAGGAAAACGATTATTAATATTTGATATTTTAACGTTATATTGTGCATTGGAAACACAAACATACTTAAAATTAGTAAATGTTATTCATTTTAAACATGTTTATATTATTTATAGGGCTATAAAACAAAAAACAAAACAAAAAATATTTCTTCTTCTTCTCTGTTTTAACAGGGACGGCGGCGCCCTAGCGCCCCAAGTGGTGGGCCGCCACTGCTATCCGGATTGTGAACAGAGCAGTTTCATGCACAGTCCATGGAGAATGTTCCTCAGACTGATCTGTTAAAAGCAGTATGCTGCCAGCTGCGACTAAGTCAAGTATGCTGGAGTGAGGCAAAAACGGAAGTGGCAATTTTTCTAAATAAAGCGGGGTCGAGGTTCAAAGGAGAGGCCGACACAATTGGCAGACGTCATGAAAGATGCGGGGGCACACTCTCGGGCAGACGGGGTAAAGCCCGGCCTCAACCCGAGAGTCGACTCTGCTACCAACACACCGGAGAACCAACCACCTCCCTATGTTTAGTTTAACAGGAGGCGGTTGTTCCCTTAACCCACCAAGAAAACTTAGAAACATAACTGCGCGTATACACAGACTATACAAGCAGTACAAGTGTTTCAGTTTGCAAAGGGTTAACCCAGGCCAACAGGTCGACGAGAACGAGTCCGGACCTGGGCCTGGCGGACCGGGACCTACACAGGGATGCCTAGAGGGGTTTGACAGCAATCACCTCGACAGCCCCCTCCCATCCCTGCCCAGCAGGGGGAGGGAGGAGTGAAACAAATGGAGGACCAGGCCCCCTAACACAGTGTAAGGTACTGTACAACACAGTATGGACCAAGCACGTCACTGTTATGGGCAAGTCGTAGTGGCATACATATGACACACACATCCACGACATCAATCCCCGCGAAGCCCGGACCGACCCGGCATTTTCCCCCCGGAAAAGAACAAAGTCCTTCGGGGTACCAGAACAGCAGATCTGCGCCCCGGCGGGCAACGGGTTAACTGACCTGGTCCGGCGCGACCAGAACCAGTCCTGCATCCTAGTCACGCCGCCATCCCCAGTCCTAAGAGGGGGGCAGGTACGCGTGTTGATCTAAAACATCACAGAGGGCGCCACCAAGATGGACATAATGTGAATGCGCTGCTCCTGGCAGCCCACCTCATGGGCGTGAGACCCCTCTGCCAATGTAATGATCTACTCCGTCATCTCCCCCCGGAGATGCACGTGAGTCATCGAGTCTAACCTAGTGCACTGGCGCTCGGTAGAGATAAAAAAATCTCCTTCCTAGTCGCCCGCATAAAAAACGTTGTTTCTATCAATTGGGCAACCAAGGCGCGCCGGCCCATAACGTGGTTCCACATCCCAGGGCCAGTGATATATGCACGTCAATAACCCGAAACACATCAATGGTGAATTCTAATAAGAAACACCAGACAACGTTCCCTCCATGCTGTCTGGGACGAGCATCAGGAAGCCGGTCAATAAGACACAGACACAGGCCTTATATGACGTGTCTGAGGACAACCCCGTCAATTCTGCTCCTCACATAAGAGGGGAAGACAGAAGTTCCCCCAGAGAGACCTCTACGTGAGTATAATTGAAAAAGATACATGCAATAATAATTGGGCCAAGTGACCAATGGCCCAATACACACTGTAATAGAGAGCAGAGCAGAAAACGAACAGTTTTCGAATGCATCGCATCATACAACTTTGACAAAGACAGCGGTCTGCAGCACAGAGCCTGTAACCTCACGGATGTCTCCTGGCCAATAGGAAAACGCGCCCAGTGACGTATCCCATGGCCGGGGGAAATCCCGTGACCCACCCATCCTAACATGGAGTGGAACCAGGGAAGCCCTTGGTAAAAGAGCTACACATGTAACTTCTGTAGGCCAACACCTAACCCAGTTGTGGATTCAATGCCACGTTTACTTAAACGTGAACACGATACACACAACCCTCTATCACAATAAAAAAGGGCAAAAGTTCACTCTCACTACTGCAAGAAGAACGCAGTTTTTTATGTTGAGAGAAGACATAAGTCCTCGATCAAGTGCTGGTCACAGGCCTTGCTAAGTCTACATAACAGCGACCAAACAATTTTCAGAGAAATTGCCTCTCTCTAAGCAAGAGCACAACCCAAGCAGAAGCTGAGGGATTTACACCGTATACCCAAAATATAGTGAATCAACACACATTTTGTAAACAAAATCATATTTGAGGGGGGGGGGGGGGGGGGGGGGCAGGGGCAAACCGGGGAATAATTTCACCCACCCCCTAACCACCTCACCCCTGATACGACGCCAAATGTGTAGAGTAAAAGCTTTACATCATGCACACCAGCCACAGCCGAAAACCTTTTTTGAAAACAGGTTTCCCACAGCTCTGCTTATGTGTGAAAAAACGTGTCACTTGTTATTTTCATCATTACCCTCAAGTAAAGAATAACAAGCTAAAAGAGGGACTCAGGCCCTCGATCATATGCCACTATGCACAGCATTGTAGGGTAACACCCAGCCAGTTGTGGGCTCAGCCACGTTGTCTAAAAAAATGGCCAAGAGTATTGGTATTCTTGGAAAAACACGTCACTTGCTGAGCACCGAGGTTGCCACAATGTTATATTACTCTATGGTTTACCCATATATCAATTACTGTAATTTAGTTTGGGGTAGTACTCATCAGACCAAACTTGAGCCCATATACCGTCTGCAGAAATGAGCTCTAAAAATAATCAGCTGTGTTCAACGAAGTCATTCTTCTCAGCCTCTATTCCATAAATTAGGTATACTCAGTGTTTATCAAGTGAATCATCTTCAGACTGGTTTATTTGTGCATAGTTCTTTAAACAGAGCCCTTCCCCCTTTTTTTCATGACATGTTTGCCCACAATCACCAAATTCATAATTACCCCACATGTAGTTCCTGTTTGCTTAGACCACCCTTTTCCCGCACTTCCCAATCTCAGTTTTGTTTGCTCTACCGAGGGTCAAAGTTGTGGAACTCTTTGCCTCCACATACAGTATTTTGGAATTTTCTTTTCTAAAATTCAAAAGAGCACTGAAATCTCATCTCCTAAATCACCAATATTTCCCATATGGACTTCCTTTACAAACTGTGGTCTGATGGCTTGTTGTATTTTGTTATTGTATTTTCGTTTTATTATATATTCTTCCTGTCATTAATTGTTTTCTCTATACCAGAAATCGTATGGCATGGGTGCCTGCTTCGGTGTCTATGTAGGCCTGCTTGTGTGTGTTTGTTTGTTTGGGGGGGGGGGGGGATTTAATATTTTATCTTGATATAATGTAATTTTGCTTCCTGATGAATGCCACATGCAAGCCCCTAGAGGGTTTTTAGGCAATTCTCCTACACATCCCTTGTGGATTATATTGTATTATATATGTAATTGTTTTTATATGTGTAAATAAACAAACAAACAAACAAACAAACAAACAAACAAACAAACAAACAAACAAACAATAAAAAAGGGCAAAAGTTCACTCTTACTACTGCAAGAAGAACGCAGTTTTTTATGATGAGAGAAGACATAAGTCCTCGATCAAGTGCTGGTCACAGGCCTTGCTAAGTCTACATAACAGCGACCAAACAATTTTCAGAGAAATTGCCTCTCTCTAAGCAAGAGCACAACCCAAGCAGAAGCTGAGGGATTTACACCGTATCCCCAAAAATATAGTGAATCAACACACATTTTGTAAACAAAATCATATTTGAGGTGAGGGGAGGGGGGGGGGGGGGGGGCAGGGGCAAACCGGGGAATAATTTCACCCACCCCCTAACCACCTCACCCCTGATATGACGCCAAATGTGTAGAGTAAAAGCTTTACATCATGCACGCCAGCCACAGCCGAAAACCTTGTTTGAAAACAGGTTTCCCACAGCTCTGCTTATGTGTGAAAAAACTTGTCACTTGTTATTTTCATCATTACCCTCAAGTAAAGAATAACAAGCTAAAAGAGGGACTCAGGCCCTCGATCA
This sequence comes from Notolepis coatsorum, assembly GCF_963971535.1. Lineage (NCBI taxonomy): Eukaryota > Metazoa > Chordata > Actinopteri > Aulopiformes > Paralepididae > Notolepis > Notolepis coatsorum. Next base: position 86,254,969 of record NC_140171.1, on the reverse strand, counting down.
TATGCCACTATGCACAGCATTGTAGGGTAACACCCAGCCAGTTGTGGGCTCAGCCACGTTGTCTAAACGTTACATGAACACACACAACTTCTCATCATACAACAAAAAAAACAGTTCATTTTTACTCATGTAAAAAACAACGCTGTTCTTAGGTAGAGAGAAGACATAATCCTTGGCCAACGCTAACCTAAGCTATACAAAGCGACCAAGAAAATTTTCACACCACACGTCGTATCTCCAAATATAGTGAAGTAACATATGTTTTGTTAAACAAAGACATCGTTATTAACCAAAAACATTTGGGAGGGGGAGGAAGGAAGAGTGGGGTAATGTCCAATGGACACCTTACCTGCACCAACGAACGCAGGACGAAAGGCCGTAACACAGGTTGGTCCACCACGTTGACGAATGCCTCTCGCTGGCAAGGCCAGAAGAGGCAATGGCCGGAGCCTCGCTCCGGCGTGACGCCCCCTTCCTGCAGCCGGTCATGGCGTAGGCCCGACGACATCTTCTGCCAGAGATGACGTTGTAGTCAGAGTGCCAGGGCCCGCTAATCTCACGGCTAGCGTCAATGGTTGTAGCACAAGCTACACAGCTAACTCTAGGCTAACTGATAGCATCAAGCTAACGTTTCCAGCCGAGCGCAGCCGCCAGCTAACGTCGTAGCTAAACAGCTAACTGGCTAACAGTTAGCTCATACCGGCTATCGCTAGCCACTAGCTAACGCAGAAGCAAGCTAAGTAAGAAATGTGAGAAAAGCAATACAGGCCAACACTTCAGACAGCCGCTGTCTTTTCCTCTTCTTATCCGAAGAAAAAAGGGAAAAAGGCAACACACGCCCCTCTTCAGAACGGTGTTTACCAGACACAGCGGTATCGGCAGCAAGCCCCTCATTGTACGCGGGCTGCAGACGACCTGAGCCTGAGATATTCTCATAACGAAACACTAAGCTCACCTCCCTCGCGCCGGGTGTTTTTCATCTTGAAAATCGGGGCAGCACGGCGACAGAGGGTATCCGTTTGTCCAGAGACCCGGGGAATTGAACCGCAGATTCGGAATCACGGTCCCAGGAAAACAAAGCTACGACTTCACTGAGGAGGAGCTAATGTTATCGTGAGGCATCAGACTAGAACCCCCTCCACGCCGCTAAGGGGCAGCGAAAAGGATTCTAGCCTGGAGCCGACCTTCGTAAGCTGTGCAGTTGACCCCTCACAACCGACACACCTGGCGCCCGCGTTGCAAAAAACATCACCCGCCCAGAGAGGCCGTCAGCCCCCACACAGCCGACCGCCTCCCAAGCATAGTGTCCAGCTGCAGAGCCGGAGACAATGCCGGCGGGGATTGCTCAGCGACGCGTGCCCCTAATGCGAAGCACCGGTGGAGGTCAGAATGATCATCATCTTCTAAACACTTCGGTGGTGAAGACATTATCGCTGTATTTCCTCGAAAAATAGTGAGAGAGAAAACAAAGATATAATGTCAACGCAGCTCCTCTTCTCCAATAACAATTTTGGCACTAAACTCTAAAGTGGTGTGTTACAGGCACTTTATCTGTGGTGAAAATAGGGAAGGAGCTGATGGTGTGGCCACGACCCCGCTTATGTAGAGGAGCGGATGTGGGTGTGGCCAGGCGGATGGGTGTGTGCATGTGGAGAAAATTATTCAATATTAGACTGGATAAAGGGATAGTTCCAATAGAGCAGAGCGTAAGCTATACGATAATATAACTATTATTAGATGGATGCATCAATATCCCGTTGACCCTAATAACGGCATAATTATATCTGTGTCCCATTAGGCGCGCGTGTGTGGGAGTGAGTGTAGGTGTGTCTGTATGTGTGCGTAAGTGCATGTTTGTGTGTATCTGGACACAGGGGTGCCTGTAAATTGCAGCTGCCATTGTCTATTAGGTGCTACAAGGAAGAGTGTGAGATTATTATTACATGTCTTGGGAAATGTATTCATAATGCTGATGGTGAGGATACGTGTGTGTGTGTGTGTGTGTGTGTGTGTGTGTGTGTGTGTGTGTGTGTGTGTGTGTGTGTGTGTGTGTGTGTGTGTGTGTGTGTGTGTGTGTGTGTGTGTGTGTGTGTGTGTGTGTGTGTGTGTGTGTGTGTGTGTGTGTGTGTGTGTGTGTGTGTGTAGACCTTTTCAAACTCTACACTACCCACGTTTACTTCTTGTTGCAGTGTTTGCTAGTATCAATAGTTGACAGGAAGTACCGTAGGACTGTTAATGTAATGGGTATAAAAAAAGTATTCAGCGTCAGATGCATCATTTGATTAGTTATAAGTGTTTTAGGTCACCCTCTCTGAGTGAAGCCAACTCTCAGTAGGCTGAGGGGGCGTGGCCTTCTGTTCACTAGACACTATACACTCTTCTTAGATGATCTAAGTTCATCTAAGATCCCATGGGTTCTCCCAAGAACCTTTGGGTGCCTCAAAGTCCCAAATGATGCAAAGCACCATGTCCTCTCAGATAGATGTGACTGATGGGCCAATCAGAGCAGCTAGATGGGACCCATCTCTCTCTCTCTCTCTCTCTCTCTCTCTCTCTCTCTCTCTCTCTCTCTCTCTCTCTCTCTCTCTCTCTCTCTCTCTCTCTCTCTCTCTCTCTCTCTCTCTCTCTCTCTCTCTCTCTCTCTCTCTCTTTCTCTCTCTCTCTCTCAAAATGTAGATACTGATGTATATATTGTGGTAATTCCAGGTGTAGGGGTTGCAGAATAAAACAACAGACAGTCCAGTTGTGGTTCCCAACATAATAGTTTCCTTTTATTTTAAAATCAAACAAAACATTCCACTGTTCTCCTTACGCTCACTGGTGTTAACTTATACTCTGACTCAGCCTAACTGTCTGCCGGGTGGCTCCGACTCAGTCTGTCTGAGTGAACATGTGCCCTTGGCCCCTATTTTCTCACTTTCCCCAACATGCGCATGCCTGTCGTGATTGGCTAGCTGGTCTTGCAGGTGCGCCTGGAAGCGGAATCCCAAATATGGGCAGAGCCTAGCCAAAGTTTCTGTTTGATACAGTTGCAAAACGTACTCAGAAACAACCAACTGCGCTAAATCCTGCGTTTTCATTGAATGAATGAAAATGTATACATTTTTATTTAGCAAAACTGATGCCAATGTCAACAAAAACGATCTGTCATGTGTTATTCTTTATACAGACCACATTCAGTAGCCTAAATACGTTTTGCCACAAAAGGTGGCAAATTATTATAATTTGAATGAAAATAAATCTCCTATCCTACAACAAAATTTTTCATTAGGCCTAATTATTTCACAGTGGCACAGGATCATTTGCCAAGCTTTTGTTAATTTTCAAATAAAATATAAAACTATAATTGTGTCTTTGTGTCTTGTTATGTTAATCTTGTTAGTAGTAGAGGAAATGGCATGTTTGTAGCCTAACATTTATTCTAGCTTACATCTAGGTGGGGACCAGGTAGCTTGAAGCCTTTTTACAACGCATCTGCGTTTCCGGGTTCCCGTTTTGCGCTCTGATTGGCCAGGTCATGTGACATGAGCGCCAATCGTGGGACGGCAAGTTTCTACACTGGTTAAGCTTAGGCACTCTTCGAAGTTGGTTACGGTTAGAGTTTGTCTTAGAGCGTGACAGCAAGTTCTTTCGCCGGTTAAGCTTAGGCACTCTTTCGAAGTTGGTTAAGGTTAGAGTTTGTCTTAGAGCATGGCGATAAAACGCCAGGTAGTTTGCAGGCTGTTCGACGCGGAAATGGGCAAACACGCTATTGGGCGCACATGTCACATGACCTGGCCAATCAGAGCGCCGGAAACGCGGATGCGTTGTAAAAAGGCTACACGCGACCAGGTGGGACTCAAACATGATTTCCAACTACCCAAGTTGGGCCTGATTGAAAATGTTTGTGAATCACTGCCCTAAGGAGTCAAGCTCTGTCCTGCTATGGAACATGTGTAGGTCCATTCCAACTCATTTAACAATATTACTTCCTGTCACATGCATGATCTTGCAGAAATAGAGGACAGGAACCAATCAGAGGACACCGCTGGATGTGTAGCCAGTCCATGGTAACTACTACATTACCCACAAGTCTCTACATTTGAAGGCCAGTCTCGAGCGAACAGACAGAATACACTATTGGAATTATATACTCACGATAACATGTTCTTGTTTTTAAAACGCTGTGGTTTTCTCATTTTGAACTTATATATTTAAATATCTGAGCAGTGAGCCCAGATCAGCAGCAGGGGGCAGCTTTTATGTAAATGCATTGCAAGTGAAAGCGGGGCAATGTGGATAATGTGGATAATGCCCTTTCAGGCGATGGTTTTTGGAGATGACTTGCATCTGCACTCTCCACTGCACCCTGCACCCTCCACAGCACCCTACACAGCACCCTCCACCGCACTCTCCACAGCACCCTACACAGCACCCTCCACTGCACCCTCCACAGAATGTCCACAGCACCCTCCACAGCACCCTCCACTGCATCCTCCACAGAACGTCCACAGCACCCTCCACTGCACCCTCCACAGAACGTCCACAGCACCCTCCACTGCACCCTCCACAGAACGTCCACAGCACCCTCCACTGCATCCTCCACAGAACGTCCACAGCACCCTCCACTGCACCCTCCACAGAACGTCCACAGCACCCTCCACTGCACCCTCCACAGAACGTCCAATGCACCCTCCACAGCACCCTACACAGCACCCTCCACAGAACGTCCACTGCACCCTCCACTGCACCCTCCACAGCACGTTCACAAGCGAGAGAGGGACCACACTATGTCACGTATACATGCCTGTGTAGTACTCTCAAGAAAATGTGCATATCGTGTGTAATTTTTGCAATTGTTTATATCTGATTATTATTATTAGAAGCATTGTGGTAGACTTTATGTTGCCAGCTGCACGCTATCATAATTAACTAATTTCACATTTACTGTGAAGAGATATAGGTGATTAAGGAAGCAGAGAGCGGAACTAGCGGAATTAGTTCCGGTGATGTGCGCCAGGTCCCCTTAACATATTCACCTGGGGTGAGACACCCCAGGTGAATAGGGTAAGAAATTTAACTAATAGATATCACAATGAAACTTCCCCAGTTGATTACTTATATTAAGACAAGACTTTTTTGTATTACACGTTTTCTGAAATTGTATGTTTAAATATGCAAATGAGGCATGATTTACTTAAATATGCACTAATTTGCATATAATTCCAGGACAGAAATCTGAACATTGGATAAAGCCATTTTCAAAATTATAGTTTCATTTTGTAGGGATTTTTTATATCTCTTTTTATCACTCCATAAATCAGAAAATACTGTCAACAGTCAATTTGTATGGTAAAATTCCATATTTTTCCATGTTTTTAGGAATAAAATGTGATAAAAATCAGGGTATGAATGCGATATCAACAAACCCTTCTGTAAATACCTTCATAACATAGATATGAATAGAACTGGAAGGTTTGGTGTATGTGAGTGCTACTGAAGTGGAGATTTCTGGCTCAGAGTATGAGGAAAAACTCATTTTGAGAAAACGGCCTTAAAGATTTGTATGGTAAAACTCCATAATTTTTTCTTTGAAAGAGCTATTTACAAACACAATACCTAATCAAACCATTAGTAATAGAGAACCTAAACACATGCCTGATAACTGAATAATAATAATAATAATAATGATGTTATTGAACTGAACAGAACTACACACAGGCTACAAACAGTGTAGTAACAGTGTAAACAAGTACCCCCTAATAGGCAAACAAATATTTGAATAGATATCACTATGAAACGTTCCCAGTTTGTTATGTACATATAAACTAAGAAAAATATATTGCACGTTTTCTTAATTTTATGTGCAAATGAGGCACTTCTCCATTAAATATGTGCACATTTATGGATGCAATCATCATCATCATCATCATCATCATCATCAAACCTTTATTTGAATAGGCAGGTTAATTAAGAACAAGTTCTTATTTTCAATAACAGCCTATTTGGGGGTAAAAAGTCCCCTAGGGGAAAGGGGATGGGGGATAAAATCAAATAAATAAAAATAAAACACAAAGGAACATTATTAAAAAGGCAGGACATACATACAGAGCAACAACTGAACTGAACAACAACTGGCGGACAACAGAACAATAGTGGCAATAAGGAAAAATGAAGTAAAATAAACAACTAAATGTGTGTTATTGACGTTTTATTGTCACTAGTTTCATAGAAGACATGTTTAGGAAGCAAAATATAACAAAATCTCAAAATCAACAAAAGAAAGTATATTTGCCTATTCACCTGGGGTGTCTCGCCTTAAGGTGACGGCCCGCCCTCTCCTTGAAGCAAACAGTTCTTCTTTCTGTGTGAGAAAATCTATGTGTTTCAGGTCAGTACACTGTGAAAAGTACAGAAACTCTACCTCTAAAAGCTAAAACGTTAGGTAGCATGCATGTAATGAGGATTGTTAAATAATTTGGATGGTTAATAACGTATATGATATTTGACATATATTGTGTGAGTGCGCATTGCGACACGCCACAGCACTTGGAAAAAATGGCGATTGTCACGTTATCAGTTACAGACGGTGCACACGTGCCACTGGGTCATAGAAGACGTTATGGTTATAAAAATGTACATTGTAAAATGATTATTTAATGCTGGAGCCCTGAACACTTGATAATGATGTGGAATAAGGTTATTTGTTATCTGTGAATTGAGTTCTAAAGGTTGAAGGAAGCACATGTCACCAATAATAATAATAATAATAATAATAATATTATTTAATAATAATAATAAATTTTTTTTTGATCCACTTTTTCTCCCATTTTTCTATATTTTCTCCCATCCCAATTTCGTATCATCCAATTCAACCCTCCCCTGTCACGAACGCTGTTTCTTGCCTCCCACAAGCCGGCTGCAATGTGGACTAAGTCATACATAGCACAAGTCCCCTCCGGTACTTGAGGTAACAGCAGTCGCATCTTTTCACCTGCGCAGCTCGATCTCTCAGTGTCGAGGAGTAACGCGTGGGAGGCTCACGCTGCCCCCGACACTTCCTGATTCTACTGCGCAGGCGCACCAACCGACTTGTAGGAGTCGCTGTCCACAACGTTCGATCCCCACCCTTCAGTTTTCCCTCCCCGTAATACGGCCAATGTGTATTACTGCGGACGACCAGCCAAACTGAAAAACAATGTGGAGAGCTGGATTCGAACACGCGAATCCTAGCGTCTCCACACTGGTGGCGAGTGCCTTGCCCACTACACCACCTAGCCGCCCTAATAATAATAATAATAATAATAATAATAATAATAATAATAATAATAATAATAATAATAATAATAATAATAATAATAATAATAATAATAATAATAATAGAATGGATTTGACGAGAGAAGCGCCTTTCTCAGACTCAAGGACACTGTACAAGGAGAGAAGCTATATAAAAGAAAGGGTAAATAAAAATTTGAAAAAAAGTATGTGTATAGTAACAATGCACCAGTCAGAGCTTAAAGCTAATGAGACGCCATTTTGTGACGTTTGGGTTTAGCTAATATGTCGGGTTAATGAATATTCTCTATGAAGTTTAAGAACAGTCTTAAACTACTACTACTCTCTCTCTCGCTCTCCCACTTTCACCCTCGCTCCTTCCTTCAAAGGTGTGATCTTGCGATGTCATTCATAAGGATAACCCACACATGCACGCGCATAGTGGACGTTATTGATATTGAAACAAAGACATTGAAACCAAGGAGAAATATGTATATGATTTAAGTAAATGTTTTGATAACCATTGACACTGATGTAGTCGGACAAATGTAAATATAAGAATAGAAATTAATATTTTGGTAACGATTGACATTGATAACCAGAGACACTGAAGCAGACGGACAAATGTAACAAATGTATATAATATGATTGATATAGTCAAGTTAGACCGCGCTCACAAGTTCTCACACTGGGTGCTGTAATCCCGTAAAGTTCAGTATATCAAAGCAGGGTAGCCGGACCAGCACTCACAGGTTCAATGTTTTTTATTGGCAGCCTGAGTCAAAAGCAGACATGTTTCGGACAATGTCCTTCATCAGTGGTATGGCTAGCACTGGAAATGCATTCAAGGTGATGTTTAAATACACCTGGCAGGTAAATGACACGGCAGGAAATGACATCACAACGCAGGTGTGCCTATGCAATATGACTAAATGAATGACCTATCAAAAAGAGTCCAATCATAATTTATACATATGTATAGATATAACTATATCATCAATAAATATTTATAAACAATACAATACAAAACGAAACAAAACAAAATTACCAGAAACTTGATAACATATAGCATGCCCTTTAATTTATAGGGCTAATTGAGCCACTTTACTTAATTGAATTAATTAATTTCAAATTATCCATTGGGCATCTTTGTGAATCATGCCTCTAGTTTGGCAACAAACAACATATTTAATCAGACCAGAAATAACAATGTGGGAGTAAGGAGGTTAAAGGAAACAGGTTAAGACGTTTTCTTCATTCATACCTTTAGGTTCGATACAATTGAACAGGTGGATATAATAACATTCACGTTGCAGCAGCAGCTTGTGTCTGTCTCCACCTCACGCTGGCCTGAGTACTAACTCTAGTCCCATATATTTGAGGTCATTGACGGTATGCTTACACTTAGAGAAATGCCGAGCTACCGATGACTTGACATCTAAATTCCTCACAGCACATTTGTGTTAACTTATTCTTGATTTAAAGGCTCTTGTTGTTTTGCCCACATAGGAAAAATTACAAGGACATTTTAGCAAATACACCAGATTGGACGAATTACACGTAATCCGTCCTTTGATTGGGATATTTTTCCCCGTTATTGGATGTGCGAAAAATTTATCTTTAATCATACCCTGGCACTGAACACAGGATTGGCAGGGAAAATTTCCATCTGGGATGTTGGACATAAAATGAGAAGGTTTCTTTAAGGGCAAATCAGTTTTGACTAGGAGATTAGATAAATTCGCTTGTCTCTTGTAAAAATAGTTAGGCGAATGCTGAAACGCTGTCCCTATGAGAGGGTCGGACTGCAGAATATGCCAATGTTTATTGACAATACTCCGCGTTTCTCTCGTAATAGGGCTGTAAGTAGACACGAAAGATACTTTGTCAGGTTTATCTTCTTTCTTTCTGGGGGTAAACAACGTGGCCCTGTCGATATGCTTGGTTTTATTAAAGGCTTTTAGTGTCAAATCAGCACTATATCCTCTCTCGTGGAAACTGCCACGGAGTACCTTTGCTTGTGCAATAAATGTATCGTCAGTATCACATATTCTCTTATATCGAAGAATTTGGCTATAAGGAAGACTGTTCTTCAAGGCTGGGGTGTGATAACTAGAATAATGCAAGAACGAGTTACGATCCGTCTCCTTTTTAAAAACCTCTGTGTGTAATGAGATGCCATCTGGGGCTTTCTTGATCAAAACATCGAGGAAGGGTAAATTATACATATCAAACTTTAATGTAAACTTTATCGTTCTTCTACAGGAGTTCAGGTACTCAAGGAAGGCAAAAAGTTCGGATGATGAACCAGACCAAATAAAAAACAGATTGTCAATATAGCGCATATACGATTTGACACATTTCTCAAACGGGTTATTATTAAAGATATGATCCACTTCATATTTGGACATATACAGATTGGCTAGGTTCACAGCGGCTGGAGAGCCCATGCTGAGGCCTCTGTTTTGTAAATAGTATTTATCTTGGAATCTAAAATAATTTCTAGTTAGAACTAGATCGGTTAAACTAACCAGCGCTTCTGTAGGGGGGAGTAATACTTCCCTCGAGTTTAAATAAAAACTCAGCGCGTCCAGCGCATCTGCATGTGGAATGCTGGGGTAAAGGCTGACTACATCTATGGTAACTAGTAAGTCTGTAGGACTAATGTTGCAGGACGAGAGCCTGTTCAAAAAAGTACACAGGAAAATTCGCAGAGTCAAATTTACTCAAATTGAGTAAAATTTTACTCCCAAAAAGACAGTATTGGCTCCGACGAAAATGACTCTTGTCACAGAGTTAAATCTTCAGAGTTATTTCTACTCCATTTAGTGTTAACATTTAACTCAATATAGAGAGATATTTTAAGTTATATTTCACTCAATATAGAGTGGTATTTTAATCAATATAGAGTTATATTTTCACTCAATAGAGTTATATTTCACTCAATATAGAGATATTTTAAGTTATATTTCACTCAATATAGAGATACTTAAAGTTATATTTCACTCAATATAGAGTGGTATTTTAATCAATATAGAGTTGTAATTCCCTCAATATGGAGTTGTAGTTCACTCAATATAGAATAGATTTCACTCGATATAGAATATCATATTTCACTCAATATAGAGTGGTATTTTAATCAATATAGAGTTGTAATTCCCTCAATATGGAGTTGTAGTTCACTCAATATAGAATAGATTTCACTCGATATAGAATATCATATTTCACTCAATATAGAGTGGTATTTTAATCAATATAGAGTTGTAATTCCCTCAATATGGAGTTGTAGTTCACTCAATATAGAATAGATTTCACTCAATATAGAATATCATATTTCACTCAATATAGAATTAAATAATAATTTACTCTGGAATAATACATTTAAAATAAACGGGGGCAAAGCAGAAATCAGTATTTAACAATGCACTTTTATTTGCAACATGCAGGCATATCCTTTGGGATGCAAACAGTTTTACAACAGCGTGTGAGAATCATGACTTCAAGGGGCAATCGATAGAAAAAAAAATTAATAAAATAAGATTCATCAATATAAGCTTGTGCAATCTTTGTTTTCAGTTGCCAAGAAATTTGAAATTCCTAGTACCTTGGACTTAAAGGTCTATGATGACTTAAAACACTGAAGTCGACAAGGAGGCGTTTCAGTTGGGATGCAAACAGTTTTACAACAGCGTGTGAGAATCATGACTTCAAGGGGCAATCGATAGAAAGAAAAAAAGGTCATTAATAAAATAAGATTCATCAATAAGCTTGTGCAATCTTTGTTTTCAGTTGCCAAGAAATGTGAAATTCCTAGTACCTTGGACTTAAAGGTCTATGATGACTTAAAACACTGAAGTCGACAAGGAGGCGTTTCAGTTAAAGAAACCAGACATGGGTGTGTTGGAGATTTGTTCACCCCAAGTTGCTTATTAACATGGAGCCTAGCCTCATCCAAAATGTCACACAGGTACTGTATATGTTTGTACTTTGAAATGATCTTTGTTTCTATACGCCCAATGTAATGTAACATAGTAAAAAAAAAAAAAAACACGTCTGAGGAAGAACTTGCTTGGTGTGGATCCTTCCTAATCTTTTTACATTACACTTGTCACAAACATTCCTCTCTTGCTAATCACACTTGGTATATGTCTACGTGATTGTTAGATTCAGTGAGCCCCTCTGCAAACAACTCCATTATATACAAAAATCACCATGACTTCAAGGCTTCATGGGGAGAGTAATCGATAGAAAAAAGGTCATAAATAAAAGACAATTACATTTTGGCCTCTGTAAAGTGACAGCAGCATCTGCACCCTTTTAAAAAGGGATAGCTCACCCAAAAAAAGAAATCTACCAATTACACACCCCATGAATCCTTGAATTCATGGAGATTTGTTTGTTTGTCGCATTCCTGAGCCAATAATTCAAGCCAGTCATCAAATTATTGGCTCAGGAATGCAACAAAAAGAAATCACCATGACTTCAATTAAGGCTTCATGGGGAGAGTAATCGATCAATTACATTTTGGCCTCTGTAAAGTGACAGCAGCATCTGTACACCCTTTTAAAAAGGGATAGCTCACCCAAAAAAATAAATCTACCAATTACACACCCCATGAATCCTTGAATTCATGGAGATTTGTTTGTTTGTCGCATTCCTGAGCCAATAATTCAAGCCAGTCATCAAATTATTGGCTCAGGAATGCAACAAAAAGAAATCACCATGACTTCAATTAAGGCTTCATGGGGAGAGTAATCGATCAATTACATTTTGGCCTCTGTAAAGTGACAGCAGCATCTGTACACCCTTTTAAAAAGGGATAGCTCACCCAAAAAAAGAAATCTACCAATTACACACCCCATGAATCCTTGAATTCATGGAGATTTGTTTGTTTGTCGCATTCCTGAGCCAATAATTCAAGCCAGTCATCAAATTATTGGCTCAGGAATGCAACAAAAAGAAATCACCATGACTTCAATTAAGGCTTCATGGGGAGAGTAATCGATCAATTACATTTTGGCCTCTGTAAAGTGACAGCAGCATCTGTACACCCTTTTAAAAAGGGATAGCTCACCCAAAAAAAGAAATCTACCAATTACACACCCCATGAATCCTTGAATTCATGGAGATTTGTTTGTTTGTCGCATTCCTGAGCCAATAATTCAAGCCAGTCATCAAATTATTGGCTCAGGAATGCAACAAAAAGAAATCACCATGACTTCAATTAAGGCTTCATGGGGAGAGTAATCGATCAATTACATTTTGGCCTCTGTAAAGTGACAGCAGCATCTGTACACCCTTTTAAAAAGGGATAGCTCACCCAAAAAAAGAAATCTACCAATTACACACCCCATGAATCCTTGAATTCATGGAGATTTGTTTGTTTGTCGCATTCCTGAGCCAATAATTCAAGCCAGTCATCAAATTATTGGCTCAGGAATGCAACAAAAAGAAATCACCATGACTTCAATTAAGGCTTCATGGGGAGAGTAATCGATCAATTACATTTTGGCCTCTATATAAAGTGACAGCAGCATCTGTACACCCTTTTAAAAAGGGATAGCTCACCCAAAAAAAGAAATCTACCAATTACACACCCCATGAATCCTTGAATTCATGGAGATTTGTTTGTTTGTCGCATTCCTGAGCCAATAATTCAAGCCAGTCATCAAATTATTGGCTCAGGAATGCAACAAAAAGAAATCACCATGACTTCAATTAAGGCTTCATGGGGAGAGTAATCGATCAATTACATTTTGGCCTCTATATAAAGTGACAGCAGCATCTGTTCACCCCAAAGAAATAAAAGAAAACTAATAGTGTTCATCCCCAGTGCAATAGTTCAAGAGCTTAGTGATTTTCTCTTTTCCTTTTTTAAATCACAGGAAACAGTATGGAACAATAAATGAGCTTGAATCGTCATCACTGTATGACATCTGTATATCGAATGCTTTGTAAAACAAAAGCTCTTTGACATCAACTACATGAGGTCCATCTGTAGTACACACAACTTTAAATGCATAAAAATGGTCATCCAGAGACACGGTTTGTAGTGCAAATGTAAACAACAGTAACCTCTCATCTTTAAGAACAACACGGTGGATTTTGTGAAAAACTGGAACCTCACTAAGAACTTTAAGGCAAACAACTAAACCTGGACGATACATATTTCCATGGTGTTTGGCCCATCTAACATTTAACACCTTGGTGTCACTTGGTACCTGAACAGTCTCCGCTATCTCACAGCCTCTGTCCATCACATTTAATGCTACCATTTTACTTGGACCAAGCACCAGTCTGTTGGGATCAAATGTCTGCCAATTGTATGCTACTTGACTTTGGTGTTTCTTTGCCAACGTTTTAGTTATATTTTTGAAGCCTTTTAGTTGTTTTTTAAAGAAATTATGCTTCGCTTCATAGCGCATGCACCAGACATGCAAAAGTGGTCCAATTTTACGAATACATGTAGGATAGTGCACCATAAAATGATGCTTTGGTAGTAGCCTCCTGTTGGGAAACAAATGCTTGAATAACCCGTGGTGCTCTGCAATCAAGTGTTTTAAATAAATAGTAATGCCAGTTGATAACCTGGGAGAAAATACAATATCTGCTATTTGAAGCAACAGCAGAAGCAAATACCAGTGTTGATCATTTGGACAAACCAAGTCTCCAAAGATAAGTGGTAGATTGCGAAGTAAACACCAAGATTGGATTGCATTTAACCCCAAGTCATTTGAGGTCTCTACTAACTTCAATGCAGGTGGCTTGTTGTTTTGTTCCAGGTAACCATAGTTAAAGCTCTTAATTCTCAAGTCTATTTCCTTTGATGTTGTGTAGTTTTTAATCAAGTGTAGTATTAGCAGTTTCATTTCATATTGTGCCACGCCCTCCAAGATATCATGCATAATATCGACAGAGAAATTGTCACATGTATTGAAGTACTGCAAGGAATTTAGAATGCAAGAACGTTTAACTCCCATCACATAGGGAAGACCAATAGTAGTCTCCATTGTGTGGCAGTGTTCTGCATGAAGTGCTTGAGTTCGCATAACTATCTTGGGTGAATCTTCTTTGAATTCCGTCTGAAAGTCCTCTTTCTCAGCAAGACAAAAGCGGCAACAATATCTGGCACTGAATGATTCTACGAAACCAAACAAACCGTGAATACCAAGGTTGTCACCTGTAACTTGGACAATAGTTCCATACACTGGCTGATCATACAATGGGACCTTAATTCCATCCTTCTCCAGTATTTTAATATCTTCCACAAGTGGAGCAAGTATTTTAGAAAAGCCATGTGTTTTAATGTCTTGGGCATGGAATAAAGCGACCAAATGAATATTAAGCAGAATTGAGTTGTACTTTGGAGAAAAATTACGCAAGGTGAAATAGATTGCTCCTAATTTATGTATTCCCTTTTTACTCCCCAACGGATTCGCGCATTCAAAATCATCATAGAAAAGCTGCACCTGAATTGCATGCTTCTGTTTTGAAAATAGAGGATGACTCTTGAAATACTCTCCATCACACAAGTCATTAAGAAGATCTTCTCTTAAACTGGAATCACTCTGCATCATCTCTTTTATATTAGGGTGTTTGTAAATAAAGTCTAATGTTTTCAAAATTGGGATATAAACACATTTATCAGTAACAACAGCCTGATCATAAGTTCCAGTAGTCCGATTGCGCAGGGTATCAAATCTTGTACCAAGGACATATTCAACTGGGTCTACCCTTCCCCACTTCTCTGTAAAATATTGCCTTCTTTTAGTTTCAGAATTTAAGATACAAAAGGGATTTTCAATTTCTTCATAACACTGATCAATTTTACACTCAACCTCACTTTTGATAGGTTCCTGTAAAGATAGACACTGCTTCACATATTGTTTTGCTTGATTATGGATATCATCAACAATCACTTCCATTGAAGTTACCAAAGAGTTGATTATTGTTTCACCTACACCTGCCAATTTAAGTTCAGCTACTGTTGCAGCACAGCTGTCTACAAGACTATTATTAAGAAGGACTGGAAGGACTGGGTCAGAAGGGGCACTGCCTGATGGAAAGTCATCAACATAACTTTCAGCTAAATGTTCAGCTGTAGAGCGGCCTTCACCAGGATCATCACATGGTTGATGACGTGCTTTAAGATGCTTTCGAAACCCAGAAAAAGTGCAAAAGACATGTAAACAACCAGGCTGACCACATTTAAGACGAAGTGTCCTTCCTGAACAAAGTCCGTGGATCAACCTTAAGTGCCTCATCAGTGAATTGGCATTTGCCTGAGAGTTTTTGCAAATGAAACACAACATCTTATCAAAAAACACTGGAGCATCAGAGGCCTCAAGATAAAATATCTTCTCAGTATCAAAAGTCTGTGCAGCATCAGAGGCCTCAAGATAAAATATCTTCTCAGTATCAAAAGTCTGTGCAGCATCAGAGGCCCGAGATAAAATATCCTCTCAGTATAAAAAAGAAATCAGTGCAGCATCCGAGCCCTCATCTCTTTAACCCTGGGGTTGACAATTAGTGGTAGCAGCATCGATCTTGTAAATGGCGGTTTGCAAGAAGTTGTACATATTGGCCAGATCCCGGTTGTATGAGGTACCAAAGACAAAATGAGCTTTGAAAAGCTCATCAAAAGAGGCAAGAGAGTCTGGTGACTTACAAGGGATTGCATGTTTGTCAATCACAATGAAGTACTTGTGAATCACACTCCTCTGGGTCCCCACAGCAAGCAGATAGGGTTGAAGGCTCTCCGTGATGCTGTCCAAATGCCCCTGGATACTGGTCCCAGTCTGTGACAAGAGAACTTCATTAGTCTTGCTATTAAAATTAGTCACGGTTTGCAAACCGTGGTCTTTGCATGATTTCAATCATGCAGGTCAATATCAGGGATGCACGATAATTATCAGGCCGATATCAGCAATTATGACGTCATCCCGATAAAAGTATTGATAGCTCTGATAATAAAAAAAATATATATATTTTTTTTACTTTTTTCTTTTCATGTCAACATTCACACGCACTATATATGCTTATTTAGGATTTGACTTGATTCAACAACAAAGCAGTCGGGGCAAAGGCAAGCCAAAAACGGTCGAAAATGTGGTTATTTGAAGTTTGGATTTTTTTCTTCTCACAACTGAGGTAGGTAGATTACATTTTTAGAGACTAAAGTACCGAAAAAGGTACCGTTGGGTACCGGTATCGATTCACAGGTACCGGTACCGTATCGGTTCAAATGTGAACAGCATCCCTACTGACAAAGCACAATACCTGTTGGTTTTTAGTTGTTCAGGGAAACACATTGTTAATGACATTGACGGATTGTGAATTTTGTGATCGACTCAAATTATATTTATTTGGAAAAATAAATAGTCACTTTATTTGAAGAGTCAAAACTGTTCTCTTGGCTTTGTTTTGTTCATATAGTAACGCTCATGTCATGATAAATCTGGTTAGGTCAAAACTACAGGAATATACATAAAAAAATGTATAATTATAGTACAATAAATATATATATCGGTTATCGGTATCGACCTTGAGGAGCAGAAAGTTATTGGTATCGATATCGGGGTCAACAAATCAATATCGTGCACCCCTAGACAGAACAGTGATCCTTCTTATACTTTAATTCAACTGTAACTAGGGATGCTCGATATTGGCTTTTTTTACCGATATACCGATATTGTCCAACTCTTAATTTCCAATACCAATATCAACCGATACCGATATATGCAGGGTTTCCCCCCCAAAAAACTGAATAATTTCAGGTAATTAACATTACATATGTCTTGTTGTGGAATTAACATAACATTATGCATACTTTTGACACAGAATTTGTTCTTACTTGCCTGGGTAAATAAAAGTTGGTTATAGAAATGTAAAAAGAATAATTAATTTTTTTTTACCGATATTTTCCTATATCACATTTGAATGCCAATATCGGCCGATAATATAGGCAACTGTAACCTTACCTTTATGAACTTCACAAGGGAGTCAATGGCTTCTCTGGCTGAGAGCTTTCCCGGTCTCTTGTTGCGTCCCTGAGGTGATGGTGGCAGGAGGTGGACAAGAAGCAAGAGGGAGGACATTTCACTGTCCCATGCTAAAAATACAAAAAATTAAATAAAAAAAATCAGAAATACATTTGACTAAAAGCTGTGTTTCCATTTGTTTAAAAAACAATTCACCCTTCCATTATTATATTCCTTTAATTCAAGCATACCATTGTTCAGTTCTATTGTGTCTGTTGTGGATTCAGCATTCTGAAGCAGGTCTTGAAGGTCGCCGGTCTGGGTGAGGCCACGGCTTTGTTCAAGGACTTTCTGCCTGCAGAAAGTAGGCCACTTCTCCAGGAACTTTGCAGAGATGTCATCACCAAACATCAGACTGAAATCCTGCTCAATCTGCAGACAAGATGGAATAAAACATGGTTGAAATTTTTTTGTCATACATTGTTAAATAGTAGGGCTGACCCCTATTAATCGATTAGTCGACTAATCGGTCGAAAGGGGCCGTAGTCGACTGGCCAACCTCTTAGTCGAATATAATATTATAAAAAAAAAAAAAAAAAAAAATATATATATATTATAATTTTTTTCAAAAGAAAAGAGGCATAGAAGCGTGGCTAACGCTAATGGCAGGCATACCAGAGGCTAACTGCCTACGAAAACAGGCACAGAGGCACTGAAAGAGGATTTCATCAGTGGACCAATTGTATGCTTTTGCAGAGGACAAGAAGCCTTCAGTTGACTCCTTCAGACATTAAGCACCCCCCACAGCCCAAATGGAATGATAAAAAAAAAAAAAAAAAAAAACGTTTTTTTTTTTTTTTTTTAACAATCCTAGTCGACCATCCAAATCCTTAGTCAGGGACAGCCCTATTAAATAGGTTCACCCTATGACCAGGGATGTGATCAAAATTGTTTAAAAAGGTCATTTTTTATTTCAGTTAGACTTTAATGCAAGCCACATACCATTCCTGTGATGTCTAGGAATCGTGGAAAGGTGGTGAATATTTCAGAGGACTTGATTGGGTCATGCATCATTTCTTGGCGATGGGTGAAGGTCTGTTTCATCTTCTCCTTGATGATTGCTTCATCAGTTGTATGCTTCATCAGTGCACTGGCCTCACGAAACTGGGTGTCTGTGGTTAGCTGGTTTTCCTCAGAGAAGGGGGCTCTGTCGCCAGAACTTGGACCACCTGTAACAGTGTAGAAACCACACATACTGCTGCAATACTTTCCAGTGATATGCATTTACTATAATGATCCATCTTCACAGTTGCTAGATAAACAGTGGACTGGGACAATCTAAATTACATACCGATCAGTGGCTGAACATTACGGCTCTTCTTTTGTCCCTCTGATGCTATCTTTTGAAGTGATTTCACCCTCCATGCCAGAAACCCACTCCCATCTACTGGATTGTAATACTGCTCCTAAAACACAAGAAGTAAAGAGAAAAAAAAAAAATTATTTGGTTTAAATGGGCATGTGTAAATGTGTTTATTTCTCTCCTTAAAACTTAACACATGCCCTTCTCTGAAGAATTGCTAAAATCAAGGTCAACAGGTAGGACATCTGTGGTTCTTAAATTGTTGAGGTTAGGAGAAATGGTCAGCATACAGAAATGTTAACAAATATTTAGTTGAAATCGTACTCCGCACAGCCCTTTTAAGCAATTCCAGAGAAGTGAGGAGTAATGGGGTTGGTGTTTTATGTACCATGCATGTGATTGGATAATGTTATGCATAATGTTGTGTTAATTCCACGACAAGAGATATGTAGCCTAATGTTAATTACCTGAAATTATTCCTTTTGGGGGGGGGGGGGGGGAGAAACCCTGCATATATCGGTATCGGTTGATATCGGTATTGGAAATTAAAGAGTTGGACAATATCGGTATATCGGATATTGGTAAAAAAAAGCCAATATCGAACATCCCTAGAAATTATATAACAAGAATGACCTATAAACATAATAATTGTTAGACTAGAAGTCTTTATTTGTCATGCAGTTTTAACACACACGCAAGATGGGCGACGCACAGGAACACACATGCACTGAGTCGCCGATGAAATGTCTCTCTGCACTTTTCCCTGATGTACTTACATATCCCAAATTGCCCTGGGGATCGGCCAGGTATGGGAATAAGGCAGTGATGCCCTTTGCGTAGTCTTCTTTAACACGCCTTGAAGGACTCGTCCTACAGTGCACACATACACAAGTATGAGATCCAAACAAAAGTATTGCTGTGCCAATGCCTTCTGCACAATCTATGTAAAGCGCTTTGGATAACCATTTATCATTTACCAATTCTGCAAAAAGGAGGATCTTAGTAAAAACCAAAAATGTGTATTGGGTGCGTAATGTTTAGATAACATAATTACCCATGCTCTTTTGCCATGTGCGCAACCAATATCTTCACCATGTCGCGTCTTCTGGTATCCGTTAGGGTTTTCGTCCGAGCATAATCGGCAATGATCCTCTCTCCTCCAGCTGTGTCCCTCAGAATCTTTTCAGTCATCTAAGCGGGAGTAAAAAGGGGGGGGGGGGAGGACACACATGGATAGACAGTCATTTGGTGGCCAAGTATATTTAACCCTTTCACTGCCACACTAGTACCAGTATGTGGTATACAGTATGTGGTATAGTATGTGGTATACAGTATGTGGTACAGTATGTGGTATACAGTATGTGGTACAGTATGTGGTACAGTATGTGGTACAGTATGTGGTACAGTATGTGGTACAGTATGTGGTACAGTATGTGGTATACAGTATGTGGTACAGTATGTGGTACAGTATGTGGTATACAGTATGTGGTACAGTATGTGGTATACAGTATGTGGTACAGTATGTGGTATACAGTATGTGGTACAGTATGTGGTATACAGTATGTGGTGCAGTATGTGGTACAGTATGTGGTACAGTATGTGGTATACAGTATGTGGTACAGTATGTGGTACAGTATGTGGTACAGTATGTGTTACAGTATGTGGTACAGTATGTGGTACAGTATGTGGTACAGTATGTGGTATACAGTATGTGGTACAGTATGTGGTACAGTATGTGGTACAGTATGTGGTACAGTATGTGGTACAGTATGTGGTATACAGTATGTGGTACAGTATGTGGTATACAGTATGTGGTACAGTATGTGGTACAGTATGTGGTACAGTATGTGGTATACAGTATGTGGTACAGTATGTGGTATACAGTATGTGGTACAGTATGTGGTACAGTATGTGGTACAGTATGTGGTATACAGTATGTTGTATACAGTATGTGGTACAGTATGTGGTACAGTATGTGGTACAGTATGTGGTATACAGTATGTGGTACAGTATGTGATAGTAAAGGGTTAACCTTCTGTAGTGCGGCAGTGAAAGGGTTAACCTTCTGTAGTGCGGCAGTGAAAGGGTTAACCTGCTGTTGTGCGGCAGTGAAAGGGTTAAGGTGACAAATGTAAACCATGACCCCCCCCCCCCCATTTTCTCCCCAATTGTACTTGGCCATCCCCAATGCCCATGCTACCCCTTTATCAGAGTCACCATCTCCATTTCAAACAGTCATATGCAAAGCTTACCAGAGTGATACGAGTCAGGTCAGCACCGTTTCTTGGAACAGGACTAGACTGCAAAATGATGGTGTCATCAGACTCCCCCTCATTGTCTGCACCAGAGCTGAGAACGGAGCTTTGGCTGCTGGAGTTGCTTGCAGAGGTCCTCACTGAATCTAACAATCATGTAGACATATAAGTGTGATTAGATAGGAATGTTTGTGACAAGTGTAATGTAAAAAGACCACATTAGATTAGGAAGGATCCACACGTTACATTGGGCATATATACAAAGATCATTTCAAAGTACAAAAATACACAGTACCTGTGTGACATTTTAGGTTAGCCAGGACACGTGTAGCCTTTTTACAACGCATCCGCGTTTCCGGCGCTCTGATTGGCCAGGTCATGTGACATGTGCGCCCAATAGCGTGTTTGCCCATTTCCGCGTCGAACAGCCTGCAAACTACCTGGCGTTCTATCGCCATGCTCTAAGACAAACTCTAACCTTAACCAACTTCGAAGAGTGCCCTTAACCAGTGTAGAAACTTGCCGTCCCACGATTGCCGCTCATGTCACATGACCTGGCCAATCAGAGCGAAAAAAACGGGAACCCGGAAATGTTGTAAAAAGGCTTCAAGCAGCCAGGACTGTATGGATGAGGCTATAAGGCTCCATGTTAGCAACTCACCTTCAGGATTTGAGTCTTGGGGTGAACAAATCTCCAACACACCCAGGTCTGGTTTTTTTAGAAGAAATTGAAACGCCTCGTCGTCGACTTCAGTGTTTGAGTCATCATAGACCTTTAAGTCCAAGGTACTAGGAATTTCAAATTTCTTGGCAACTATAGACAAAACAAGATTGCACAAGCTTATTGATAAATCTGTTGTGCAATTTATTTAATTTGTATTAATTAAAATGTCATAAAATGGGATATTAAAATAGCCACTGAAAATGTGATCATATGAGGAAGATTGACAGCCTTAATTGACATACTTAACACCGGTTCCTGACAGGCAGCGAGCGTGCGAACTGGAGACGAAATCGTGCGCGACACTGTCCTGATATGAGGCGGCGCGTGTCCGGGTGTGTCTGTGTGTGTGTTACCTGGAAGCACACAGGGGCAAAGCAGCCTGCGATTCTTGACCAATAAAAAGTGTTTAGGGGCGTGACTCGGCCGCGTAATCGCTCAACTAGAGACACAGCGAGCGAATATTTGAGGGGGGAACGACATCGCCGCTCAGTTTGCTGTCGCTCGTGGCAGGTCAGGATAGTCTGATTGAAACGAATACATTTTAATCATTTTCGCAATCACGCTCGCTCGCGTCACTGCCTGTCAGGAAGGGGTGTAAGACATTGATTGGTTCACTCTATCCTAAATAAAATGGATTGTGCTTTGTACTGTAGGCCTACAGCTTAAATTAACATGCAGGGAAAGCCTAAACTGATACCCAGTATGTTGTTGCATAGGGCAGTGGTTCTCAAACATTTCATGTCAAGGACCCCCCAAATGGACAATTAGCCCACAGACCCCCCATTTGAAAAGATGTGCCATGGACCCCCATAAGACAATATTTGTACGGCTCTAGCAGTGATTCTCAACCATTTTAATTCCAAGGGCACCCATTTAATGGCATTTGTATCTTTGGGACCCCAATTTATATTGTAAAATCAATGTTAATTTAACTCTTGACGGTGTACAATGGACGTTGGGGTCCATGTGTTCACAGTCAGAGTTACAGACCAATAAGGGTCCATTTGGTTCCTAACTATCAAGGCGGACGCCATTTTGAGAACCAACGGCACGCTGTGCAAAATGTTTCACTCACCACACTCCAAAAAAGTTGTGAAGGTCAATTGGCCCTCAAAACAGATGAATTTCTGCCGGTCAACGTGTTTAACACGTACAGCCTGCATCTGATGGCAAATAAATAATAACAGTTACTAAGATGATACATATAGGGCACAACAACTCATGCATTATGAGGAGTGTTACAATTAGAAAATATTACAAAAGCACCATACAGTAAATTTCGCTGAGTACATTTTACTCAAACTGAGTAAAACTTTACTCACGTCTTGGGCTCAAATTGACTCAGTTTGAGTAAAATTTACTCTGTGAAATTTACTGTGAGGATAGTTCCACAAGTTTCCATTATATTATACATGGAGGCAGAACACACAAATTAGTCAACCCAGTACAATGGTTCAAATAAACACTTGTTGAACCGAACAGTGCGTCAAATTAACTTGTTATGTCCATTTACCACTAGTAAAACAGTCAACCTACAGCACATTGCGGCAAATTTACGTGACTCTATTTAGAGTAAAACACACGTTGTCTCTTCAGCAAAATCCGCCAACATGTAACATATAATTGTTCCATCTCCTGTACTATGTCTACTTGTCTTGTATGTTCTTAATACGTCAGTTTTTGTATGGATATAGTTATATCACTACTTTTAACAACAGCCTACAGGCATGGTCTACAGGTATGGTCTCAGGCCTATACAGGTATAGCCGCATGCAGGTGAAAATTAGCTTCTGGCTAACACTAGCTCATATACATTTTACATGAAAACCGACATGTTGATTAATGTGCACTGTCCCTGATAGCAATACTGTTGATAATTGAATACTCGTGTTGCACCGACGTACCTGTTCTTAAGTTATTGTCCATAAAACTGTAAAACGTTTATTTAATAGCGTGCGTGCTAGCAGCTAACATGCTAACATCGTGATAGATGGCTCTGTGGCTTAGCTGTAATGTACGGTGACTCTATTTAGAGTAAAACACACGTTGTCTCTGCCACCGTTTCAGCAAAAAACGCCAACATGTAACATATAATTGTTCCATCTCCTGTACTATGTCTACTTGTCTTGTATGTTCTTAATAAGTCAGTTTTTGTATGGATATAGTTATATCACTACCAGTGATGCCGGTAACGCGTTACTAAGTAACGCGTTATTGTAATCTGATTACTTTTCCCCGAAAATAGTAATCTAACGCGTTAATCTTTAAAAGCCAGTAATCTGATTGCAGTTACTTGTCCAAGTGGCTGTGCATTACTATTTCGTTACTATCTCATCATAAATTCATAATGCAGGCGGAATGCAGTATTTTATTTCGTTTTCGACAGTCAAAAATACATTTTTGAGCTGTTTTTCTTATTTGGGAGTGACGTGGTGTGGCAGTGAAAGGGTTACACAAGAATGTGGCCCGCGGCGTGACTGGACTCTCTGTCTGTGAGTGACTCTGCTTTGGCCCAATCACATTCCCCATCCACAGTCTGCGAATCAGAGGCAGAGTAGGGCGGGTCTTCACAGCACGTCATTTGACATATGCGCCAATCGTGTGACGGCAGGGCTCCGTTGCATTCGTCTGAGAATTCCACCCCAAAACGCTTACAGGAAGAAAAAACGCGGCTTATTATTATTACCGAGGCGCGCGGCTTATTATATTATTAAAACAGCTACTTGTGGGCACTCATAAAAACACCGTGGTCTACAAGTTGTTTAGCGAGAGGATGGTGGTAATGTGCTTCAATAGAACAATGGATCAATGCCATGTCAAAACTCGGCTCCGATGAATTGAAAATGGGGGACCCTGATGTAAACAAGACGAAAGTCTTTCTCTGGTCTGCATCCCCTTAACAATTGTATGTATTGAGCCGTACTGTACTGTACCCATTCTGCAATCTGTTAATAAAGTTTTCATTCATTCATTCATTCTGAAGGGCTCCGCAGTACACACACAGACACACACACACGCGCGCGCGCGCACACACGGGATCGCAGCAGCCACACACACATTTCCACTGTCCAATAGACAAGCGCCCTTTTCGACCGCGTGACATTGTTCAGATGTTTCAACTTCACCCCCAGAACCGCACCGAGTCCACCAAAACTATATGTGAAAGCGACCTAAACGTAAATACTGTCTACCGCTAAAAACAGCACATCCAATTGCATTGAAAGCATCTGGAATCACAACACTACGACGCTTCGACTAGGTACAGGAGGACTGATGGTGGCAGAGCAAAAGCTCTTATTTGCCAGATTTACAGTTAATTTACATGTTAAAGAGAGACTGCATTGTATGTTTATAGAGAGACATTTATAAAAACAATTTAATAGTTACAGTTGATATAATTGAATAGTTCAGCCTGCATTTGTTAGATGTGAATGGATTATATACACTGGTTTTGTAAAACCACTGGCTGGCTGCTCTAATGCTGTGAGCATCATAGACTGTTGCTTTACCATACTACAGAAGCTGAAGCACTAGTTTAACAATTTACGTTATGTGCAGAGAAACATGTTAAAAACAATTTATGCACTTTCAATAAAGCGTTTTAAAAAAACTGTTGGGGGAACGACGACGACTTCGTAACCTAGTTACTTTCAAAGTAACTAAGTTACTCTGATAATCAAGTAATCAGTAAAGTAACTTGGATTACTTTTTAAAGGAGTAATCAGTAATCAGTAATCGGATTACTTTTACAAGTAATCTGTGGCATCACTGATCACTACTTTTAACAACAGCCTACAGGCATGGTCTACAGGTATGGTCTCAGGCCTATACAGGTGGAAATTAGCTTCTGGCTATACACTAGCTCATATACATTTTACATGAAAACCGACATGTTGATTAATGTGCACTGTCCCTGATAGCAATACTGTTGATAATTGAATACTTGTCCATACAACTGTAAAACGTTTATTTAATAGCGTGCGTGCAAACGTATAGCAGCTAACATGCGAACATCGTGATAGATGGCTCTGTGGCTTAGCTGTAATGTTGCAAATTAGTTACACACATTGCTGTTTAATAAATTAACAAATAATAATAATAATCTTACCTGGTATTTGGCATCCAAGAGAAGGAAAATATCGCTGTATTGCGCTCTTGCTGGTATACCTGAGCTTGAAGCGAGAGAGAAAGATGGCGTCGGCACCTTTGGGAATTATATGGATAGTAGGCGTGACCAATGCTGTATTACTCCAATAGAAACTCTTCTGGAACTTTACTCTCACTCTATTGGCCACAGGCAATGATTATGCCCCAAATGGAGTAAATATGACTACTTGAGAGGAAAATAATAACTCCGTAATAATTACTCTGGGAAAATGACTCCCCAGTTTTTCCTGTGTAGTAGTATCCTTCAAGTAACCACGCTGAGAAGAGGCCAAATCCTTAATATGCGCATCAATGAACTGAGATATTTTTTCTGTGGCAGAGCCAATACCGGAAACAATAGGTCTACCAGGAGGGTTAATCATATGGATTTTAGGTAAAGTGTAAATAATAGGAGTAACCGGGTACTCTACGAACATAAACTTAAATTCATTTTCTGTAATTACCTCAGACAATCTCAGGCTTTTAAGGACCGTTTTGATTTCCGTAGAAAATCTGAACACAGGGTCTGAATTTAGAAGGGTATATACCTCAATCTCATTCAATTGTCTGTTTATCTCAGATATATACGAGCTCTTGTTTTGGAGCACGATACCAGACCCCTTGTCAGCTTTTCTAAAAATTAAATCATCCTTCTTCATGAGCTCCTTCAGTGCTGCAGACTCCGATTCAAGTAAATTTGGATAAAGATGGGCTTTGTGACTGGTCTCACATAACTCAAGGACATCACTTTGTACTAATCTGCAGAAAGTTTCAACTGAGGGAGGATTGAGATGGGGAGTAAACAGACTACGGGGTTTAAATACTTTTCTTTTAAAGGTGTCTGGCTCTATCTCAGGCCTAGCATCAGCATCATCATCATCACTTATCAACACATTTTCATTAGCATATTGAGTTCTCTTATCAAACCCTCTGGCATAAAATGCTTTCAACTTAATATTTCTAAAAAACTTAAATAGCTCTACCTTGGTAGTAAATGCATCCACCTTGCAGGCTGTTACAAAAGATAAGCCTTTAGACAGGATATTATGGTGTGGGTCGCTCAATAATACATCTGAAATGTTGACAATGCCTTTAATAAAACCAAGCATATCGACAGGGCCACGTTGTCTACTTACAGCCCTATTACGAGAGAAACTGTAACTGAAATTGTCAATAAACATTGGCATATTCTGCAGTCCGACCCTCTCATAGGGACAGCGTTTCAGCATTCGCCTAACTATTTTTACAAGAGACAAGCGAATTTATCTAATCTCCTAGTCAAAACTGATTTGCCCTTAAAGAAACCTTCTCATTTTATGTCCAACATCCCAGATGGAAATTTTCCCTGCCAATCCTGTGTTCAGTGCCAGGGTATGATTAAAGATAAATTTTTCGCACATCCAAAAACGGGGAAAAATATCCCAATCAAAGGACGGATTACGTGTAATTCGTCCAATCTGGTGTATTTGCTAAAATGTCCTTGTAATTTTTCCTATGTGGGCAAAACAACGAGAGCCTTTAAATCAAGAATAAGTGAACACAAATGTGCTGTGAGGAATTTAGATGTCAAGTCATCGGTAGCTCGGCATTTCTCTAAGTGTAAGCATACCGTCAATGACCTCAAATATATGGGACTAGAGTTAGTACTCAGGCCAGCGCGAGGTGGAGACAGACACAAGCTGCTGCTGCAACGTGAATGTTATTATATCCACCTGTTCAATTGTATCGAACCTAAAGGTATGAATGAAGAAAACGTCTTAACCTGTTTCCTTTAACCTCCTTACTCCCACATTGTTATTTCTGGTCTGATTAAAGATGTTGTTTGTTGCCAAACTAGAGGCATGATTCACAAAGATGCCCAATGGATAATTTGAAATTAATTAATTCAATTAAGTAAAGTGGCTCAATTAGCCCTATAAATTAAAGGGCATGCTATATGTTATCAAGTTTCTGGTAATTTTGTTTTGTTTCGTTTTGTATTGTATTGTTTATAAATATTTATTGATTATATAGTTATATCTATACATATGTATAAATTATGATTGGACTCTTTTTGATAGGTCATTCATTTAGTCATATTGCATAGGCACACCTGCGTTGTGATGTCATTTCCTGCCGTGTCATTTACCTGCCAGGTGTATTTAAACATCACCTTGAATGCATTTCCAGTGCTAGCCATACCACTGATGAAGGACATTGTCCGAAACATGTCTGCTTTTGACTCAGGCTGCCAATAAAAAACATTGAACCTGTGAGTGCTGGTCCGGCTACCCTGCTTTGATATACTATAATATGATTGAAAAAGGATGTTTTGTTGAGAGTAAATAAAACTCTCAGAGGAGATTTGGACCTTGAAGCAAACAGTTTGAGTCTTCTTTCCATATGAGAAAATCTGTGTTTCAGGAAGGAATGATGACATCGAACGCACATGATTTGTGAAGGTACCCGACAGCTTTGGCACCCGTAACACCCACTGCAGCAGACCTGTGCACCGTGGGGAGAAAGGAAGGCACTTCTGCAAAAGCTACATCTGTAAATGTAATGTGCAAATGAGGCGTGGTTGTCAAAATGAGAAATTTGAAGCCGTGCTCCACTCAAGAAATTAAACGATCAAAAATGTAATGCGGATGAGCGTCGAGTCCAGAAATAGTCGGCGTGTAAAAGGGAGAAATATGGCACTTTTATAAAGATATTCCATTACTGCCAGCTGTGTGTGTGTGTGTGTGTGTGTGTGTGTGTGTGTGTGTGTGTGTGTGTGTGTGTGTGTGTGTGTGTGTGTGTGTGTGTGTGTGTGTGTGTGTGTGTGTGTGTGTGTGTGTGTGTGTGTGTGTGTGTGTGTGTATGTGTGTGTGTGTGTGTGTGTGTGTGTGTGTGTGTGTGTGTGTGTGTGTGTGTGTGTGTGTGTGTGTGTGTGTGTGAGTGTGAGTGTGAGTGTATAATGGACATGTAGGTGTGTGCATGCACGTGTAAGCAAGGTAGTTGTATAAGGATGTTTCCATTTCATGGTAAATTAGACTCCAGAACCGTCATCACTTCAAACCACCACTAAAAACACATTGAAGAGAGAGATGCTAAAGTGAAAACATTAGACAGTAATTTAGAATATGTCAAGGTCAGTAAAAAGGAGGTGGAGAGAGATGAGAGATATAAAGAGAGATAGAGATGCTAAAGTGAAAACATTGGACAGTAATTTAGAAGATTTCAAGGTCAGTAAAAAAGGAGGTGGAGAGAGATGAAAGAGAGAGAGAGAGGTATAAAGAATGAGACCAAAAGATGGAAAGAGAGGTGCTGAGGAAAATACAGATAAAACAAAGTGTGACTTTGGAACGAAAGACAGAGGTGATTAAAGTGAGGAAGGAAGAGAGAGCGAGAGAGATGGTGAAGAAAGACAATCAGATAAGGTTGATAAGTTGTACTGAGAGGGTCACAGCTATAGGAAAGAGAAAGAGGAGAGAGAGAGAGAGAGAGAGAGAGAGAGGGAGAGAGAGGGAGAGTGAATAGGAGAGGAAAGAGATTATGTTTACATGGAGGGTGATTGTCTCTTCAAACCGCATAAAAGTTGTCTGGATATTGGAAATGGCTAGGGGTGGGATTATGGTTAGGGCTAATTGATAAAAGTTGTCTGGATGTTGGAAAGGGCTAGGGGTGGGGTTATGGTTAGGGCTAATTGATAAAAGTTGTCTGGATGTTGGAAAGGGCTAGGGGTGGGGTTATGGTTAGGGCTAATTGATAAAAGTTGTCTGGATGTTGGAAAGGGCTACATTTACATTTAGCTGATGCTTTTATCCAAAGCGACTTACAAGTTCTGTATGACAAGTCATCAGGAAGGGCACAACTCTTATCAGCTGAGTAACAATGTTCATCAAAGTGTTGAGTGCTACAGTGTAGGTTAGTATATTAGGACAAGTACATGACAGTAAGGTTAGTTAGGGTTAGACTTTAAATTTTCTTTTAAATTTATTTCAGATAGTGGTTGAGGAAGTGTGTTTTTAGTCATCTGCGAAAGATTGGACGGGTTTCGGCTGTCCTAACTGTGGTGGGAAGTTCGTTCCACCATTGCGGGGCAAGGACTGAGAATATGAGGCTTCTCCTTGATGACCCTCCAGGAGCTCGGATAGGAGTGGGTCTGAGGTGGCCAGAAGCTACAGAGCGTAGGGGTCTTGAGGGTGTGTAGAGACCATTGACCGGAGGTAGGCGGGAGCGGTTCGCTTTGCCAATGGGGAGCCAGTGCAGGTCCCTAAGAAGTGGGCTGACATGGGCTGACTTCGGTAGGTTTGAGATCAGGCGGGCCGCTGCGTTCTGAATGAGTTGAAGAGGCTTGGTGGCAGTGGCCGGAGGGCCAGCAAGCAGTGCGTTGCAGTAGTCGAGGCGGGAGATGACTGTTGATTGGAGGAGGAGTTGGGTGACTTATTTAGTCAGGAAGGGGCGGATCCTTCTGATGTTGCTCAGGAGGAATCTACAGGTTCTGGTTGTCACTGCGATGTGAGCAGAGAAGTTCAACTGGTCGTCGAGGACAACACCAAGGTTCTTGGCGGTCGGGGACGCGGTCACAGCTGCATTCTCGACTGTGATGTAAAGGTCGGTCAGGGGGGAGGATTTGGCCGGCAGGTGAAGCAATTCTGTTTTACTTAGGTTCAGTTTGAGGTGGTTGGTCGTCATCCAGGTGGAGATGTTGGACAGACAGGCTGAGATTTGCTCAGAGACATGGATATCCGAGGGAGGAAATGAGAGGTAGAGTTGAGTATCATTGGCATAGCAATGATATGAGAAGGCATGAGACGTGATAATGTTACCCAGAGATTTAGTGTAGAGGGAGAAGAGAAGGGGTCCAAGCATAAAAAAAAAATATATATATATATATATTATTATGCCGAATTTTCTTCTTCGCTTTGAAATATTATAGTGAAATATTTTGCACTGTTGTCGCATATCTCTTGTTGAAATCCTCCCACAGGTTCTTTTTTGTAAGTCGAATGTTCTGCACACCCCTATATGACAGCTATACAGCTGTTCCCATGGTGCTCAGCTGTAGCAGTCAGCTGGCCTCCCGCGGCCCTCGTGCAGTTCCCAGAGGGAGGAGAGAAGGGGTCCAAGCATAAAAAAAAAGAATTAAAATTAAAATATTATTATTATTATAATTTTTTTCTTCTTCGCTTTGAAATATTATAGTGAAATATTTCCCAGTGCTGAGGTTGCATTCTGTGCAGTGTCATGATGGCAACCCCCGCTAAGAATGCAAAGAAAATTCGGACATTCCAGCCCTCGTGGACAGTCGACTACGGGTTTGTGTGTCAGAAGGACCGTGCTGTGTGTATTTTCTGTTTGGAAAATGTAGTTTGGCGAACGTCATCTGTGAAACGCGCCTCTCTCTCTCTCTCTCTTTCTCTCTCTCTCTCTCTCTAGCTGGCCTTGCTCTGGTGGAGGGATTGGAGGAGGAGGAGGGTGTGCTTTGTGTGTGCACTGTGTGTGTGCCATCATGTTAACGTTAGCCTCAGTTAAACCTTGCGACGCCTCGTTAGATGAAGCTGTGTTCTGAGGTGTCCTGTGTTCTGAGCTGTGTTCTGAGCTGTGTTCTGAGCTGTGTTCTGTGCTGTGTTCTGCATGTGTTCTGTGTTCTGAGCTGTGTTCTGAGATGTGTTCTGAGATGTGTTCTGAGCTGTGTTCTGTGCTGTGTTCTGCATGTGTTCTGTGTTCTGAGCTGTGTTCTGAGATGTGTTCTGAGCTGTGTTCTGAGCTGTGTTCTGAGCTGTGTTCTGAGCTGTGTTCTGACTGTGTTCTGTGCTGTGGTCTGAGCTGTGTTCTGTGCTGTGTTCTGTGCTGTGTTCTGAGCTGTGTTCTGAGATGTGTTCTGAGCTGTGTTCTGAGCTGTGTTCTGTGCTGTGTTCTGAGCTGTGTTCTGAGCTGTGTTCTGAGCTGTGTTCTGAGCTGTGTGCTGAGCTGTGTTCTGAGCTGTGTTCTGTGCTGTGTTCTGCATGTGTTCTGTGTTCTGAGCTGTGTTCTGAGATGTGTTCTGGGCTGTGTTCTGAGCTGTCTTCTGTGCTGTGTTCTGAGATGTGTTCTGTGTTCTGAGCTGTGTTCTAAGCTGTGTTCTGTGTTCTGAGCTGTGTTCTGAGCTTATATAGTGCTTTTACTAACTGTTTTTGTGGGAGCTTTGATGCAGCCATCTTCTTCTCATTGTACAGCCAATATGTAAACAGCTCTGGTCATGTGACACTACACATATTTAATTGAGACCCTTTATTTGTTTATTATTTCAATTTAGCTGGAAATACATTGCTACATCATTCAGTAACATTAGCAGAGCCTTATAACAAAAACATTATTACGGTCACCATTGTGACCAGTGGGATTAATCAACTAATTTTATTATTTATTTTTCTATTTCATTGAACATTGCACATGTTAAAAGCAATTTCTTTTACTCAAAATGTGAGTATTACCAAGTCAACTTGTGTTCTTTAAAACAATGAAAATAAACATAGTTTTATTAGGTTGAAATAATGTGGTTGTGTACTTATTTTTCTGTTAACTTATTATGGATTGAAAACTGAAACCCTTAATGCACAGTAACTGAACTCAATATTTTAAACCTTCTGGTAACTTATTATTATTATTTTTTTTACAGTGTAGTCTTGCGATCAATCGAAACTTCTTTACATGTTATACCTCACATTCACCCTCCATTCACATCCTGGTGTTCTCCTGGTGTTCTCCATTAGGCCTGTAGGTGGAGCTATGACAGCACATGTGTGGCTTATATGTGTTTCAACCACATCTAAATGCTGTGATGTGATTCGTTTATCACTACCTGGGTAAACTGATTTGGTCTCTGGCTGAGTGGGGGTGTCTGGGTGTGTGTGAGTCTCTGGGATGGGGGTTTCTGTCACTCAATGTTAACGGCATTATCCCAGGTGTGTGAGTCTTAATCTCTGTCACATGCATTAGTGTGTGTGTCTCTTGTTAATCAGCCAAAACTGGTTGCTAGGGGGGGGGGGGGGGTTATGTGAGATAGAGTGGGTGTGTGATCACTTCAGTTGGTTACAAAAGTCAAGCCAACTGTTGTCTGTTTTCAGCTTAGCCATTCTGAATAATGCTATAATAATGTTGAATAACCCATTAATAAAAAATACACGATAATATCAATTCTATTGACCATATGAACATAAATTGTTACTTCACTAATAAACAGGGTCTGTGGATTATCTTGAGGAACCGTGTCATGATTTCTGGAAAGAGACGTCGCTTAATTCCCACTTCCAGTTAGTTTAAAAAAGACTAACATAACTGTATGAAAATAAGCAGAATGTACTGTAGCAATGTATGTACATGTGAGTGTTGCTTTTCTAATGCTTGTATCCGTATGCGAAACCGGACGTGGTCACTTTTTAGAAACTGATGTTCGTTGGTTGTTTTGGAAAAGATTGGAAGCATGTAATAGGCCGAGTAGGGTGTCAATCAAACAGTGGTCATTTTAGCTTTCAAACGGTGTGTTGGTTGACACAGCCTGAAGCCGACAGACGAGGCTTAAGATGTTAAGAGAGCTATTCAGGGGGAGGGGTTTTGGGATCTCAGTGAGAACGCTGGCGAGTTTCTAGTTTGCTTTTAGTGGAGGTCTGGAGTAACAGAAGAGAGAAGGAGAGCTACTGCTATTTACTACATTTGAGTTTTGGACCAAAGTATACAGCTGATTAATAATAATAATAATAATAATAATAATAATAATAATAATAATAATAATAATAATAATAATAATAATAATAATAATAATAATAATAATAATAATAACTTTATTTATATAGCACCTTTCATACATGGATTGCAGCTCAAAGTGCTTCACAGCAAATAGCATAAAATGAACATAGGCATATAATTTGCATACAGTTGACAGAATAAAAGCAATTAAAGCAGTGCAATGTAGAATGTGCAGACATAAGTATAGGCATAAAATAAGTACAATAAGTACAGTGTTGCTGGATGTAGGATATGATTAAGGATATCATTACCCTGGTTGCTCGCCGCTGTGATTCATATGGAGGAATAAATACCCACAATCTCCCTTTGACTTTCTGGTGGCTCAGCTAAGCTAAGGAGTAGATAACGAGTGTGGTATAGTACTCCACTTAGATAGTTACCGGTACATACTGTACAGCTACTGTTAGCCACATGAAGTGAACCGTTCATATCAACAACGACTCAATATCTTGCAGTCCAACTGTGGTCTCCATGTAACCTCAGTCATCGACTGCTGCCAGGTGACAGAACAGAGAGAGTGGTAGTGGGAAATAGACAGACAGAAAGAAAGACATAGCTATAAAGACAGACAGATGAAGATAGACAGAAATACACAATAGTCAAGAGACAAGAGTTTTATTTGTCACGGCATACACGCGGGGGGTGAAATGCAGGGGGTCATGCCCACAGCGATTGTGCAATAATACAAGTAATAAGAATATGATGAGAATAGACATTTGTGCAATAATACAAGTAATACAAATAAGACATAACAAGTATAATGTACATACATTTTACAAAAAGCATGGTAAGACATGCTAAGGTCCTGCGATAGTTCAATACACGGTTAGCTACGGATGAGGCACTGGGTCTTATGTACACTACTATACAATGCTATACTATACAATCTACAGTTGTACTATGTGTCCTTATGCTAGCTTGCTATATATCTATCTATTTACTATACAAGAACCACTCCCGTTCTTGTTTTTAAAGTGACCTTTTCATTGTGTAAAGTGACCGTTGAGTGTGAGCTTGTGCAGCATGTGTGTATGTGTGTGTTCATGCTAAAGTGACTGCTAGTGTGTGAGCGTATACAGTGTGTGTGTTGTGTGTGTGCTCATGTGTGCTTGTGTGTGGAGAGTTCAGTGTTCAAGACTCTGATGGCCTGGGGGAAGAAGCTGAGCCGAAGTCTCTCTGTCCTAGTTGCTGGTGTTCGCAGGCGTTTGCCTGACCACAGCAGCTTGAACAGGCTGTTGTTGGGGTGGTGAGGATCTTTCATTATTTGGCAGGCTCTGGATTTGCACCTCTTTTTATATAAGACCTGCAGGGGTGGTAGTGCAATACCCGTAGTACGCTCAGCTGAGCGCACCACTCTCTGTAGGGCCTTCTTGTCCTGTGCCGTGCTGTTTCCATACCAGGCAGTGATGTTTCCAGTCAAGATGCTCTCTACAGCTCCGGAGTAGAAGGACTGGAGTATCTTCCCAGATACTCTGAACTTCCTTAACTGTCTCAGGTGGTAGAGGCGCTGCTTCGCCTTTTTTAGAGAGACAGAAAGATAAAGATAGACAGAGACACACATACTGTAGATATGGACAGACAGAATGAACAACATAGAGACAGACAGATACAGATAGACAGAGACACACATACTGTAGATATAGACAGACAAAATGAAAGACGGAGACAGACAGAGACAGGTATAGACAGATAGAATGAAAGACATAGATAGAGAGACATACAGATAAGAAAGATAGATATAGACAGACAGACAAAGACATAGGTGGAGAGACAAACATAAAGATAGATGGACGGAGCAAGAGAGGATACAGCGACGGGAAGAAAAAGTTATAGTATGAGGTGAAGAAGTTGGTGAGAGAGAGAAGCAGATGAAGTGTTAAAAGAGGAGAAAGAGACAGAGGGAGAAAGAGAGAGACAGAGGGAGGAGAGGGCAGGAGACTACCTCCCATGGCTCATTCCTTTGTCTTGTCCTTGTTCGCCTCGTCGGGTCCACACTGCCGCAGATGAAAATAACATCATAACATTGTCGCAACGGACATCTTTTTAAAATTATTAACCACCCCCCCATAAAGTGAGTAAATTTCCACACAGTATTCTGGATAATTGTTGTAAAGTTAAGGTCTTCATCTGCCTCATCCGGGCCTGCACACATAATACCCTTGTACCCATGAATAAATTGAATTTGTATTACCATTACCAATTTACCATGGAAACAGATGCAGGGGGTTGAAAGCCAACGGTAAATAGGATAAGAGTCTATACAGTATCCTAATATGATTGAGGGTGCTTAGATGCACAGAGTTCTCTGGATTTTAATTTTTTTTTGTATTTTATTTTTTTATTATTTTTTAAACAAACATATAAACAAACATGACAACACACGATAAGATATACAAGCATTAATTGTCAGGGCACATCCAATGAGATCACCTTTTAGTTAGTTGTCTTATATAAGATATACCCATAATACCTGTTATCTAAAAAAAAAAACCTACACACATATGCTCAGCTCGAACCCCCCCCTCCCGGACCCCACCTTGAGAAGTACCTCCACTATCCCTCGCACCTAACCAGACACTACCATTATAAGCTAGCTTTTATTCTCTCCACCACTTCTAACCACATTGACATTTTGGATTCATTGAGACCCAGAATTCTTGCTGTAGATATTTCATGGTAAATTACATCGAGATATGTAAGAAACCAAACTTTACGGCACATTTTTTCCGGTTGAAACCAGCGTGATGCGATCAGCTTTTTGGCTACTGTGATACCCGATAAAACCAATCTCTTTAGCTGTGGATTCACTGCAAACTCAAAAACATCATTCAATAGTAATACCGAGGGGTGTACAGGTATATTCCAAGATACGAGTTTTGATATTTGTTGGGTCACATCTTTCCAGAATGCCTTAACTGGTGAGCAGTCCCAATACATGTGCATAAATGTCCCTTCGTCCCCATTTGTACATTGGGTGCATTTGGAATCTTGTTTAAGCCCCATTCGGCACAGTCTTATAGGAGTCAAGTATGTCCTGTGAATATAGTTAAGATTGATTTGTTGATGATCCGGGTTCCTTGATGTAAGTCGGACATTTGCCCAGGCTCCTTGCCAATCAAAGTCATTTTCCAGGTCTGGTATATCCCTCCTCCAGACAGAGTCAAGTTGGAGGGTTTCATACGAGGACGTTAGTAATTGATGATAAAATTCTGAAACAAAACCTCTCGATGTCTCTCTTGCGTAGAAGAATTTGTGGTATCTGTGGTGTTCAATTGGTCTGTCTAATGGAACACCGTGAGACTTCAAACATAGCTCTAACTGTTTGTGAAAAAGCCATGTGGACTTGGTGAGATAAAATTTTTTGCGTATTTCTTTATCACTACAAAAACCCTGTTTGTTAAAAACATCCCCTAATGAGTGTATGCCTTGCTCTTCCCATATAGGGAATCTTATAGGTCGTTTTCCAATTAAGAGAGCATTGTTATTGAATAAGGGAGTATGATTGTGCCATTTTTGTGGGTTAGGATATTTTTTTGTGTGATTCACGCCATATCCGGATCGCATGAGTAATTATGGGGCCAAATTTTCGTTCACAGTGCTTGATTGGTAGTTTAGTGTATGCTTTGTCCTTCAGTCTATGTGGGGCTACTATGTTTTCTTCTATTTTTCTCCAGGATGCTAATGCTTGGGAGTCAAACCATGTTGTCAATGGACTTAATGAGTACGCCTTAAAATATAGGAAAAAATCTGGAAATGCCATGCCACCATCTGCTTTATTTCTCTGTGCGGTGGATCTTTTTATACGTGGTGGTTTGTTATTCCAAATAAATTTGTATGTGGAGGAGTGTAATCTTTTCCAGTAACCCTCTGGAGGGGGTAACGGTAGCATTGAACAGAAGAAGTTGATTTTAGGTAGTACATCCATCTTAACTATTGATATCCGTGCTTGTACTGTGTTTTTAAGTTTTGCCCATCTATCAAGGTCGTCTTTGATTTTGTTTTGGATTTTTGTGTAGTTGTGCTTCACCGTTTGTCTTATGGTAGACATAGATAAATTAGCGGACAACATATACCATAATATCAGTCACTCCTCTATTGGTACGAGAACTCGGGGTGTAGCAATAGTCGTTAAACGTAAGTTGAATATTGTACTAAAGGGAGTATGGTCTGATGTAGAAGGTCGGATAACTATAGCTAAGATTGAACATAAGAACAGGAAAATAGCGTTGATAGCGGTATACGCCCCAAATTTGTACGAAGAAGATTTCTTCACTACACTAACCAATGCAATGTTAGACATTCCCGATTACTCATTTATAATAGGAGCGGATTTTAATGCCATCTGGAACCCAAGGATGGACAAATCTTACCTCGCCTTTTCCAGCGAACAAAAGAATTCATCGAAGGCATTAAAGGATTGGTCAAAGATTACAGGTGTAAATTACTTATGGCGGTTACTTAATCCCAGGACCCGAAAGTACTCTTGTCGATCTGCGAGACATAATACACTATCCAGAATAGATTATGTCTTTGCATCACAGAGACTATTTGATAATTATGAAGTGGAAATGATACCCAACGCACTATCAGATCACTGTTATTTACTCCTTAAAGGTACATTTGGTATACTATCCTCCCGAGCCCCAAGATGGCGATTTAACTCGTTGCTGCTTAATAACAAGGAATTCATTACACAACTCAAAGAAGCTCTTATAGTATTCCAACGGGAGAATGCAAACTCGGTGCAAGACCCCAGAATAATATGGATGTCGGTAAAGGGAATGATCAAAGACTTCACGGATAGCTTTTCCTCCAAAATGCGCAAGAATCAAAGCACAAAACTGGATGAGCTGGAAACGCTTTACTCAACGTTATTTAATTCTCTGAAATACAACAACTCAACTCGACTAGAAAATCAAGTTAACGTACAAAAAATAGAGATCAATGCCATATACAGACAACAATCGGAAATACAAATACGCAGCACAAGACAACAGCAGTACTCCCATGGTTCCAAACCCAGCCACCTATTAGCCATGCGATTAAGAATTAATGCAACATTTGCAGATATAACTACCATTAGAGCACAACAAGTACTTGTAACAGATCCTGTAAAAATAAACGATACATTCAAAGTATTCTACTCCGACTTATATAAATCAGAAATGACCTTCGATCAAACAAAATGGACACATTTCTTAATCAAATTATTCTCCCTAAACTTTCAGAGGATGACGCTAAACAGTTAGAAACACCGATCACACTAGAGGAACTCAAGAAGGCCATAACCGCAATGAAAAGTGGTAAGGCTCCTGGAAGAGACGGTTTCCCATCAGAAATGTACCTTTCTTGTTGGGACATTATTGGCCCCTTATTACTAAATATGATCTTATACTCAGTCAAGGAGGGGAACTTCCATAAAAATGACAATATTGCACTCATAACAGTCCTCCTTAAAAAAGACAAAGACCCCAACGAGTGCGGTAGTTATAGACCTTTAAGCCTCCTCGGAACAGATATCAAACTGTACTCTAAGGTATTAGCCATCAGATTACAAAAGCATATGACGTCTTTAGTTCACCCGGACCAAACTGGCTTCATAGGAGGCCGCCTGATCACTGAGAACATAAGACGTATACTGCACGTACTTGATGCCGACAAGGAGGACACCATACCTAAGGCGATGCTGTCCCTGGATGCTATGAAGTCCTTTGACAGGCTGGAATGGTCGTATCTGTGGGCAGTGCTAGAAAGGATGGGGTTAGGAAAAGGATTCATCGATATGATTAAAGTATTATACAAAGACCCATCGGCCATGATTACAACAGGCACAATCATCTCCGAAATATTTCCGGTATCACGCTCTGCCAGACAGGGTTGTCCTCTTAGTCCCGGACTGTTCAATCTATCATTAGAGCCTTTAGCACAATATATAAGACAATCCCAATCCATAGAACCTATCGTAATCAAGGGCACACAACAAAAAATGTGTTTATATGCGGACGATGTAATATTGTTCATGGAAAACCCCAACACCACATTGCCTCATCTGCTCAAGTTGATTGAGGACTTTGGTGATTTATCGGGATTTAAGATAAATTGGCCGAAGTCGGCTTTCCTTCCACTTAACACCCCTGCAAAAAAAAAATACAACCCTCCCAGGACAGATACCGATGGTAAAACATTTCAGATGCTTGGGAGTGGAAATATTCCCTCTCTGGATTATTATTATGGATAATATGTTTCTTCATATCCACCTCACGAACACCCCTCTTACATTGATATCACCCCCCAATGCAGATATCATTGAGTGTGTTTACAGAAAACGCACATAATTATGGACAATAGCTCATATCCTGGTTACAGTGTTTTGGGGGGATAATCAGTTTATATGCATCTTCGTAATCCTGCTCATAAACCCTCCTGTTTACATGTATGAACAGCCGTATTCCCATTGTAACCATAGCAACTGAGCTGTAGAGAATGCAGCACCCCAGCTGGAGATGGGATGAGGTGTGTAGTACATACGGGCCATGTCTGAAACCCCCCCACAGTACTCACCTTTCAGTACGGAGGTTCAGTATTCCTAAAGGAACACGGCAACATTTTGGGAAATTAGCTTACCGTCCTCCCCAGAGAGAGACACGAAGATAGATACCAGTTTCATCTCTGTGCGCTCAGTAGAAAGCTAACCGGCTGCAAGCTAGTCTAGCATAGCACAATGAATGGAAGCAAACAGTACTGGTTAGCCTAGCTCGGGAGAGAGTGTTAACCGGTACTGTCGGCTTCCATTCATTGTGCTAAGCTAGGCTAACGTGCAGCCAGATAGCTTTCAACTGAACGAGAGGAAACTGGTATCTATCTTCTCTCTCTCTAGAGCGAATACTGTATACAGTATGATTCCCATAATGTTGTGTTCCTTTAACTTTCTGATGGTTGACTTAAAATGGCCAAATGTCTACGGTCTTCTGGGTTTTATAGTGTATGCATAGCATGGTTACTTTCAGGAAGTGGATTTATACTTTATACATAAAAAGTACAATAAAAGGCTTCACTGACTCACTCTGCAACCTAATGAATAATGGAAGTGGACAATTCAAACGCCCATGCTGACAATGCACTTTAGGCTACGTTCACACTGCTAGCCTTAATGCTCAATTCTGATTTATTGTTCTGATCTGATTTATTTAGTTTGGCTGTTCACATTATGAACAAATTGTGACAAATGTCAATCTTGAGTGACCTAAACGTCACATGAAAGTTGCATAACTGTTCAGACTGAGGTCGCATTGTAAAAGATCAGACCTGTATCTGATTTAGGACCACATATGAAAGCCCTTTCCATGAAAAGGTTATTTTGAACGGCTCTTTGGAAGGAACGACAAGGGAACCAAGGGACTCACTCTTTAACTCGCTATCGTTTCTAGACCTTGTAATGTGCCTTTTGTAAGGAAACTGGAAATGTTAATTAAATATGAATGAACATCTGGCTTTAACACATCCTGCGCCAAAAACGTTGTACAACGTGATTCAAGTTCATGCTAATTCTGCCATTCCACGGCGTACAACGTTATTGAGATAATATTTGATTTTTTCGCCATGGTATTCAGAATGCCCTCACGGAGCCTGGTCTGATACAGTGGGAGCCTGCACAACTCTGCAACGCTTCAATACTGCCGCCTGGTGGATGATCGGCGAGTTGCAACCGGAAATGGATCTCTGGAGATCTCCGTGCATCTGGCAAATGCGTCCGCCACTCACATATTGTTGCGGGACTGTAGACACACGTCCGTGTGTAGCGATCGCTGCCATAACGCAATAATCGATATGATTTGGGCGTTTATTATGATTATACAAACCGGAAATGGATCTAGGAGATCACCGTCAAATAAGTGGGATCTTTTTCCTCCAGTCTCATCGGCGAACAGTAAGAGGACGCTGACGTCATTTGCAGCGTGAGTGTTTATTATTATGCATGCAAACTGCTCTGATCAATATATCACCCATACTACATAAAGCATTTACTGATGATCACGGAATTATAAACGACCCCCCCCCCCCCGTTCATCCGCGCATGATCAGTCATAACGTTTAATTAGGATCATGTACAGTTGACATTTTTTATATAGTGTGTATTGCCAACAAACGGCAGTTGATAATCTATATATGCGTTTATGCCTATAACTAGCGTTCTAGGAATTACTGCAGAAAACTATTAAAACATATTTATATTCTAGGCGGTATTTTCGTATGAATCTATGAATGAAAAAGTAAAACGTTCCTACATCCTCAACGATAGATAATCGATGTTGAATGGGCCATAGTAATGTCAATTTAGCAATACAATTTAAAAAGTTATAGCCCTGCAAAGAAGGTAAACATCTCCATAGGCTTAGACTGGTGGCAGTGATCATACAGTAGAAGCCCTTAGAAATCCAGCTTTTACTGCTACTCTACCATTACTCCACCACTCCACTTTGTGACTCCTATTGTTCTGGATTTCACACCTCCACTGCCTGCCACAGGCTGGAAAGATTTTCATCTTACATTTTTATTCGTCCCAAATGTCCCAGCCCCATCCAATTTCTTAGCTTTTTTCACTGTTTATTTATCATGCATTGCAACACTAATATATGGTACAGTAGCCCAAGTCAGACTGCCCATATACAAATTATCTTGGGGGTCTGAGGGCAGTAGCCCCCGGTCCCCTCCCTGGGGAAGCACCTAAGTTAAGTACCCTCACTTTGTTTACTGCAGAAAATTAACTTAAGCACTTAAATTAAGTACCCTTGCTTTGTTTACTGCACTAAATTAACACCTAGTGCTAGTTCTAAACGGACATCGAAGTGACATTGTAGTGGCAGAAGGGACCCGATTCTGAAAAGATTCATCTGTACATTGATGGATATAAGCGTGGCAGTTAATGTGTCAATAGGGTACTGTAGATTACAAACCCTGCCACTGGCTCTGTGCTGGTTTCTGTGCTGATAAAAAAAATTATATAAATAGTGAGTCGTTCAAAAAAGACATTTGGAGAGGCCAGGAGTTCTACAGCTGCAGGTAGGTCTATAACATTTGTATGTAGAGTAGTAAAAAAAAATATATATATATATATATATATATATATATATATATATATATATATATATATATATATATATATATATATATATATATATATATATATATATATATATATATATATATATATATATATATATTTAGAAAAGTGTGGAATAAAAGTCTTGCTTTCCCCCCAAAATAACTATTGATTAATTAATTGAACCTCCCTACTTCCGATTTCCCCGTGTGGAACGCACCTGATTGGATAAATGACATGCTGGTGCTCTAGTGCGACATCTAGTGGCTGAATGTTATCTATAGCACTTTTAAATCTGACTTGGAGTCGGTAGCCATTTTAACAACTTGTGTCTGTGTGCGTGTGTGTGTCTGTGTTCATGAAGGTTGGTTAGTTCCCCATGCCAGCAGGAAACACGATCTGCTTGCTCCTCTGTCCATAAATAATCAGAATATGTGGAATATTACCATGAAACATGAGCGAATGCAGACTGTAAATCCAACAGCAAACATGATCTACAAACACCTCGCTACGCTTGATATTATTGAGTGCACTGTCACACAGCGTGATGGAGAAATCAGTCATATCCCAGTTATTTGGGATAAGCTGTTTGTACATATCTTCATATCCATAAATACACCATAGTAGCCAGCTGAGCTCACACCGACTGTGGAAACCAACAGTAGGATGTATACAAGCTTGCTGGATAACATCAGTATATCC
Source organism: Notolepis coatsorum (assembly GCF_963971535.1). Lineage (NCBI taxonomy): Eukaryota > Metazoa > Chordata > Actinopteri > Aulopiformes > Paralepididae > Notolepis > Notolepis coatsorum. The sequence continues at coordinate 86,211,693 of NC_140171.1, read as the reverse complement.
CAGTATCCTATTCAGGATTCTCATAATCAGGACGTTCATCCAGGTCACAAATAGTATATGGTGGATTTACAGTGGTAACGCTTCATACTCAATAATTATTTGGCAAACAGAAATAAGAAATAATTCAATAATGAATGAAACTAATTGTATGGTCGAGTTTAGGGATGTCCCAATCAATGTTTATTCTTTTTCACAATCCCGATAATGGACATTATTTTCGTGATTATATCTCACGGGTCGAAAAAAACCTGAACGTTATTGCCATAAAATATAACGTATATTGTTTCTTTAACTTTCTGTGAAAAAAAAACGTGTCACAATCTGGTGAAAAATTACGGAGCTATGTACATTATAAAAAGGTAACTGTACTTATAGTAGATTTCATTCACAGTCTTTGCTGCCCTGTTACGGGCGCTTGGTGGTACTAAATCCAGATTTAACTCTGCCATTGGAAAGAGGAGATTTGGCCCGAACCAGAGATGTATGACTTGGCCATAATTAGGTCATTTATAGGTAGAGTTGTTCCGATACCGATACCAGTATCGGAAATGCCGCTGATACTGCCTAAAATGCTGGTATCGGTATCGGCGAGTACCCTCTAATGTTGCGCTCCGATACCATATGACGTAATTTATCAACAACACTGCAGACGTTGGGCTCTGCAGATATACCCTACTTGCCGAGTGAGCATTATAAAACAAACGTGTGCTTAATCGACCGTGGATTAAAGTGTCAATTGCCATTTGTCATTTTAACAGCAGAGCAGATACTTTCTTAAAATACCATCGTCCCGACAGAGCGCTGTTGACGGGGAGCTCTGATGAGTTCGCTTGGTGGCTGGTGTTATTAGCATTGAACAGCTAACCGAAAGCTAGCTTTAACGTTACCTTGGCTAAAGTTGGGGCTATTCATAATCCAGCTATAATGGCTGCAGACCTGCAAGCAAAGTACAGCAAGTTGGCAAAGGAGTATTCCAAGTTAAATCACAATGTCACCAGTAACGTTACAGTCTTTCCATATACCGGTAGCTCATGCTAGCTAACCTAGCTCACGTTAACGTCGTCATTGCACAATTGCACGTCGCATACACAATTAATGACATGTTGCGGACAGCCATATCGGTGACAATGTTTAGCTTTTAGTGCCAAATGATAAGAGTCTGAGGCGGAGTCTCAAAAGAGAATGTTGAATATTTATTTTGCAAAAATCACAACAACAGAGCCTCTGGTACTAAACGGAGCCTTCTTGTGGAAGCAAGTGCAGCAACGAATAATGTCCGTGTGGAACTAATGTGCCAACAACCTTTCCGTGGGTGAACTCATTGAGATAGTTTTCAATACTAATACTAATCTATACAATCACCTGTTGTTGAATAAATACCATTACTTTATAGTTATTACTAAAAAACAGTATATATAAAACAGTAGCTGTATTACATTTTTAATTTTTTTTTATCATTTATATAATATTTTTTTTTTTTTTTTTTTTTTTTTTGTATGCACTGGTATCGGATAAGTATCGGTATCGGCCGATACCCAAAGCTTAGGTATCGGAATCGGATCGGAAAGGAAAAAATGGTATCGGAACATCTCTATTTATAGGCCTGATATTCTATATTCTATATTCATATTTCAAATTGCATGTGTCTGAATGGCAAAATTCAGTACTGTATCTACAAAAGCCCCTGTAAATCATCTGCCCTTTATTAATTTGCTTAGATTCGTAGTACACTTGATCTAAAGAAGGTGCTGAATGAGCTACAGATAAAGCCCTTCAGATTCAGGTCCCTTCTGCCACTCCTCTGTCACTTTAGAACTAGCACTCAGGTGTTAATTTTCGGGGGCTGGTGGCTGGGTCTAAACGTAAAAAATTAAGGGTACTTAACTTAAGTGCTTCCCCAGGGAGGGGGTCGGGGGCTACTGCCCTCAGACCCCCAAGATCATTTTTATATGGGCAGTCTGACTTGGGGTACTGACCATATATTAGTGTTGCAATGCATGATAAATAAACAGTGAAAAAAGCTAAGAAATCGGATGGGGCTAGGACATTTGGGACGAATAAAAATTTAAGATGAAAATCTCCCCAGCCTGTGGGAGGCAGTGGAGCTGTGAAATCTAGTCCGGTCCAGAACAATAGGAGTCACAAAAGGCAGTGGAGTGGTGGAGTAGTGGTAGAGGAGCAGTAGATGCTTGATCTGTACATGTTTGGTCAATGTTAGCATGGTGCTATTTCACCATCAAAGATGAAAACAATAATATATATATATATATATATATATATATATATATATATATATATATATATATATATATATATATATATATATATATATATATATATATATATATATATATATATATATATATATATATATATATAATAATTCATATTCTCCTTTGGTTCATTACAATTCACTTAGTAAAAAGCATAGTAACAGACACAATATTTCTATATAATAATACATCCATAGATGTCCCTAGATACCAAGACCCTACAAATGGAGCTTGTAGAAGTGGAGCAATCTTCCATTTACTTGGGTATGTACTTTTAGGCCAATCTTCTGAAAATATGGCTTAACCTGTTCCACCCCAGGTGAAAATCTGCATAAAATGTATACCTAGGTAAATGGAATATTGCTCCACTTCTACAAGGGCTATTTGCATATTCTTGGTATCTAGGAACATCTATGGATGAATGTATTCTCAGTGTCAGAAATATTGTGTCTATTACTAGGCTTGCTTAAATTGTGATGAAACAAAGGAAAATATGAATTATGATTTTTCTTTTCATCTTTGACAGTGAATAAAACCATGATAATAATGACCAAACTTAAAAAACTGCCACTGAGCTCATTCAGTACCCTCTTGAGATCATGTGTACAAAATATCTAAGGAAATTAATAAAGGGAAGATGATCAAATTGAAGGTTCTGTATATACAGTACTGAATTCTCCCATCCGGACCAATGCAATTTGAAATATTATTATAGAATATAGAATATATGCTTATACATTACCTTATTATAGCCAATTCGCACATTTATATATATATACATATAGTATCTTTCAAATGGCCGAGTTCAATTTGGATATAGTATCACCAGGCTTGCATAATAACAGATACTGATATTTACTGTAATCGACTGTAATATTTTATTTCCCCCACAGTGTAACCATATTGAAACTAATTTCAGATCTAATTCTTCTTACATGTTAACAATAGTGTGGAGAAACTGACTGCGTTTCAATATTTGTCAAAAACGTTACCTTTTGTAGCTTATTATCGCGAATCATAACAATTATTGATATGATTCATTCAGAACGCTGAACTTTGAACCACCATAGCGGACCAACGCTGGCAGATAGCTAGCGAGGTCCTCTTCAAAATGGCCGCAAAAAGATTCCAATTCCGATGGGTCAACATTTCCATATCCGGTTCCGGGTCAAAAAAACGATTTCACATAAAAAACTTAAAATGATATAAACTCACTTTTAACCTATTGCTAAACTATTGCCAACCTAACGTTTTACATTCTACATGTATTTGTGACATATTAGTGATAATAATACTTGAAAACGGTTGATTTTAAAATCACAATTTTCTTTTCCATCTTCATAAAAATATAATAATAATTTAATAAGGTCAAAAGGGGTCGGTACCGACCCTGTCGAGTGGAACAGGGAGGTTAATCCTGAGCCTATTTTTAGATTAGCTTGTTTTTTACGTGTTGTTGTTTCCATTGTTGTTGATGTTATAGGAGCTGTATTGTAATATGCTTCTCACCCCCCACCCCCACCACAATGGAAATATGCTTGTATCGTTATTGTGTTTATCCTTGATGACCTTTCTAAAGAATATGTATAGAAGCTTGCTTACATTTTTTTTCCAAATAAATGCAATCAATCAATCACTACCTGCTGATCAGAGGGAAATGTATATTTTTTTGACTGGGAGTCTGTGTATAACCTTTGTTGTGTGTGCATGGGCACTCTGCTAATTGTTAAAGGGAGTAAAACCAATTCAATGCAGGTAAGATACTGTAAAACTTCAATTAATAGCCTGGGATTGTATTTGCTTCAATCACTGAACTCAACCGGACAGGCCTTTAATTGCTTTCACACAAAACTCTTGCTCAGCAAGGATGAGAAATACTATCAAATAATAAATAAATCTAATAGTTATAGTTAAAATGCTATGGAATTACAAATCATATTATTTATTTTATTAATATAGTGGATGTAACGTTAGAGAGAAATTAGACTTTGTTTTCAGTTGCCTCTCACCAGACAGCACCCACACACACTCAGCAGCTCAGAGTCAGATCTTCAGCACTGGACAGCGCCCACACACAATCAGCAGCTCAGAGTCAGACCTTCAGCACTGGACAGCGCCCACACACACTCAGCAGCTCAGAGTCAGACCTTCAGCTCCGGACAGCGCCCACACACAATCAGCAGCTCAGAGTCAGACCTTCAGCACTGGACAGCGCCCACACACACTCAGCAGCTCCCTGTGCTGAGATCAGACAATACAGTATACTCTGAGACGGACAAGCAACACTTTTATTCCACACCTTTCTAAAAGCTCTGTTGATGTATTTTGTGTGTTCTTTTTTTTTTGTCCTAAAATTATCTATAGGACCTTTCAAACACACAGCTCCGATCCCATTATGTCTGATCCCATCGGGACATCTCTGGTCGGGAATCCAAACCTACAAGTGTCTCACTTCCTACGACTATCACATCTATACCAATGAGCAATACCAATGAGACTGTGCTGTAATTAAACCAAAACATGAAACCATTTAGACAGTTTTTTCTTTTTGTCTTTGTATGCAATTCTGAACCAGCTGCACAATTATGTCCACCTCCCTGGAGGACAAGTTAATCCACAGTTCATTATTCCCACAGCAGGAAACATAAAATACTTCATTTCACATCTACTGAGGATTCTGGAGATTTAAAACAATATTGTTTTATTTCATTATTATTGATATTTTTTTTACATTTTATTTATTGGTATTGTTATATACATGGCATAATTTTGTGCTTTTTTATTATCAAGAATAAAACCATAAGGGAACGTCGGGAGAAGAAGAAAACATCAAAGCAGGATTCTTTGAAGTCTTTTCAGTTGGATATACTGAGGAGTGATATCTACAAACCAAGGAGAGGGGAGAGGGAAGGAGAAAGACGGAGAACTAAACAGAGAGAGAGAGAGAGAGAGAGAGAGAGAGGGGAGAGAGAGAGAGAGAGAGAGAGAGAGAGAGAGAGAGAGAGAGAGAGAGAGAGAGAGAGAGAGAGAGAGAGAGAGAGAGAGAGAGAGAGAGCTTGTCCAGTGAGATCTCCAGATGGTCCACCGAGCATGGCGTGAGCGTTCAGCGTGGGATGTGCTTTTACCAACAGTAGCAAAGGCACCTGTGTATCACTTGGTTAGAAAATAATGGACACTACATCCCACATTAATTCCCGGCATCCCAGAAACGGGGTAAAATTATGAGCTATCCGAACCTGGCCCATTTTTCAGGTGTTCACACTAACTCTCCCATCTTGAGACTAATAAAAGATATAATATAGAAAACAACCAAAGACAACAATGTCGACATTTCCCATCTGTTCTTGCTCCATTAGCTTGAGTGTTTTTTATTATAATTTTTTTGTTTTTCTCAGTTTTTTTTGGAAGAAGTGGCTTTTTCTCTTTATTTTTTACAAGCCTTGTTTTCCGGAGGGGATTCCTGATATTTCTTCTTAGCTTCGGGAGGACCACAGGAGGTGAAGCAGAGGAGGATGAAGAGGAGGAGAAGGACTGTAGGTGGACAGGGAGATATAGACGGGAGGAGACATTGATGTTAGAGAGACACACAAGGAGATCATGAAAGGTGAGAGGAAAAAGTTCAAAGGGTCATGTGGGTGAAAAGATAGGGTTGAGAGGTGTGAAGGAGGTGAGGAGGAGAGAGAGAGGGTGTAAGTGGTGAATAACAAGAGAGAGAGAGTCGGATGGTGGAGCAAGCAGATGATAAACGGAAAAAAGACAATAAAAAATAGGACAGACACAAGGACAGAGAGAGAATAAGAAAGAGAGCATGAGAAAAGAAGTCTTGAGGATTGGAGGAGAATGCGATTTTAACAGGGAGCAACGGAGACCGATCGTCGGCGTACGATAAAACATTGGCCACAGAAGCAGAGCGACGGGGAAAAGAGAGACAACAAAAAGAGAGATGGGGAAAAGAAAGACAGAGAAAAGAGAGATGGGAAAAAGAGAGACAGAGAAAAGAGAGATGGGGAAAAGAGAGACAGTGAAAAGAGAGATGGAGAGAAAAAAGAGATGGGGAGAAGAGAGACAGCTGTGATCGAGACAGAAGGTAGCAGATGTTCTTTATTTATTTTAAAAGAATTTGAGAAAGGAGGAGGATTGATGGAATGGGGGAAGTAGAGCGTGGGAAAGAAGAGAGAGGAGAGAGAGGGAAAAAAGAGTGAAACAAAGAGAGACAACGTTGATGGAGAACGGTTGGGGGGGCTGCAAGAGATAACGTGGAAAGTTTCAATATGTAAAAAGATGCAAAACTCACATACAGGAAAGAAAAACAGGGCAAAGGATGGAGAGAGAGAGAAAACAGGAGAACAAGCTAAAGCAAGCATAGTTTGTAGAGAGTAGTTTGTGTTGGTAAGGAAATGCATTGCTGCACTGCAAAACATGATAAACGTAATCTTGTATTGAGTCTTTAAATTAATCTTTTCAAACTCAAATGAGAGACATCTTGAAAATTTGGAATATGTGTGAAAAGGAGGGTCTGATCTACCCCTCATTTCAAGATGTTGTCACTCGTTTTAAGAAAGTTGCGTGGAAGCAAGTGATCTGAAAAATAAGACGTTAAGACTGAATACAAAATGTAACCGCTTTTAGAGATTTTTTTGCAGTGTAGGAAACCAGAGTCAGGTTTGGGTGTGAATGGGGGGGGGGTTAGAGGGAAGTTAGAGGGGAAGGGGGGGGGAAGGCCTTTCTGGTATAGATCGGTCCGTTAGTTAGCCGTAGCTTCCCACTAGGCTAGCTCATAGTCCGTGGTTCGTGTCCTTTGAGCTAAAAAGCACACAGAATGTAATTTCCCGCCAACTTTCTGTCGCATTTCAAATCAAAACAGTAACATCCGTTCTTCAGGTGAACCCCAAATATAATCCAGGCGACTCTCCAACTTTTGGGGACGGTGGCGGCGGCGACTCCACGGTGGACAACAACAACAACACGGAGTCCCGCGGCATGACATCGGTGTGCTATGGCATGGAGATAGCTTCAGCGTTATGCCGAGCCGGTCCACTTTCCATGTCCTTCCCTCCGTGGCTGCTAGCTAGCCTTATAGCATCACGCCAGGCTAATCTACCAGTCTATTCATTTAGATCCGGTTTGTTTGCTAGCTAGCGAGTTAGCTTCCTAGCCAAGCTGTAATCCACTTTGATTCGTCCGTTTAGCTAGCATTATCTCTCCGCCCAGCTGCGATGATAGTCCTTTGTATTCTGTCGGCAGCCCCTCCCCACTCGGTCTCAGCTCCACAGACAGAAGTTGCTGGTGGTCTGGCAGGTGGAGCCCTTATCCGCGGGAGATAGGTAGAGCTTGCCGTTGGCGCAGGCACACAGTTCGTACACTGTCTGTTTGGTGTAAGTGGTGCCCGCCGGAGCCCCCTCCAGGGGATCTACGGCGCTGCCGTGGGGGATGCCGCCAAGACGGATGGTGTTGGAGTCCAGGAAGATCTGCGGACAGAATGAAGGAAGGGAAGAGAGGTGGAAAGAGGGTGATTGGTTAGAAAAGGTAACATTTCATAAAGGATTGTGATGAAAAATAGATATATGGAGGGGCCAGGGCAAGTTGGTGTTCAAAGAAAGAAAAATGAATGCAAGAAATGATGGAAGGGTGGAGGGAGGAATGAAGGAAGAAAGGTTAGGTTGTAAAATGACGAGGTAAAAAGATAAAAAAAGAGAGAGAGAGAGAGAGAGAGAGAGAGAGAGAGAGAGAGAGAGAGAGAGAGAGAGAGAGAGAGAGAGAGAGAGAGAGAGAGACAGACAGCGAGAGAGACAGACAGCGAGAGAGATACTGATGTTAAAGGAACACGCCAACAGAGAGAGAGACTGATTCATTTTGGGAAATTGGAAAAGAAGATAGATACCAGTTTCCTCTCTGTGCGTTTAGTATAAAGCTATCTGCCTGCATGTTAGCCTAGCTTAGCACAATGAATGGAAGCAGACAGTGACGGGTAGCCTTCGGGAGAGCTGTTAGTTGGACAATGCCTAGGCTACCTGTCACTGTCTGCTTCCATTCGGCAGGTAGATAGGAAGTCAAGTGAGTAACTGGCTCAAGTTAAATCAAATTAAACCTGTTGCTACATCAAGTACAAACATGAAGCACCACTTAGTGACCAAACACTGCACTGCAACCAAATAATAACAAAAAAAAAATAAAAAAAAATGCTAAAATATGGAAGAAGAAGTAGTATTTAATTGTCATGCAGATTAACACACACATGCGAGATGGGTGACCCACAGGAACACACACACACACATGCACTGAGTTGCCGATGAAATGTCTCTGCACTTTTCCCATCCCGTCTTCCTTCCCCCCAAGGGCAGACACCAAGTGCTCCTGTCCGTCTTCGTCAGGGATGTGACATCCTTAGCAATCTGTTCTACATGTTTTTCCATTGGGTTTATCTTATTGGGAGGGGAAACCCTTGCGAGCACGGGGAGAACATGCAAACTCCACACAGGTACCTGTCAACACGGCAACCTGGTCCCCAAGCGGAATCGAACCCAGGACCTTCTAGCTGTGAGGCAACACTACACCACCGTGCTGCCTATATACTATAATAGGCACATTTGTCACCGTTAGAGTGCTGAGAAAAATTAAGAAAAAGTACATCCACTATGGATGGGCAGAATTCACAGAATTGCTATTCGATCACTGGAACTACACATAACATATGATTTTGTTTTTACTTAACCTCTTTAGCCCGTGTGGTCTGCCGGTGTCATAAATCAATCACGTCATAAATCAATCATGTCATAAATCAATCTCTCTAGACTGTATGACATAATGTTGCTTTTTTCCAAATGTATCCAAGAGTAAAGACCCTAACCATGTCACAACAGCAGTCATAGTGTATATTTTCAGCAATACATTTGTTTACCAATAGGTTAAAGTGTTATTAGATAGATTTTAGTTTTAGTTTTTCTGTTATTTAGTTAGATTTTAGTTTATGGAATGTCTTCATAACTTTGCCATTTTGAATTAGCGTCGCTAAAGGTTTTGTAGTCATATGAGTAGAGAGCATCCAGAGCTCTCAATGAGTGTTGAAATTTCGACTTTCTACCTACCTTTCCCAGCCGATTCCAGCTTCCTGCAAGCAAATTACTTCCTGATTATAATATTTAATTTCTCTTATTTCTCGGGATTATCTACCACAAAACTGAATGTTATTGGCATAGATTGGAGCACAGTTAGTGTGTCTACCTTCTGTGAACATTTAGCAACAATCCCTGTTGCAATCCGATCCAAAATGGCGGAGCCATATCCATTATAAGAATGGAACTGTACATACAGTAGATTTCATTCTCGGTTCTTCCTGCACACCTGGCGATACTAAATCCAAATTGAACTCTGGCATTGGAAAGAGTAGATTTGGTCCGATCCATAGATGTACAAGTTGGCTATAATAAGGTAATTTATAGGCCTGATATTATATATAATAATATTTTGTCCGGATGGCAGAATTCAGTACTGTATCTTCAAAACCTTTTGTTTAATCATCTTCCCTTTATTCATTTCCTTAGATTTATTGTACACATGATCTCAAGAAGGTGCTTTTTATGTCTGGTAATTTTTAGCATGGTGTTATTCACTGTCACAGATGCAAAGAAAAATCATAATTGATATTCTCCTTTGTTTCCTCACAATTTACTCAATAACAGACACAATATTTCTGACACTGGTAATACATTCCCTGAGATCCATAGATGTCCCTAGATACCAAGAACATGCAAATGGCCTTGTAGATGTGGAGCAATCTTCCATTTACTTAGGTATGTATTTTTAGGCGGATTTTCAGAAAATAGGGCTAGGGCTTAACAGGTTAATAGCGAACATGATATAATCAAACAAGTGAGCTAGCTGGCTGCTGTAATTTCAAACGGCGAAATATTTGGAAGTTAGACCAGGCTAACGTTATTTCCAGGAACAAATGCATTAATTCCGAAAGTTACATCATTGATGCTTGAAATGTCTGAGCTTCCACGTTAACGTATGGTTTTGTTTTTACTTAATAGCAAATGTGAGATAATCAAACAAGCGAGCTAGCTGGCTGCTGTCATTTCAAACAGCTAAATAGTTGGGAGTTGGACCAGGTTAACGTTATTTCCAGGTGGCTTATAGGAGCATAGATCCTTCAGATGTTTGACAGGGAGGGTCAAGGTCACCCCAACCCCCCTTTTCGCACATGGCCAACAACTGATTGACTGCCAGTGTGCCAAGTGGTAGATCCTCTGCCCAATCAAGTGCTTTCAGTCTCAAGTGCTTTCTCTCTCTAAAGCCCTGCCAAATGCTTATACCTGCTCCATTAGAGTGGATGTATGTACAAACACACACACACACACACACACACACACACACACACACACACACACACACACACACACACACACACACACACACACACACACACACACACACACACACACACACACACACACACACACACACACACACACACACACACACACACACACACACACACACACACAGACACACACACACACACACACACACACAGAAAGGGCTCCTTAATTATGGTGGGGACTGAGGACAATAACTGACTACAAAGTCAGCGGCCCCTCAATGGGGAGCGACGATGCCTATCTCGCGGACAAACTCAACTCTTTCTACGCTCGGTTTGGTGTAGACGGTGGCGCCGCTGGCTCAACGGCTAGCGACGTCACTGTCGCGCCGGCTGTTGTGGAGGGGGGGGGGGGGGCAACCGCGGGGGGCAACCGCGGGGGGGGCGGGGACGCTCTCTCGTTGTCGGAACACAGTGTGAGAAGAGCATTTATGCAGGTGAACACCAGGAAAGCGGCTGGCCCAGATGGTATAACAGGACGCATACTTAAGTCCTGTGCCAACCAGCTAGCCCCTGTGTTCACCGCCATATTTAATCAATCCCTGGCGAAGTCAGTGGTCCCTGCCTGCTTCAAGATGTCTACCATCATCCATGTACCGAAGAAACCCTCCCCAACATGTCTCAATGACTACAGACCGGAGGCACTCACCTCTGTGGTCATGAAATGTTTCGAGAGGCTGGTCAAGGATCACATTTGTGCCTCCCTCCCCAGTGATATGGACCCTATGCAGTTTGCATACAGGACAAACAGGTCCACTGACGACGCGGTCTCCCAGGTACTGCACAGCACCCTCTCTCACCTTGACCGTCAGAAGGGGGGCTATGTGAGACTGTTGATCATTGACTACAGCTCAGCGTTCAACACCATAGTCCCCACCAGACTGGTGGACAAGCTGATCGAGCTGGGTCTGAGCTCCGCCCTGAGCGCCTGGGTACTGGACTTTCTGAGTGCAAGACCACAGGCGGTCAGGGTGGGGGGTCAGACCTCCAACACCATCACCCTGAGCATCGGGTCCCCCCAGGGCTGTGTTCTGAGCCCCCTGCTGTACTCACTCTACACACACGATTGTGTGGCCAAGTTCAGCTCCAACTCCATAGTGAAGTTTGCAGACGACACGGTGGTGGTGGGGCTGATCTCGGACAACGACGAGAAGGCCTACCGGGAGGAGGTTGAGGTACTGGAACGCTGGTGCCAGGACAACAGCCTGCTCCTGAACATTGGTAAAACCAAGGAGCTGGTTGTGGATTATAGGAGAGACACACACCACTGATGATAAACGGGGCTACCGTGGACAGGGTGAGCAGCTTTAAGTAACTGGGGGTCCACATCTCAGAGGATCTGACATGGTCAACACACATAGACACAGTCGTAAAAAAAGGCGAAGCAGCGCCTCTACCACCTGAGACAGTTAAGGAAGTTCAGTGTATCGGGGAAGATACTCCAGTCCTTCTACTCCGGAGCTGTAGAGAGCATCTTGACTGGAAACATCACTGCCTGGTATGGAAACAGCACGGCACAGGACAAGAAGGCCCTACAGAGAGTGGTGCGCTCAGCCGAGGTTCTATACAACAAGAGGTGCAAATCCAGAGCCTGCAGAATAATGAAAGACCCTCACCACCCCAATAACAGCCTGTTCCAGCTGCTGAGATCAGGCAGACGCCTGCGAACCCCAGATACTAGGACAGAGATGCTTCGGCTCAGCTTCTTCCCCCAGGCCATCAGAGCCTTGAACAATGAACACTGAGTGCCACAGAACACTGAACTCTCCACACACAAGCACACATGAGCACACACACGACACCAGTGGAGGTTTCTCTATGACAACACGTGAAACACAAATTCACTCATAATTCATAATTATTATTAATTTACATATACCTATATATATTTTTTTTAATTATTATAATTTTTTTATTATAAATGTTTTCCTCTGTAAAAAAAAATCCAGTGAATTTTCTTTTCTTCAAAAATTGCCAAAATTGACCGCTCTGAGCAGGCCTGCACTGCAGTAATTATTCAAGCAGAATTTCTGCACAGGTTGACCAGGGTTAAATAAATAATAAATAACAGCCAATCAAAATAGGCTATTAATGTCATCTAAGCACGGTCTGTGCAGTTTAACTCTTGCCATTGAATGGAGGATTGATTGATTGACAGCCCTTGACATCCAATACACGGAGGTTGAATGATTGACAACCTTCAAAATCCAATTTGAGTATGGCTCCTATGTCTGCAGCTCTGTAGCTACACAGCTGTTTCTCCCCTCGCAGGATTGATTGATTGAAAATTGTATTAACAGAGCACTGAGAGCAGCCACGTTCGTATCTAACATTTAGCACTTAATAGCAACTTATTTTTCGCGGCGAGACATTTACTGAGGACCAGCACAACACACCTGTGGATATTATGATTTAACAAGTCTATCTGTCCAGGAGGATGACAACATTATTGCAGGTATAACCAGGCAGCCTACTGTAGCAGTTTCTAGCTGGGATGATAATAACTACTAATGTTATCACGCTAGCTTGGATGCTAACTAACGTAATTAAGCTTGTCATGGTTCATGGTGAGCTGTTTGTGTTATAACGAGACAGCAAATGAATGAATGAATGAAAACTTTATTTGGGTGAATCGCTTGGGTGACTGTCTGATTGACCACCTGTCGGGAGTCAGAATCCCAAAAATGGAACGTGTCACGCATCAACAGAATAGTGGATTTCGACAGCATCCTCACTCAAATGAAGGATCGATTAGATCACAAAAGACTGCTGTTTGATGATATATATATATATTTTTTTTTTTATCTCAGTTGTTGTAAAACGAAAGCCTGCAGTGCTTAGCCTGGACCAGCCGAAGTGTAGTAGTTTAACTTCACTCGGGAGACAAAAGCCAAACATCAATTTGATGCAACAAGCTGGCTCGCGATACACTATTGTTTACATTTCCCATGGGATTAATGCACGCGGCTCGAGTCGGACTCGTCACATGGAGAAGCTGCACTATTCAACGATAGATGAGATCGATCGAGATACCGTCTTTATAGGTAAGTGTCTTCTTGGCTTTAGAATGTCAGTTTGTGTAACGTTACTGTAACCGAATTGAAACCGCATCATAACTCCTACATCGACCATGTCACTTTTCAAAAGGCATGAATTAATGAAAACTTTATTTAACAGATTGCAGAATGGGTACAATATACAGTACGGCTCAATACACATAATTATTAAGGAGATGCAGACCAGATAAAGACTTTCGTCTTGTTTACATCAGGGTCCCCCATTTTCAATTCATAGTGAAATGTATCTTGTGTTATTAGGAGCCCTGCTAAAGTTGGTAGCTAACGTTATATTGATAATGTTTCAAGTTTCAAGTTTCTTTAATAGTTGTCATACAGAAGTACAGAATACTTTTATACAAAATGCTTCTTACTGTTACGCTCCAGAGACTGTGCAAGACAAGATAAGTATGAAATAAAATAACATAGTATAGCATGTAAATTAGAAGTAAAAAAATTAGGTCACAGTGTTCAGTATAGACATATGTACAATGTTCGATGCAGAATAGACGTAACTGAGTTACCATATAATATACAATACTATGCAGTGTACTAATATACAATACTATATAGTGCAAGGCAGAAATGGGATGAGGTGCAATTTAGGTACAATTTACAGTAGGTGTACGAGTTGTAGTGCAAATCCTTTATCAATAAATATAAAGTGTGTTTGTGTGATCTAAAGTGTGGAGAGTGGGTGCTGCAGTGTGTTGTTTGTTTAAGTGAGTGTGTGCGTGTGGGTGTGTGTGCTGTGTGCATTTGATGGTTGTTGCATAGTGTTTATTGTTCGTTTAGCAGCCTGATGGCCTGGGGATAGAAGCTACTTCTGAGTCTTTCTGTGCTCGCCTTAAGACTCGGGTATCGCTTGCCTGACCGCAGCAGTTCAAAGAGGCAGTTGTTCGGGTGGCTCGAGTCCTTAATTATTCTCTTAGCCTTCCCCCTGCACCGCTTGTTGTAAATGTTCTGGAGGGTGGGAAGCCCCCCTCCAATTGTGCGTTCGGCTGAACGTGTCACTCTTTGTAGTCTGCTACGGTCTTGTGCAGTGCTATTCCCAAACCAGGAGGTGATGTTGCCAGTCAGGATGCTCTCTATTGACATGAGTAGAAGTTCCTAAGGATCTTCTGACTGACTTGGAACTTCCTTAGGCGCCTGAGGAAGTAGAGGCGTTGTCGTGCCTTCTTCACAACACTGTCAATGTGTGTGGTCCATGTCAAATCCTCGGATATGTGGGCTCCGAGGTACTTGAAACTGTTCACTCTCTCAACCGGTGCCCCGTCGATGCTGAGGGGGCTGTAGTCCTTGACCCCCGACCTCCTGAAGTCCACAATCATCTCTTTTGTTTTGCTGACGTTCAGGGAGAGGCAGTTCTCCTGACACCACTGTGACAGATTCTCTACCTCTTCCAGGTAGGCCCTCTCGTCGTTGGCAGAGATCAGGCCCACCACTACTGTGTCATCAGCAAATTTGATGATTGTGTTGTTGTTCCGCTGTGCTACGCAGTCATGTGTGTACAGGGAGTAGAGGAGGGGGCTCAGAACACAGCCCTGGGGTGCCCCTATGTTGAGCGTGATGGATGAGGAGGTGCAGTTGCCTGCTCTTACCACCTGGGGTCTGCCCGTCAGGAAGTCCAAGACCCACTGGCAGAGGTCATAGTTCAAGCCCAGGTCCCTGAGCTTGGCTATGAGTTTGGAGGGGACTATGGTATTGAATGCTGAGCTGTAGTCGATGAATACAATATCAGGTTGATATTATTAGGTTGATAATGGTGTCAGTGTTTCAGATAGCAAGGTGGAGATCTTTGTTAACTAGTAGAGCTTTGGTTGAGAGAGATTACAGTGCTGTCTCTTAAAACTCATAAACAAGTATTGAGCAAGACGAGTTAGTCTGTTGTGTTGTGCGTATTGTATGGGAGGGATAATGATGACTGTGTGTAACTAGGACTAGGAGGGATATGAGGACTGTGTGTATGTGGCACTGAATTGATGTAAACAAGACGAAAGTATTTCTCTGGTCTGCATCCCCTTAACATTTGTGTGTATTGAGCCGTACTGTATTGTACCCATTCTGCAATCTGTTAAATACAATTTTCATTCATTCATCATTCATTCATCATTCATTCATTCATTCATTCATTCATTCATTCATTCATTCATTCATTCATTCATTCATTCATTCATTCATTCATTCATTCATTCATTCATCATTCATTCATTCATCATTCATACATTCATTCATTCATTCATTCATTCATTCATTCATTCATTCATTCATTCATTCATTCATTCATTCATTCATTCATTCATTCATTCATTCATTGTCCTTGTGTTACATAAAACCCATCTGTGGCCTTGTGCAGAGGAAGGTGGTAAATACATGTTAGATATTCCAATGTACAGTTTTGCAGACCATTGACTCAGAATGGTCTGTGTTATTGAAATCGTCACAGCAGTATAGTTTGTTTATACTTCAGTATGACAAGTATGATATTTAAACATGGTCCCCAAAATGAATGGAAGCGAATGAGGAGCCTGACACCTGGGAGGAATGGGGGTGTTGCAGCGTTGAGGATGTTTAAAAAATATAATTTAATATATAATATAATATAATAATTTGTGCTTCACCTACAAATTTGGTCAGCAGCCTCCACTGCACGACACACACGCTGTGCACGCTCGCACACTAGCAGCCACTTTAAACATGAGCAGGCACACACTCATGCTGCACACGCCCACACTTAGGGCCACAAAGGAAAGGTCACTTTAAAAATAGTATAGCAACAGTAACAGTGTATTGCACTACCAAAGGACCTAACATGTCCTACATGCTCTGTAAATAACTATGTACAGATACCGAGATGTCCCACTATATTACCTGTCTATTGCACAATGGATTTGACTGGATTCTATTATATGTTGTACTACTGTATTGCACATTGTTGCGGGCAAGACCACCCGCATTTCATTGTATACTTGTATGACGTGACAAATAAAAAACTCTTGACTTAATTGAACAAGTAGAGAGAGGGATGGAGAGAGAGCCCCGCTCCCCCTTTCTAACCTCGGCTCAGCTGTTTTCTGTCTGAGCACTGAGCAGGATTGGCTAGTTTAGCTTAGCTAGCGGCTAATGTTATTTTCCCTCGACGGAAATGAATGACTAGGATGCCAAGCTTGTTAGAAGCATTGGAATTTACACTGCACATAGAAACAGCGTGAAAAAAAAGCTGTGACTGATTTAGTTTGCAAAATGCAACCAAAGCACTCTGGAGCTATGCTATATCAGGAGGTAGAGCAGTTGTCTGCCTGGTAATCAGAAGGTTCCTGGTTCAATTCCGGCTCCTACTGGCAACATGTCAAAGTGTCCTTGAGCAAGACACTCCTAACTGCTCCTGATGAGCCGTCTGTGTGTGAATGTGAGGCATACGTTGTAAAGTGCTTTGGATAAAAGTGTTATATAAATGCAGTCCATTTACCATCGGGTTCTTCTATCTGATGGAGATGGCTGAGAGTTCTGTCTCTCATGCGGTCCTCAGCTCTTGGTGACCTCGTGGAAACCAAGGACCTTGACATCAACCATTTGCAACTGGATACTTGACTTCCTAACAACAGACTTCCTAACCAACATACTTCCTAACGACAGACTTCCTAACCAACAGACTTCCTAACGACAGACTTCCTAACCAACAGACTTCCTAACGACAGACTTCCTAACGACAGACTTCCTAACCAACAGACTTCCTAACGACAGACTTCCTTACCAACAGACTTCCTAACGACAGACTTCCTAACGACAGACTTCCTAACCAACAGACTTCCTAACGACATACTTCCTAACCAACAGACTTCCTAACCAACAGACTTTCTAACCGACAGACTTCCTAACGATAGACTTCTTAACCAACAGACTTCCTAACCTTCCGTGTTAACAAGACAGAGCTTGAGCTTGGCTTCAGCTTCAAATACCTGGGTGTCCACATCTCCAAGGGCCTCTCTTGGCCCTCAACACTGGTCAAGAAGTTCACCAGCGTCTCTTTTTCATGAGGAGACTGAGGAAAGCCCATCTGTCTCCATAGATTCTGGTGAATTTCTACCGATGCACCATAGAAACCATACTGACTAACTTTCTGGTACGGAAACCTCTCTGCCTTGGACCGGAAAGCACTGCAGAGGGTGATGGAAACCCTAGCACTTTC
>NC_140171.1:85917368-86192368 GCF_963971535.1 Notolepis coatsorum | reverse complement strand
TTAGATATGGTACAATATATATTCTGACAACGTTTTGGGAATAAACATAGACATTTTCAAAATATTTCCAACCTGACTTTCAACCAATTCGGTAGAATGGCCCATATATATATCTACATTACCTACTCTAGTTACGCTGCTGGCCAGTACGACTTACTACAATAGTGTATTTATACCTGTATCACTGTACATTGCAACTCTGTACATACATCTTGTTACAAAGGGTCAGATTAAACCGAATATATATATTTATTACTTGAGATATATTGTATAGTATTTGTATATCGTCTGATATCCCTTGTATATTCTTTGTACATATACACGGAATATCCCTTTACCTAGTACAGGCCAGACCATAATATTCGTTCTCCTATTGGACAGCGATCCCCTAGGCGCCACGGCCATACCCCCCAATGTCTAGTTCAAAGTCACCGCTAAGACATGCCTGGACATGCCCGGTTCTGCGCAGGAATACGAGACAGAAATAAGGCTGGTACTAGATTGTTCACCTTACGTATAAATACGGCGCAGGTGAATACAGCAGTGTGTTACCCCAATAAGTTGAAGCCTCACACCACGATACAACGTGCTGTGAAGTGGGCCCGTTTTGCCCCGAAATAGAGCCTTGAGACCGCGTGCGAATTGATAGCTGAAGTGTCAGAGTCTAACGCTGTATTGTCGAGTTCGACCTATTCTATTATTAAGT
The DNA here is from genome assembly GCF_963971535.1 of Notolepis coatsorum. Classification (NCBI taxonomy): domain Eukaryota; kingdom Metazoa; phylum Chordata; class Actinopteri; order Aulopiformes; family Paralepididae; genus Notolepis; species Notolepis coatsorum. Next base: position 86,191,662 of record NC_140171.1, on the reverse strand, counting down.
AATAGTCTATTATGTATAGTGTATCGTGCGGCTACCGTTCTACAGTGACCAGCATTACCAACGTTTCATCGTACCGAGCTAGTGTGCTTATCCAGGCTGGGCGGCCTAACCTGGTGCCGTCATCCGAGGAGCCCTAGACGAGAACCGTGTGGATATGTACACTGGATAACCTACCCCGACGACTACAGAGCCCTTTTCGGCTGGATTATATTTGCTTTGGTCCTGTGGCTGTTGGAGCGGAGAATCGTCTACACCCACTACTGTGTGGGATCTACCCTGTGAGGAGCACCGTCGAGCCCGCCTCTAGTACTCTGAGGCTGGCTAGCTTTCCTCCATGCGACACTGCATACCGGAGTCTCCTTATTCCTCGTTGATCCAGACTTTTGCTACCGGCAAATCCTCTCCCCTGCTGGCTTACAACCGGAGGGAACCCCCTTAGTATCTCCAGCTGACCTACTAGTGTACCATATATAATTCTTATGATACAGGTGGTATTAATTATCTCCTGCGTAATATGCTCATGGACTTACGCTCTTGACTTATTCATGCACATTCTTCGCCTTACAAGCGCAACTCTCAATCTTGATAAGTAATGTAATATAATCTTGGTGCTCTTCTAATAAATATTCTTCTAAACAGTATTTCTTGTGAAGCCGTGTTATTGTGGGGGTGTTCATCTCATATACATGTGTACTGTATGGCCAGTAGTAATGTACATAACTCAGTAGTGGTTTAATGATACCATACTTATTCAACACAGTCAGGGAATTGTACCCCTCAGTTACACATCTGATTAGCACTATTACTGAGTAGTACTAATTTATACATATTATATCCGGTTTAATCACCTGTACATTGTATATTACTATTGGACTTTACTGTTACATTTGCACTCTGGTTGGATGCCAAACTTCTTTTTGTTGTACTGTACTTGTGCTGTATGATGACAATACATTTAAATCCAATGTAATCTAAGGAGACACTTCCACTTTTGTCTAGTTTAAGGCTGAGGAAGGCTTTTGTCTAGTATAACGCTGATGAAGGCTTTTGTCTAGTATAACGCTGGGTAAGGCTTTTGTCTAGTATAACGCTTGGGAAGGCTTTTGTCTAGTTTAATGCTGAGGAAGGATTTTGTCTAGTTAAAGGCTGAGGGAGACTTTTGTCTAGTTTAAGGCTGAGGAAGGCTTTTGTCTAGTTTAAGGCTGAGGAAGGCTATTGTTTAAATTAAACTCTGTCCACACGACTGGTTTAAACCCTGCACAGAGTGATGTCATATACATGTAGTACAATGCCAAAGCAGTAGGTGGCGATGTAGTTCAAACATGAAGGCCATTTCAACCAATCAGAAGGGTTTAGGGTTAATACCGGAAACTGAACTGAAGCCTGGAACACAACATCGCTCCTTGCTCACAGCCAAACAATTATACAGTTTGCAGCAAGAACAATGTGCAATAAACAAAAAAGTATACATTCACTGTGTGTTCTGCCTCATTTGTTGATGAAACAAATGAAACAAAACCAAAATTAACACAATTTACCACCAAGAGCGTAGTTAGGTCTCACAAAAAGATCGCAGATTTTGTTCGCTTACGTGCTAACGTAATAATAAAGTAATGTTAATGCTAGTAGAATGAATGGATGAAAACGTTATTTAACACATTGCAGAATGGGTACAATACAATACGGCTCAATACAAACAATTGTTAAGGGGATGCAGACAGTTGTAGTTTGGACTGGGTTCCTTATAACAATAACTTGACAACACGTGAGCTTAGTTTAGCCGCAGCTACAGGTTTACTCTGAGCGTCAGGTCAGGAATGCGACAACAGACATCATCAGTCGATCACAACACTCTTCAACACAGACGATACGTTTCGAACAAAAGTTTGTTACAATCATTTTCATATAACGCTACTTGGGACAGCTCTGCTGTAAACACTGGAAATAACCTCGGTTTCTATGCCCACAGGCAACCACTGCAACCGGGATGCGCGCAAAACTTCACCCTGGACTCCGGTTTTAAAAGACCACAGTTGCAGTGTTCCAAAACCCCGGTTGTGTGTGGGCGAACAGTGCAACTGCGCACATTAAGGCTCGGTTACATAACACCACGCGTGCGTGTGGACAGGGCATTAGTCTCTCTGTTCTTGTTGTGTGTATACGGAGGCGCTTGCCTGACCACAGCAGCTTGAACAGGCTGTTGTTGGGGTGGTGAGGGTCCTTCATTATCCTGCAGGCTCTGGATTTGCACCTCCTATTGTATAAGTCCTGCAGGGGTGGTAGTGCAATACCCGTAGTCCTTTCTGCTGAGTGCACCACTCTCTGTAGGGCCTTCCTATCCTGGGCTGTGATGTTTCTAAACCAGACAGTGATGTTCCCAGTCAGAATGCTCTCTACAGCCCCGGAATAGAAGGAGTGGAGTATCTTCCCCGATACTCTGAACTTCCTTAACTGTCTCAGGTGATAGAGGCGCTGTTTCGCCTTTTTTACCACAGTGTCTATGTGAGTTGACCATGTCAGATCCTCTGTGATGTGGACTCCCAGGTACTTAAAACTGCTCACCCTGTCTACGATAGCCCCATTTATCCACAGTGGCTTGTGTGTCCCCTGCTGTATTCTCCTAAAATCCACAATCAGCTCCTTGGTTTTACCAATGTTCAGGAGTAGGCTGTTATCCCGGCGCCAACGTGCCAATACATCAACCTCCTCCTGATAGGCCTTCTCGTCATTGTTAGTGATCAGCCCCACCACCACTGTGTCATCCGCAAACTTCACTATGGAGTTGGAGCTGAACCTGGCCACACACTCATGTGTGTACAGTGAGTACAGCAGGGGGCTGATAATACAGCCCTGGGGGGACCCGATGCTCAGGGTGATTGAGTTGGGGGTGTGTCCACTCACCCTGACCACCTGGGGTCTGTCGGTCAGAAAGTCCAGGATCCAGGCGCGAGGGGCGGTGTTCAGACCCAAATCTACAGTACAGTTACTTTTCTATAATGGCCATAGCACCGCCATTTTTCACCAGATTGAGACATTCACAGAAAGGTAAAGAAACAAACTACGCTCTATTTTATGGCAATAACATTCAGGTTTGTTTTACCCGTTCAAAAATGATTTCACGTCAGACGGCTCCAAGTTTGACAGGGGCTGGTGTGAGCTGGGTAGGTAGTTTTATGAAATTTCTATGTCCATCGAAAGCCCTCAGTTTCCTCTTTCTTAGGACTACACACATGAATGACGGCATAATTTCCTTGCATCTATATCATCCGGTTTCTGATGCAATGCACAGAGAATTATATAAACTAATATTTCTCTAATAACACTTGAAATCATTGGTAAACAAACTATGCTGAACATATACACTTTGACTGCTGCAACATTAATTAATACGGACTGTATTGATCTATTTATGAAATTAATCTTCGCCCAGTACCGGGCCCGTCAGGCTTAAGGGGTTAAAGGTATAATGTGTAATGTCATCAAACAGTGACCTCTAGGTAAAAGATGACAACATGGTACTGCGCTTTGTTGACAGTTTTTGTTTTTGTCTGATGCATGGATTGTATGTCAGTGGGTACAGATGAGGGGTTGCTACTGCTGGCCACACCTCAGGCTCGACCAAGAGAGGTCTGGAGGAGGGGTTGCTACTGCTGGCCACACCTCAGGCTCTACCAAGTGAGGTCTGGAGGAGGGGTTGCTACTGCTGGCCACACCTCAGACTCTACCAAGAGAGGTCTGCTGGCCACACCTCAGACTCTACCAAGAGAGGTCTGGAGGAGGGGTTGCTACTGCTGGCCACACCTCAGACTCTACCAAGAGAGGTCTGCTGGCCACACCTCAGACTCTACCAAGAGAGGTCTGGAGGAGGGGTTGCTACTGCTGGCCACACCTCAGGCTCTACAAAGAGAGGTCTGGAGGAGGGGTTGCTACTGCTGGCCACACCTCAGACTCTACCAAGAGAGGTCTGCTGGCCACACCTCAGACTCTACCAAGAGAGATCTGCTGGCCACACCTCAGACTCTACCAAGAGAGATCTGCTGGCCACACCTCAGACTCTACCAAGAGAGATCTGCTGGCCACACCTCAGACTCTACCAAGAGAGGTCTGCTGGCCGCACCTCAGACTCTACCAAGAGAGGTCTGCTGGCCGCACCTCAGACTCTACCAAGAGAGGTCTGCTGGCCGCACCTCAGACTCTACCAAGAGAGGTCTGCTGGCCGCACCTCAGACTCTACCAAGAGAGGTCTGCTGGCCCCACCTCAGACTCTACCAAGAGAGGTCTGCTGGCCGCACCTCAAGTCAAGTCAAGTCAAGAGTTTTATTTGTCACGGCATACAAGTATACAATGAAATGCGGGTGGTCTTGCCCGCAACAATGTGCAATACAGTGGTACAACATGTAATAGAATCCAATAAGAAAAACAACATTGTGCAATAAACAGGTAACAGGTAACAGGTAACATGGTGGGACATCTCGGTATCTGTACATAGTTATTTACAGGGCATATAGGACATGCTAGGTAGCTTAGGTAGTGCAATACACTGTTACTGTTGTTATACTAATATTAAAGTGACCTTTCCTTTTTGGCCATAAGTGTGGGCGTGTGCGGCATGAGTGTGTGTCTGCTCATGTTAAAGTGTTAAAGTGGCTGCTGGTGTGTGAGCGTGCACAGCGTGCGTGTCGTGTGTGCTCATGTGTGCTTGTGTGTGGCTAGATCAGTGTTCTGTGGCACACAGTGTTCATTGTTCAAGGCTCTGATGGCCTGGGGGAAGAAGCTGAGCCTAAGCCTCTCTGTCCTAGTAGCTGGGGTTCGCAGGCGTCTGCCTGACATCAGCAGCTGGAACAGGCTGTTGTTGGGGTGGTGGGGGTCTTTCATTATTCTGCAGGCTCTGGATTTGCACCTCTTGTTGTATAGAACCTGCAGGGGAGGTAGTGCAATACCCGTGGTACGCTCGGCTGAGCGCACCACTCTCTGTAGGGCCTTCTTGTCCTGTGCCGTGCTGTTTCCATACCAGGCAGTGATGTTTCCAGTCAAGATGCTCTCTACAGCTCCTGAGTAGAAGGACTGGAGTATCTTCCCCGATACTCTGAACTTCCTTAACTGTCTCAGGTGGTAGAGGCGCTGCTTCGCCTTTTTTACAACTGTGTCTATGTGTGTTGACCATGTCAGATCCTCTGAGATGTGGACCCCCAGGTACTTAAAGCTGCTCACCCTGTCCATGGTAGCCCCGTTTATCATCAGTGGTGTGTGTGTCTCCTGCTGTCCTCTCCTATAATCCACGATCAGCTCCTTGGTTTTACCAATGTTCAGGAGCAGGCTGTTGTCCTGGCACCAGCGTTCCAGTACCTCAACCTCCTCCCGGTAGGCCTTCTCGTCGTTGTCCGAGATCAGCCCCACCACCACTTTGTCGTCTGCGAACTTCACTATGGAGTTGGAGCTGAACTTGGCCACACAATCGTGTGTGTAGAGTGAGTACAGCAGGGGGCTCAGAACACAGCCCTGGGGGGACCCGATGCTCAGGGTGATGGTGTTGGAGATCTGACCCCCCACCCTGACCGCCTGGGGTCTTTCACTCAGAAAGTCCAGTACCCAGGCGCTCAGGGCGGAGCTCAGACCCAGCTCAATCAGCTTGTCCACCAGTCTGGTGGGGACTATGGTGTTGAACGCTGAGCTGTAGTCAATGAACAACAGTCTCACATAGCCCCCCTTCTGTCGGCCAAGGTGAGAGAGGGTGCTGTGCAGTACCTGGGAGACCGCGTCGTCAGTGGACCTGTTTGTCCTGTATGCAAATTGCATAGGGTCCATATCACTGGGGAGGGAGGCACAAATGTGGTCCTTGACCAGCCTCTCGAAACATTTCATGACCACAGAGGTGAGTGCCACCGGTCTGTAGTCATTGAGACATGTTGGGGAGGGTTTCTTCGGTACAGGGATGATGGTAGACATCTTGAAGCAGGCAGGGACCACTGACTCCGCCAGGGATTAATTAAATATGGCGGTGAACACCGGGGCTAGCTGGTTGGCACAGGACTTAAGTATACGTCCTGTTATACCATCTGGGCCTGCCGCTTTCCTGGTGTTCACCTGCATAAATGCTCTTCTCACACTGTGTTCCGAACTTCCGACAACGAGAGAGTGTCCCCCCCCCCCCCCCTCCACAACAGCCGGCGCGCCAGTGACGTCACTAGCCGGAGAGCTAGCAGCGCCACTGTCTACACCAAACCGAGCGTAGAAAGAGTTGAGTTTGACCGCGAGAGAGGCGTCGTCGCTCCCCATTGAGGCGGCGCTGACTTTGTAGTCAGTTATTGTCTTCAGTCCACGCCATAAGCCTCTTGTGTCGTTTTGTGCCATTTGTGTCTCCAGTTTATCAACATATATCCTCTTAGGAAGTTTAACAGCCTTGCGCAGAGTATAGACTGAAGCCTTATACTCCTCCATGTTTCCTGACTCTCTGCCCAGGTTGTAAGCAGTGGTGCGAGAGTTCAGAGCTGCTCTAATAGTACTGTCCACCCACGGTTTCTGGTTTGGGAAAACCTGCACCTTTTTCGTGGGGACAATACTATCCGCTTTTGTTGTAATGTAGCTCACCACGGTGTCTGCGAGCTCGCTGACGTCACTGGCGCTACCTTGGAACATATTCCAATCCGTGTCTGCAAGCACGTCCCGGAGCGTGGCCTCTGATTCGTCAGACCATTTTTTTTTCTCACGTGACACGACGGCGTCACGTGATCTTTGTTTGTAGACAGGGAATAACAAGATGGAGTCGTGATCGCTCAAGCTTGTAGACCCCGTCAATGGCGGTGCCGCTACCGCCTTGTAGCCGGCTCTGAACTGGTCGAGTGTGTTCCTCCCTCTCGTGGAGCAGGCGATGTGCTGAAAAAAGGACGGCATCACTTTCTTCAGATTCGCCTGGTTGAAATCACCAGCCACGATCGTCGCCGCGTCTGGGTGCTTGATCTGGTGTTTATTGAGGTGATCATGTAGTTCCACCAGCGCTTTGCTAGTATTCGCCTGTGGGGGAATATATACGGCGGTCATGATGACCGTGGTAAACTCCCGGGGGAGGTGGAACTGGTGGCACAGGATTGAAAGATGTTCCATGTCCGGGGAGCATGAGCTCGAGAGAACATGTACTTCTTTGGGATTAACCCAGACATTGTTCGTGAGGAGGCAGACCCCACCGCCGACGCTCTTTCCAGGGGCTGCCGTGCGGTCTGCACGTAGTACGGTGAAGGCATCCGAGGGAGAAACGCTGTTGTCCGGAGTCGCTGACTTGAGCCATGTTTTGAAACACATGATGTTGATGTCTCTCATCTCCCGTTGGAAGCGGACCCTCGCCCTCAAGTCATCCATCCTACCCTCCAACGAACGTGCATTCGCCAGAAATATGGATGGAATTGCTGGGCGGTAAGCAGCTCTTTTTAATCTCAGTCTGATACCTCCTCGTCTCCCTCTGTGCCTCTTCCTGCCGCTTCCTTTGTTCTTTTCTTTGTTGCCGTTCTCCCGTCTGATCTCTGTTGGCCATTCTAGGCATAAAGTGTCTCCAAACTCCTCTTTGAGCCCGGGGTTTAGGTCCATAAGTGTCTGGCGGTCGTATGACGTACCCGCCAGTGTTGCTCTCTACCAAGAGAGGTCTGCTGGCCCCACCTCAGACTCTACCAAGAGAGGTCTGGAGGAGGGGTTGCTACAGCTGGCCGCATCTCAGGCTCTACCAGAGAGGTCTGGAGACATTCACAGTATAATAGGTTACTAAACTCCAACCCACATGTCAAACCAAAGCAAAAAACGAAACAGAGTGCAATACCTCTGCACAATTCTCCATTCAAAACTAGATATACGACTTCTAACATCAATACATGTACACTTGGAGGAATCAGCCTGCAGCTCCAGCTAGCTCACTATTAAAAATGCACAATGTACAAATATCCACAACCCTTGTGTGCAGCCCGAGGCAGAGCAAGGTCTATATGCAGGTCACAGAAACAATATTTAGTAACATGCAGAAAATCTTAAAGGTATCCAACTGTAGTGTTCAACTGTTCTTGTAAACAGCTTGTGTTTGTTTGTATTCACATTCCCACCCACATAGACAGTTTTCTGAGAGTTTCCTGATCTACAGTTCCTTCCGCGTATAACCTTTTGCAAAGTACACTTTTGCTATTTTCTTTGGTCACACAATGTTAACCTCCCATCCGTGTTAATGTTCACTTTTAGTTTTGGCAAAAGTTGTAATGAGTCTGACCTCCTTTGATTGACAGGCAGTTAGCTTGCTACATTTTTAGGAGGATCGTATAGACCAATCGAATTGAAGCACAAGTGCATATGTACACTTTGTGTGATGCCCCTTACTTTTACAAGTAATTTCCTAGACAAGTGCTGTTATTCCAATTTAAAGCCCCATTCTGTGATTTCCGTTTTACCATTACAATCTGGGGTATATTCAAACAGATTCCTGAATAGTTTGATTGGTAAACCCATTGTAAATCAGACTACAGATCTGTCATACTCCTTGTCATACTCCACTGTTGGGGCGACAGTGGCTTGGGAGGTAGAGAAGTCATCTGGTAATCCAGAGGTTCCTGGTTCGATTCCCACTCCTACCGGCAGCATGTCGAAGTGTCCTTGAGCAAGACACTTAACCCCTAACTGCTCCCGATGAGCAGGTTGGCACCTTGCATGTAGGGTGACCAAATCTGTATGATCCAAATGCAGGACAGCATGTCGATTTTGCTGGACATTTGTTGAAATTGCGGGACAGTAATGAATACATATGCAAGAATCATGTTTACATAATGTATTCATAATTTTGATAAAAATATAAGCATTTAATGTATTAAACACAATATTGTTGTTCTTAATTGCTTATTATACTCATAATTATATAGAATACCATACCATGCAATCCAACATGCTGTTAAATAACCTACTGACAGCGATGGTACTGACTCCTAGAGGTTCCCGAGTAATATGGCTATAGTTAAGACGTTATGTACCCTGTGATCTCTCTTGTAATGTGATACTCAAGTGCATACATTGTCTACACTGGCTTCCTTGATTCTAAACCGGTCCAGAACACTACAAAGTTAACATTCTTCATTCAATGATAATCTGACAAAATTGTACAATTATTAAAATGATAATACTTTTAATACTTTCTTATCATATATACATTTGATTTTTTTTAAACTTTAATTAACATGTTAAATGTAAATATATCACAGGTATATACAGGATGAATATAATAACATGAGTAGCATGAGTAGGCCTACAAAGAGTGTTATCCTGCATAACGCTGCTGTCGGGACAAAACCTCATAACTCCATTTTTTTATTTTTTTGTATTATTATATAAATCAACTCCGTAGATCATCCTCCATATGTGTGTGTGGGTTTTACAAAGTTTAAACAATGGGAAAGCATTAAACCGATCATCTGTCTAAACCTCTTAACTATATTCTACCTCAAATCTGTGTTAGTTTTTTTCATCTGCTGAAAAGTTGGGTTTTTGGAGTTATGAGGTTTTGTCCCGACAGCAGTGATAAGTGAAATACATACATAAACTAATTAAAACAGCAGTGAACAATAGGGAACACCTATTAAAACATTTGCCTATGGGGAACAGTAGGCTAAGCAAATGGCTGTAACACTAGAAATGTGCCTTCGCATTGTGCCTCCAAACACTATAAATGCGCCTCTAAGGTTTCAGCACCTTGGAGAGCACCATACTGCACATACCATAGTGCCTTAGTGTTTGAGTAATCTATATTTATTACTGGACCATGCAGCTTCCAGTAGGGCCTTCTGTCCAAGAGCATATTTATAAAAAGCTGAACATGTGAGAGAGAAATTAGTTTTGACTTGTATTTCTCTCTTCACGAGCTCCACACTGCATCTATTTCTCTGGTCCGTCCACGCGCCAGTCATGAGGGAGAACAACCTCTCTACGAACGCATTCGTGACCGGGACGCACACAGTGGTGCAGTCGTAATATGGGAACTGGTAACACGCCACGCCACGTGCACGCGCACAGAACAGATTTTTATTTTTATTTTTTTAAATAGAGAAGCTGAAAAAGGTAGCAGGATGTAGCCTTCAATATATAAAGAAATTATATTGTCAACAGATATGGTTGAAAAACAAACAATGTTTTAAATGTAATAGTAGTTACAATTTCTGAATCAACTTAAACTAGAAAAGTAAATACAAACTAAATTAACAATGTAAGTTACATTGTTAATTTAGTTTGTATTTACTTTTAGTTTAAGTTAATTCAATTAAAGAAATTGTTTTACACACAAACACAAAAGCAAACTTAAAATAATCAGACAACTTGTGTTTACTTGAAGTTTGTGTGTGCATGACTCCTAGTGCACAGCAAGGGAGGTTTGGTGATGAACCTTGTGGTGCGCTCACACCCACTCGCACGCGCAGTTATACACACACACACGCACGCACACACACACACGCACACACACACAAGCGCATATACACAAGTGCAATCTTTCTATCATACACGCTCTTCTTGCTCTCTATTTGTGTGAATGTGCGCGCGCAAGAGCAATTGGAAAGCTGGCGCGCAGCACGGCAGACGCTTGATTCAATCATAAGCAGGTAGACCCCCATCACGAATTCCGAGCCACATTAGTATTCACCTCCACTGCCGTCACACAGAATGAAGGGGGAGATGCATTCAGATAGCCAACACCCAGACACCTAGTACCTGCGCTTTTTGTTATGTAAAACGGTGGGCGCCGGCCGGGTACTTATTCACAACGAATGGATACAGCGCATTTTTGTGTGCGCGGTCACGCGAGTACACATCCGTGCGTGATCGCGCGTACTTAGTTCTGCCTCAGTGATCTAATAACACGGCGTGTAACCGCGTGTGTGCACGACTGCACCCCTGGACTGCACCCCTGGACTCAGTGAAGCTGACGTTTCTCAGTTTAGACACATGCAGGGGTGTAAAAAGTACCCAGAAATTATACTTAAGTGAAAGTATGGGTACCGTCTCAAAATCTGACTCAAGTAAAAGTCAAAGTATCTGGCTAAAAACAGACTTGAGTAAAAGTAAAAAAGTCCTACTTTTAAATGTACTTAAGTACTAAAAAGTAAAAGTAATTTTTTTTTCTGAAAGGGATAGACCAGGGGTCTCAAACTCATTCCATCGTGGGCCAAGTTTTTATTTTAACTATACATTGCACCAGGTGAGTTAGTTGAAGAGGTGAGCCAATTAGTGAAATCATCAGCTGGTGTTTAGGCAAGGCTGGAATGAAACCAAGCATACACTCTGCCCACAATGGAATGTGTTCTGCGATAGACAATGCTGAAAATGAAAGAACAGAGGACACTTTTTTTGCATTAAAATTATTGAATGCACTAACATGGACGGCATTCACATCACAGCATAAATAATATCACAATATTAAAAACAGAATGGTGTATCCTGAATAATATCACAATATTAACCACAGCATACTGGATTATCCTGAATAATATCACAATATTAAAGGCAGAATACTGGAGTACCCTGAATAATATCACAATATTAACCACAGCATAATGCGGATCTGACTGTCTATTCTTCTGATAGCAGGTGTTTAATCAAAGATCCCAGCTTTCTATTGTTGCACAAGGACCAATCAGCATGGGTATGGGCGGGTTCATTTTCCATTGATGGGGATTTGATTGGCTGTTTACCTGCGGTCGCAGGATTATTAACGTTAACGTTAGTTCGGCCAGATAAACAATTAAAATATACTAATTAAAATGGTTGGACCTGTGAGATTTGTACTTTGTACTTTGTAGGTCTGCATTTTAAATGTAAGGAGTAAAAAGTATATATTTTTTCTCTGAAATGTAATGGAGTAAAAGTACAAAGTATACAAACCTAATAATACTCGAGTAAAGTACAAATCCCCCAAAACAGTACTTAAGTATTGTAACGAAGTACAATTACTCAAGTACTTTACACCCCTCACACATGACAGAAAGAGCCTTCAGATAATTCTCATAGGAGAAGTCGAACCACTTCTCGAGGTAGACGATGGCAGACCTGTAGAACGATGTGAAGTCTGCTCTTGTCTTTGTCGCTCTCGCATCTGGGAAGTGGTGGAGAAGGACGCGTCTAAGAAGGAATCCGTGAGCCTTTGCATGGAGTTTCCCACGCAGGGTAGAGAGGATGGGGTAGACCTCGCATACAGTCACGTCATCCCCCAATAACCAATAACCAATAGCCAATAACAGCTTGCATATATAGTACCTGGCGCAAGCTGTTTATTGCAGCGCAACTTGAGCGACCGGAAATAAACAGCTCGCACCAGGTATATATAATGCGCTTGTGCTGGTTAGACTATATACTATACTATACTATACTATGTTACATAATGTTACGTATGTAGTACTTGCAGTGTGTGCATTAGTGCATGTTTTGGGGATTAATGAGAGGACAAAAACAATAATTATTATTAATAATAATAATAATAATAATAATAATAATAATAATAATAATAATAATAATAATAATAATAATAATAATAATAATAATAATAATAATAATAATAATAATAATAATAATAATAATAATAATAATAATAATTGTTTATTGAATTGCGGGACACTTATTGAAATGCGGGACAATGTTCTTCTCTTGCGGCATGCGGGACAGAGGGCTGAAATGCGGGACTGTCCCGCACAAATCGGGACGTCTGGCCACCCTACTTGCATGGTCGCCTCCGCCATTGGCGAGTGAATGTGTGAGTGAATGTGTAAAATGTGCGGAACAAAATTGTAAAGCGCTATATAAAAATGCACTATTTACCATTTGTATCAAGAGCTCAGAGTGATCAGCTAGGGAGTTAAACATGGTTCCATTGTTAGAGCTCAGAGTGATCAGCTAAAGAGTGAAACATGGTTCCATTAACCTCTTAACTCTTTCTATACCACGCTGGCCGCGCATCCTGCGGTTAGTAGGCCGGCTTTTCGTGACTGTTTTCGTGATAATTCATGATCTTTGCAGAGCTATTTGTATATTCTATATAGTATAGCTATGGGGAAAATGGTATGGCTCATTTGGCAGAAACTATTTGCAGTACAGCATGTAAAAAGGCGTTAGTTTCTACACACTGTAGTTTGTAGTTTATTATACGCTGAACATCGCCCATTTCCAAAAGAATCCAGTATTTTTCCATCGATCGCGAGATAGGACGCTTTATGTGCAATATGCGTTCTGGTTGATTCCCTGAACCCCCAAATACTCCCAAATCAAAGGTATATAACATGTACATAGTACCTTCACAAAATCATCAAGTCTTACCCCGAAAATCCGATCATTAGAAAAAGCCTTGTTTATGACAGGTACATAAACAAGGTACATAAACACTGTGATAGTTACATAAACATGTTCCACGTTTGGTAAAATAGACATAGTGGGTCCTTACCGTAGCCAGAAGGTAATCCAAAAAGAATAATTCCTTTCGGCTAGCATGGCCCCCGTGGTTAACGTAGCTCCTGCCGCTAGTGTAGCCTCTGCAGCTACCCCTCTAACCCCCTCTGCTGGCGCAGGCCCTACTGCTGACAAAACCCCTTCGGCTGGGACCGCCCCTTCGGCTGGCATGGCCCCCATGGTTAGCGTAGCCCCTGCCGCTAGTGTAGCCTTTGCAGCTACCCCCTTAGCCCCTCCTGCTAGAGTTCCTACTGCTAGCACCTAAGCCCCGCCGGTTAGTGTAGTCACTGCAGCTATCACCCTAGTCCCTCCTGCTAGAGTTCCTACTGCTAGCACCATGGTCCCGCCTGCTAGAGTTCCTACTGCTAGTGCCTTAGCCCCGCCGGCTAGTGTAGTCATTGCAGCTAGCACCCTAGTCCCTCCTGCTGGAGCCACTCTGAGCCCTGGCAGCTAGCGTAGCCTCTGTAGCTCACAAGTCTCCTAAGGCTAGCCTAACCCCCATTACCAGAGCCACAATCGGTGTGGTCACTTTGGTCCCCACTGCTAGCAAAGTCTCTGCGGCTAGGTCAGCTTCCGCACGTAGCTTAGCTCCTACCGCTAATAAGGAATCCCCTGCTAGCCCTGGCAGCTAGCGAAGCCTCTGTAGCCCACAGGACTCCTAAGGCTAGCTTAGCCCCCTTTACCAGGGTCACACTCGGTGTGGTCACCTTGTCCCCTGTAGCTAGGACTGCTCCTTCAGCTAGCTTGTCCCCTGCAGCCAACACAACCCAGGAAGCTAGCACAGTGTCATGAACTTGTAAGTCGCTTTGGATAAAAGCGTCAGCTAAATGACTAAATGTAAATGTAAATGTAGCACAGTGTCATGGTCCCAGCCGGGGACCCTTCCTGAACAATGTGAACAGTGGTTTTCTGCCGCCCTCTGGTGGCCAAACGCAGCTGCTCCAGATATTGAACCTTCTCAGGCATTTAGACCTAGGTTTGAATACTATTATTAATGCTATGCTGCCTCTGTTCATGTTGTGTTTCCCCGGTCTAGCTTGTGTTTAAAGGGTTAATCCTTTTCATATGTTTCCATTAAGGTTTATCCTTTACATATGGCTGATTCTATTATTTATTTGCATTTATTTTAAATTTGTTGGACCTTATGGTGTTCTTGTTTTGTTCTTGACTTATTGTTATGTTTCTTCTTGACTTGTTTAAAGAAGACGTGTCCGGCCCATGGGGACATTAACGTGTGTTGTCGGGCCTTACAAATAAATTTGATTTGATTTGATTTGATATGCTTTCCATTAAGGGTTATATCTTTACATATGTTTCCTTTAAAGGTTCATCATCTTTACATATGTTTTCAGTAAGTGTTAATATCTTTACATATGTTCCTTTAAGGGTTCATTTCTTTACATATGTTTCCAGTAAGTTATCCCTTTACACATGCCTTTATTTATAGTGTGAGATTTCTTTTTAGTAATACTTTGTGTTCACCAGTCTGGGTCATGCCTTGTCTTAAACCAGCTGGCACTCATTAGTAATCACGGGCAGTATTTATTCCTGCCCGTTTCTCACTTCCATTGTTTTGTTGTTCTACACTTGTGTTCGGTTGTACTCTTACTAGTCCACTTTTTTCCAGCACTGCTGAGTTTTATTTTCGGGTTTTGCAGTTCGCTTTTGTTTGTTACCGGTTTAACGTGTATCACTGTTTGTTTGCAACCGCTAAGTAAAAGCCAGTTCATTTTCATTCCGTCGTCTCTGCCTCTACTCTCTCTGATCGTGTTCTGCATTTGGGGTCTCCTCACCTACCCTCAAACCAAACCCTTACACACGGCCCTTACTGCTAGCTTAGCCTCTGCTTGTCCGGCCCTGGCTGCTCCTGTCCCTGCTCCGGCTCCCGGGGAGACCCCGACTTATGGTCCGGGTCCTGCTTCTGCTCCTGGCCCTGGGGAGTCACCTTCTCCCGGTTCTGCTTCTACGCCCAAGTTCGACTCTAGGCTCGAGTCCGGTTCTGCGCCCTGTCCGGCTTCCATGCCCAGCCCAGCCTCTACGCCTGGTCCGGCTTCTACGCCTGGTCCGGCTTCTATGCCTGGTCCAGCTTCTATGCCCGGTCTGGCCTCCACGCCTGGTCCGGCTCCTACTCCCGGCCCAGCCTCTACGCCCGGTCCGGCTCCTACGCCTGGCCCGGCCTCTACGCCTGGTCCGGCATCTACACCCGGCCCTGCCTCTACGCCCGGTCCCCGCTCTACGTCTGGTCTCAGCTCTACGTCTGGTCCCAGTCCCATGTCTGGTCCTGCCTCCACGCTTAGGTCTGCTTCTACGCCTGGTCCCACGTCTGGTTCTGCCTCCACGTCCGGGTCTGCTTCAATGCCTGGTCACGGTCCCATGTCTGGTCCTGCCTTCATGTCCGGGTCTGCTTCTACATCTGGTCCCAGCTCTATGTCTGGTCCCGGCCCCACGTCTGGTCCAGTCTCTACGTCCGGGTCTGCTTCTACGTCTGGTCCCGGCTCCTCGTCTGGTCCCGCCTCTACGTCCGGGTCTGCTTCTACGTCTGGTCCCGGCTCCTCGTCTGGTCCCACCTCTACGTCTGTGTCTGCTTCTATGGCTGGTCCCGGCCCCACGTCTGGGCCTGCCTCTGCACCAGTGTTAATTTTGGCAGCTATTTTCATTTTAGTTTTAATCTTAGTCATGTGTCAAGTGCTCCTTTTTCGTTTTCATCATATTTAGTCATCTGCATTTATTTTTCGTTTAGTCAGTTTTAGTCAACTAATTGTCTGAGCATTTTAGTCTTAGTCAGTGTTAGTCTCGATTTTGTCTTTTTTGTTTTTGTCTAGATTTAGTCGCAGAAAAGTGATGATTTTTGTCTAGTTTTCGCTAATGAAAAAAAGGCATTTTATACTTTTATATTGTAAATAATGCAATTCTATTTATTAAGTAGAGTCTAGCCCAAACCCTATCAGCTGATTCACAATAAGTTCAGTAGAAGGCTAGAAGCCCAATAGTAACCAAACATTCCTTGAAATGGTCAATAGATTCAGAAATAGGCAGACATGGAATGGAACATATTCTGATTTAAATTGCTTTTTTTTTTAACCAACAATGGAACATTAGGATAGTGTAAATACACAGTACACACTGATTGCAATTCTTACTGGGACCTACTGTACAAATTTCACACAGACATTCCCTTTTGTCCCTTGAGTCGTACCGTAGATCGCTGACATCACTTTAAATGGCGGCCCCCATCAGAGCATTCGGCTAATAACATTAGCTTAGCGACCCTGCCACCGCACTTCTATGTGCATAAAGTGTGGTAACAAAATATCACAGCCCCTAAGACTGGGAGCGTTCTAACTCTACTGAGCATGTACCCAACATTATATGAAAAATAAAAAGTCATTACGACGTTTTAGTGCACTTCAAGCGCTAAAGGGATTCATAACTTATAGCGGGGTCAATCTCAGTGTTAGTACTCGTCTGTTTCTTTTCTTTTCATACCAACATTACCTTTTTAAGTGAACGTGGTCTTGTCCTTGTTGTATCCATGTGTAATGTTGATAGTAGTCTGGGATATAGGTCCCGACTCCCAGCCTATTAGCTATTAGCTCTTCTGGCAGCCTAGCCATCCTCTCAGCCTCCGTCGTCTTAAATGCTATGTTATTTTGGTAGAACTGTTCGGCTGCCGCAGGAGTGTTGAGAGAGTAGCAGATCAGGATACAACACCGAGGAGAACTTGGTTGATGATGGCCGCGCAGGAGTGAGGCAGATGCACAGGGCTCACCACCTTTATCTTAAAAACTAAATTATAAGCGCTATACCAACCGAAATGATTACTTCATTTTAAACTAAACGACCCTACTCTTTTGTACACTTTGGAACTGACAAACAAGAAGCAAGGAACCTTCTGAGAAGCAGCAGACCCCGCCGTAACAAACGGCGCTACAAACACTGGTCTTCTACAGCCTACAGCACAACATGGCTGGTGAAATCACCCTACAAACATTGTGGAATGCCATCCAGCAAAGCAGAACTGAGCTGCTCCAAAAGACAACTGATATTCAAACTAGTTTGGAAACAATCAGAGGCTCGATGACGACGCTTAACGAACAAGTGGAAGAAGTGCAGCAACGAGTCAGCCGCAACGAGGACAACATCCAGACGGCTCACGAAACAATCACTAAACTAGAAAAAGAGATGACCATTGTAAAACTAAAAGTCCAACAGTATGAAGACAGCTCATTGCGCGCAGTCGTTCGTTTGGAGGGGCTTCCAGAGTCAGTGGAGAAACGGGACCTCGCCGGCTTCCTAGCCGCTTTTCTACTATGGCTGTTTGGCGAAGATAAACTCGGCGGACCCGTGCTGATCGACAGCGCGTATCGCTTGAAATTAAAACAACCAAACCCAACAAGCCTAGACCAATACTACTGAAACTACTGCGAGCACAACAAAAGGACACTATCATGCGCCTGGCGAGGGAGAAGGGAGAATTGTACTACGGCGGGACCGAGGAAACCTCCAGAAACAGGATCTACTTTTACAGTCACTTCAGCCAGGAGGTGATGAAGAAACGCAAGCTGTTTGACGACGTGAAACGCATATTCAGATCTAAAAGCCTGTCTTACTCAATGAGACACCCAGCTATATTAATAGTCGAACACGGCGGGACCTCCCGTGACTTTCATTCCCCAGAAGCCGCACAAGAATTCATCCGTGGACTTGAACGAGGCTGAAAGCGGGCAGATCAAGCCCGTCGCCAGGATGAAATGACTGCGGGGGGCAACTGAGGATCCCCCTACTACCAAGACAAACACCGTGAGACGAGATAAGTAGCCAAAACTAAGACACACACACTACCAAATGACTCTTATGAGCTATTAGAAAAACCAGAAACAACCCTGAACGTGGTTAATTAAAGGACAAGTATCAAAACTGAATCATCAGTGTATAATTTCTAGTTTTTTTTTTTTTTTTTTTGGTGTTTATATATATATTTCCATTTTCTCTATCTTTTATTACATCCAATTATTCATATATTTTTTCTTTCTTTGGTTTGATTGATTGAATTGATAGAAAAGTTTGTTGGCGGGTTGCAGAGTGGGTACAGTACAGTGCAGCTCAGTGCATACAGTTGTTGAGAGGACCTGAGAGAGACCTGAGAGAGACTTTCGTCTTGTTTCCATCGGGGTCCCCCATTTTCAATTCATCATGTGACACACATGGCATGCAGATGGACAGTGCTGCTGCATCTATACATTTGTGACATACCAGATTTTCAAGTGCAGTACTGTTTGTGATGCTAAAAAAATCCAGAAGAGGAGTGCATATACATTTGACATAGATTGGGTTGATTGTTTTACTTTTTAGGGTGTTGGTAGGCAACTATAGTTGTAGAACTTTGCATTTTTATTTCTTTTCGTAGCCTTTGCAAGGGGAAAGGATAGTTAGATCATGTAGGCTTATAAATAAAAAATAAAAATAAAAAAAATAATAAAAGAGAACCTAAAATAAAATAAAAACTGACAAGTAAATTGGTAGCCTATTATCTTTCCCCTCTTATTCATTATTCATTTCTCATATTCATTAATTTATTTATTTCTCTGCCTTATTACTGAATCAATTGCTTGCCTGTATTGTTTGTTTTTTAGTTTAATTTTGTTCCTTTTTTCTTTTTGTTTTCTTTTTGTTATAAGGAGTAACGCTTCACAGCCTGGTTCAAATAGTGGTGTGCCACCTGGCAATTTAAAGGGGAAGTTAACAGGGAGCCAAGTAGGGTAATATAGGACTAGTGAGCCTATGTTATGGTTTACTTTCTGTTTGGGGAGGGTATGGGGGATGAAAAGGGTGGGGGGGGACCTAGTACAAATACATAATATCTTCACGAACTCAATGCATGTGATCTTGTGAACCATGATAGATTGTATGATATAACTGGAGTGACTAATGGTAGGCATATGCACTGCGAACATGTGTGTGTGTGTGTTACGACCCTGGCTCATGGGTACGCAACCTATGTGTAATCAACACCAAAACCCTGTGCTCTAACTCAAAAATGCTACTAAACCAAGGAACTACTAATATAACTATAAGCTAATGTACTGGTAACCCAACGGACAAGGACTGTAAGAACCTGACAGCTCTTTCACTAGGCACAGACCGTGCATGTGTGTTTCTGGGTCTGCCTTTGAAGCTCCCCAGCAGGTAACCAATCAGCACTAATTGGCTAATTGGCAGCCCTCACCTGCCTGCCCTGGTGACACAGGAGTGACCAGGCCTCTAGTACATAACACCTCCCCCACCAAACTGGTTGCCCAAGAGGCAACCACTACACAACAACCCATAAACAAAACAAAAACAACTGTGACCCCTTAGTTGTCAGGGCCTCTACCACAACAGCGATAACGGGTACCACAAACACCGGTACTACGATCGTGAGAGGGCGTCTGCTAGCACGTTGTCCCTCCCACGAATGTGGCGAATATCCAAGTTATACGCCTGGAGGAACAAACTCCATCGCATCAAACGATGATTCGAATTCACCATGCTGCGAAGAAAAACCAAAGGGTTATGGTCTGTATACACAACAAGGGGTAAACTGGAGGATCCCACGTAAACATCAAAATGGTTCAAGGCAAGAACCAAAGCGAGCGCCTCCTTCTCTATAGTAGAGTAGTGCAGTTGATGCCTGTCAAACTTTTTAGAAAAGTAGCACACTGGGTGCTCCACCTCTAATGCATCCTCTTGCAGGAGGACGGCTCCAGCACCGAGGTCACTAGCATCCACTGCCAACTTGAATGGCAGTTGAAAATCGGGAGCTGACAGAACGGGAGCGCTAATCAGAATACCCTTGATGCTCTCAAAAGACTGTTGACAAGTCTCAGTCCACCGTTGCCACAATCACCTGCTCCTCAATGAGTATAGCCCTCAAAGTCCCCAAGGCAGTCGTTTTTAACCGCTTCTCACTGGCAGTAAGCTCCACATTGTAGTGCACAGCAAGCTTCAGAAGCTGCTCTTTGGAAAACATTCCCAACATCTCGTCAGAGGGGTTCTCAACAAAATCCTTAATGGTAGCCATCGTTACTGTACCAGTCACCACAAGCTACTCACTTTACCCTACAGTCACTAAGAACCACTAACAAACCACGAAGAACCACGAAAGAACCACTGAAAAACCACTAAAGAACCACTGA
Source organism: Notolepis coatsorum (assembly GCF_963971535.1). NCBI lineage: Eukaryota > Metazoa > Chordata > Actinopteri > Aulopiformes > Paralepididae > Notolepis > Notolepis coatsorum. Next base: position 86,171,044 of record NC_140171.1, on the reverse strand, counting down.
AGAACCACGAAGAACCACTGAAGAACCATGAAGAATGCTAATGCCAATAACAACAACCATAAAGGGACGCGGTGGAAATGTGAGCTCTACGGAGCGCACCTTTCCAGGTTGCACAAACAAACAAAAAAAAATAAAAAAAAATAAAAAAAAACACACCCACCCTAAATAGACATGTCATACACGCAGGGTGTTAGGTGCTACCAGGTATGCTCACCAAACACTTAAACAAACAAAATAAATCCAACAAAATATTCCAAACAGGTGCGCCTTCTAACCTGATGTGACCACATATGCTTCTACGTCTAAACTGCAGAAAACCCCGGCCTACCACATGTCTACCCTAAGAAACACTAAATCAAGCCCTACCACACTACCTGTGTTTCCTGGCCGCCCTAACCTACCTACCCTTAAACTAATGCCCTGTAGACCTAACTTTCTTCAACCACACCTGCTACCAGTCAAAGATCATATACAATCATTTCATTGACCGCCCCAGGAGTACGCGGTGCACCGGACGCTAACCAACAACCAGAAAATAATATCCCTATCTACATGTGGTGCCTACTAAACTATATATTTTAACAGCATAAGTAGTCACATCAAATTACAAACAAATACGGCATACTCACCTGTTTGATGAAAATGGCTCAGCCCCCACGTTACACCATGTGTAACAAACACCACCCAAACCATAATATGATGACACCCCGTGCAACACAAAAAAAAATCACCAAACAAAGTGCTAGGGGTAAAAGATCCCGGACGAGCGCCCAATTGTTACGACCCTGGCTCATGGGTACGCAACCTATGTGTAATCAACACCAAAACCCTGTGCTCTAACTCAAAAATGCTACTAAACCAAGGAACTACTAATATAACTATAAGCTAATGTACTGGTAACCCAACGGACAAGGACTGTAAGAACCTGACAGCTCTTTCACTAGGCACAGACCGTGCATGTGTGTTTCTGGGTCTGCCTTTGAAGCTCCCCAGCAGGTAACCAATCAGCACTAATTGGCTAATTGGCAGCCCTCACCTGCCTGCCCTGGTGACACAGGAGTGACCAGGCCTCTAGTACATAACAGTGTGTGTGTGCAAAAACACACGCACGCGCTCATGTACAAATGGAATGCTGCAATCTCTATAACAACCACAATTAAACCCCTATTAAAGTCGATATTGAAAATGATCCTAGATGACTAGCACTCTGACATTTATGTCCTTCAATGTTAAGGGCATCAATAATCCCATTAAAAGGAAAAAGATTCTCAACTATTTAAAGAATCAAGATTGCGGCATTGCATTTATTCAGGAAAGCCACTTGACTGATGCAGAGCATGTGAAGTTGCAAAGAGATTGGGTTGGGTCAGTATTTTATTCCTCATTTAATTCCAGATCAAGAGGAGTGGCCATACTATGTCACAAACAGTTAAACCTAAAAATTCGTTCTCAAGAAAAAGACACTGCAGGTAGATGGATAATCCTCAAATGTGACATAAATCACGAACCATTTACACTTATTAATCTATATGGCCCCAACAAAGACGATGCACCCTTTTTTAGGAATATTCTATTATCCTCTGCACAAAACTATGGCACATGTATCCTTGGAGGTGACTATAATTTAACATTGAGCACATCAGATAGATCTAATAGCATCCCCCAGCCATTAAGTGCCGCAGCCAAAGTAGTAAGGGATGGTATGTCTGAAATGGGTTTGGTCGATGTTTGGAGAATACTTAACCCACTGGAGAGGGAATACTCATTTCATTCTGCGGTACATGACACTTATTCCAGATTAGACTTGTTTTTAACAACTAAATCACTACTTCACAATGTAATTGAATGTAAATATCTAGCCTCTACAATATCGGATCACTGTCCTTTGAAATTGAAGGTGAAACAATATTTGGACAAACCTAAAACTAAGCGTTGGAGATTCAAGCCATATCTCCTTAACGACCCAGATTTTGTTAACTTCCTAGAAAATCAAATCGATGACTTTTTAATAATTAATGTAAACTCTGCCTCCCCAAGCATAATCTGGGAGACACTGAAAGCTTACCTAAGAGGTCAGATAACGTCTTTTGGAGCTTCTAAACAAAGAAAAAGTAGACAGTATCTAAACACACTAGACAAAGAAATTCATGAACTAGAGAAAAAACACGCAGAATCCAATAGAGCAGAAACTCTGCACATACTAGTAAAAAAGCGGCTTGAATATAGCAACTTAACTACTAGCCAAGTAGAAGCAGACATGGCCAGAACTAAATACCACTACTATGAAAAGGGGGACAAAACCGGCAAGCTACTCAGCTGGCAAATAAGAAAAGAAGAGATGGCAAAAACAATAGACTCAATCAAATCTAAGGATGGTGATGTATTACATAAACCTGAAGAGATAAACCAGCGTTTTGAAATGTTCTACCACAATCTATATAAGTCTGAAAACCAAGACTCAACTGCTACAAAATGCGAGGAATTCTTGGGAAACTTACCGATTACTAAGCTTCCTGTAGAAGTGAGAACTACTCTTGAAACAGAAATATCAAAGGAAGAAATCACCAAGGCTATTAACTCATTGCAAACGGGCAAAGCACCCGGTCCCGACGGCCTACCTGCTGAATTTTACAAACTGTTCATAAATAAATTAATCCGCCCTTATATGGACATGCTCAAAGACAGTCTCAATAATGGTAAATTACCACCACGTCTAGAATTAGCAACAATCAATGTACTTCCTAAGCCCTCTAAGGATAAACAACTTTGTGACTCCTATAGGCCCCTGTCAATGTTAAATGTGGATTATAAAATATTTTCTAAAGCACTCGCACTAAGAATGGACCCTGTGATGTCTCTCTTAATCCATGAGGATCAGACGGGTTTTATTCAGCAGCGACAGGGATCTGACAATATCAGAAAACTTTTTCATATCATTGAGCTCTCTAAACAAACGAATGACTCAAGACTTGTAATCTCGATGGATGCTCGAAAAGCTTTTGATACAATAGAATTTGAATATCTTTTTTATACTCTGAAACAGATGAATTTTGGTGATGTTTTCATTAATTATATTAAGATGCTTTATTGCTCTCCGAAGGCACAAGTGTTGACAAATGGTATACTTTCCAAACCCTTCCAATTGGGACGTGGAGTACGACAGGGCTGCCCACTCTCCGTATATCTGTTCGCCGCAGCCATTGAACCGTTGGCGGTGGCAATACGGAACAACAACAATGTATGTGGCATAAAGACTGGAGCAAACGAATCCAAACTCTCACTATATTGTGATGATTTACTAATTTATATTACCCAACCAGATAAATCCTTGCCGCAATTACTCAGCATACTAGAGGCATACAGTGCCATATCTGGTTACACGATAAATTATGACAAGAGTGAAATAATGCCACTAAATAGTGTTACCACCCACAATACCCACCCAATGATTTCCCATTTGAAATGGGCACCAAAAAGCTTCAAATACCTGGGAATCCAAATATCTAACGACCTGAACCAAACATACCAAAATAACTATCTACCTATTATGGAAAAAATCAAAACAGACCTATACAAATGGAAAGATCTACCAATTTCTTTAATTGGACGTGTTAATGTGGTCAAGATGAATGTTCTGCCTAAATAAATTTATTTGTTCCAGTCAATTCCACTCAGCTGTCCACCAAGCTTGTTTAAATCAGTGAATAAAATCATTTCAATGTTTTTGTGGTCCCAGAAACGGGCTAGGATCAGATTAAAAGCACTACAGGCTCCCCTGAATAAAGGGGGCTTGTAACACTTCCTCCGGTCCTGGCCCTGTGGGACCAGGACTCAGACAGTCATATTCATCACAAGTACCTCCCATTAACAATAACCCTCAGTCTACATTTCCACCCGGTGGGCTGATGCCAATCTGGCATCAGCTCACACACCAACTTATTGTTATTTATTGTCAGTTGTGTTTGTTGTGTTTATTATCTGTTGTCTCCACTTTGTTAGTCTTGTGTTCCCCTGTCTGTGGTTTGTAATAATGTTTTAGTCTGGTTGTTTGTTATTGTTTTCCCAGTACTCTGTGCTCTATTGTTTCTGTCTACCACACCTGTGTCTTGTTTGTAAATTACCCTCTGTGTCTTGTCAATTAGTCTTGTGTATATAGTCCTGTCTGTCCTGCCCTGCTGTGCGCGGTCATTGTTAAATGTTACCTGTGTGTTAGTCGTGTATGTACCTTGTCTTTAAGTAAACTGTTCATCGTCACATTCTGTCTCCGGTCTCATCAATCTCCACTCTGTCATCTGGGTCCATCATGCCAAAGAAGCGTAGGACTAATCGTAACAGGGGCTTAAACCTCCCCAACTTCAGACTGTACTACCTAGCCTGTCAATCACGTGTTATTTGGTGTTGGCTCAACAGTGAGAGGCTGCCCACACCAGCATGGGTTAAACTGGAAGAGAACATAATCCATCCTACTCCACTACAGGTAATCCCCTATATAGACATGCAAAAAACCCTTAACTCTATCACTAAAAACCAGATTATACATCATACCTTTGCATGTTGGAAAGAAACTATTAAACTAATGGGAAATCAAAATACCTTGTTAATGAGCATGCCCCTGTGGAACAACCCTTGTGTCCCCAAAATTATTAGTGATGGAATATCTGAAAATTGGAGAACCAAGGGAATCAGCTAAATAAGAGACTTGTATAACCAAAGCATCTTTTCTGATTTTAATTCCCTGAGAGCGAAATATAATTTACCTTCATCCATCTTTTTTAAATACCTACAGATACGGAACTGGGTAAAAAATAACAGTTATAGCTATCCCCATATGTCTGAAACACCAATAGAGAAACTGTTTAACACTACAAAAACATCAAAGGGCCTGATATCTAAAATCTACACACTGATGAACACTGAACAGAAAGATGATAGGATGCTACAACAAAAAGATAAATGGGAAAAAGATATTAAACACAAATATACCATGAAAGAATGGTATTGCTCCAGAACTCCCAAACAACTTTAACAAATACCAACCATAGGTTAACACAATTTAATATACTACACAGAATTTATTATACACCTCACAGATTATATCAATTTAGCCACGAGACATCACCCAATTGTCTTCGATGTCAACATCCTAAAGGGGACCTAATCCACACGTTCTGGAATTGCCGGAAATTTAATTATTACTGGAAATGTATATTTGAACAACTTTCAAAAATTATGGGAAAGACGATGACTCCTGACGCACGAATAGCTATTTTGGGTGATGTCTCTATGCTGAGTAACTTTGACAACTTTGAAAAGAAATGTATCCTGTTAGCAATGTCTGCTGCAAATTTTTTTATTATTTGTCATTGGAAATCTGAACCCCCTCCCCCGACTAAACAATGGTGGGCAGAACTCCTATCCTATTGCACACCTGAAAAAATCATGTATAATGTGAAAGGAAAAATAATACACTTTCAGAAGATCTGGGGTCGGGCAATGGATTACATATCAAATATGGGTATAGAACTGGAGAGAGCCAATTGAAGCATAGAGATTGTGGATGTTGTCTTTTTATATTCTATATTTGTCTACCTGTTTTTCTTTTTGTTGTCATGTTTATTATTTTATTCAGGTAGTAGCACAGACAATCATGGTCTTAAAGTAAATCATGCATTCGATAGTTTATTTTTTTTGTACTAGGAAGGGTCGGGGAAGGGTTAGTAATTGTTTAGTTAGGAAATGTAATTTATATATTTATAACTTGCATTTTACAACTGTATGTAAATGAAATGTTAAAAGCAAATAAAAGATAATAATTGAAAAAAAAAAAGGATACAACACCGACACTCAACACTCAACACTCAACACTTTCAGAGCAGAGGCTCTGAAAGTGCGCACATCAGCATACAAGACCGGGCTGGAGACAGGCAACACAAGATGGCAAGATACAACGTCAGGAGAGCAGTAAAAGAGGCTAAACGGCGTTACAGGGATAAAGTTGAACTTCAGTTCGAACAGGCTGACTCTAGAGGCATGTGGCAGGGCCTCAGAACAATGACAGATTACAAAGGCACCTCCCTCAAACTGAACAATGACATCTCCTTAGCAAATGATCTCAATTCCTTCTATGCGAGGTTTGAGGCTGTGAATAAAAACACCAGCCTACAAACCACGGCAATGGGGGGGGGGGGGGGGTGTCTGCTGATGGAGACTCAGTGTTCAGGGTAACAGAGCATGAGGTGAGACGGATCTTTAAAAAAGTGAATATCAGGAAGGCAGCAGGACCGGACGGCATCCCCGGCCGCGTCCTAAAAGTCTGTGCCGACCAACTGGCCCCGGTATTCACTGACATCTTCAACCTGTCCTTGGAACAGGCTGTCATCCCCACCTGTCTGAAGAAGTCCACCATCATCCCTGTACCCAAAAAATCTACGCCCGCTTGCCTCAACGACTACCGCCCTGTAGCCCTCACCTCCATAGCCATGAAGTGCTTTGAGAAGCTAGTGAAGGGCTACATCTGTTCCTCCCTCCCCATCAACCTGGACCCTCTGCAATTTGCATATCGCCCCAACAGGTCCACGGAGGACGCCATAGCCTGGGGACCTGGGCTTGAACTATGACCTCTGCCAGTGGGTCTTGGACTTCCTGACGGGCAGACCCCAGGTGGTAAGAGCAGGCAACTGCACCTCCTCATCCATCACGCTCAACATAGGGGCCCCCCAGGGCTGTGTTCTGAGCCCCCTCCTCTACTCCCTGTACACACATGACTGCGTAGCACAGCGGAACAACAACACCATCATCAAATTGGCTGATGACACAGTAGTGGTGGGCCTGATCTCTGCCAACGACGAAAGGGCCTACCTGGAAGAGGTAGAGAACCTGTCACAGTGGTGTCAGGAGAACTGCCTCTCCCTGAACGTCAGCAAAACAAAAGAGATGATTGTGGACTTCAGGAGGTCGGGGGTCAAGGACTACAGCCCCCTCAGCAACGACGGGGCACCGGTTGAGAGAGTGAACAGTTTCAAGTACCTCGGAGCCCACATATCCGAGGATTTGACATGGACCACACACATTGACAGTGTTGTGAAGAAGGCACGACAACGCCTCTACTTCCTCAGGCGCCTAAGGAAGTTCCAAGTCAGTCAGAAGATCCTTAGGAACTTCTACTCATGTACAATAGAGAGCATCATGACTGGCAACATCACCTCCTGGTTTGGGAATAGCACTGCACAAGACCGTAGCAGACTACAAAGAGTGACACGTTCAGCCGAACGCACAATTGGAGGGGGGCTTCCCACCCTCCAGAACATTTACAACAAGCGGTGCAAGGGGAAGGCTAAGAGAATTATTAAGGACTCGAGTCACCCAAACAACTGCCTCTTTGAACTGCTGCGGTCAGGCAAGCGATACCGGAGTCTTAAGGCGAGCACAGAAAGACTCAGAAGAAGCTTCTATCCCCAGGCCATCAGGCTGCTAAACGAACAATAAACACTATGCAACAACCATCAAATGCACACAGCACACACACCCACACGCACACACTCACTTAAACAAACAACACACTGCAGCACCCACTCTCCACACTTTAGATCACACAAACACACTTTATATTTATTGATAAAGGATTTGCACTACAACTCGTACACCTACAGTACTGTAAATTGTACCTAAATTGCACCTCATCCTATTTCTGCCTTGCACTATATAGTATTGTATATTAGTACACTACACAGTATTGTATATTATATGGTAACTCAGTTACATCTACTTTGCATCGAACATTGTACATATGTCTATACTGAACACTGTGACCTCATTTTTTTACTTCTAATTTACATGCTATACTATGTTATTTTATTTCATACTTATCTTGTCTTGCATAGTCTCTGGAGCGTAACAGTAAGAAGCATTTTGTATAAAAGTATTCTGTACTTCTGTATGACAACTATTAAAGAAACTTGAAACTTGAAACTTGAAACTTGATTCCGTTCATGGTTATTGATATAAGCTGTAGTCACGAGAGACCTGGGACACAGTTTTTAGCCTCACGTATGTTATGTAGCTTGGCTTTTAGCCATAAACGCTGTTGAGCTTAACCCGGAAACGGAAATGGGAAATGCTGAAATAATAACGTGACTTATTCTAAAAGTTATAATTATTTTGTCTCATCTTGTTTTAGTCAACATAAATTAAGAGAGAATTCGTCATGGTTTTTGTAAACTACATTTTTGTGTGCTCAGTTGTGGTCAACGATATGTAATTAACTATTTAGTCGCGTTGGCGTCACGTGGTCTTCAATAACGTTACGTCACGTCTCATTGTCGTCATGAAAAAAACCTTCATTGACGAACATCTTTCGTCATCAATTTAGTCAACAAAATTAACACTGCTCTGCACCCGGTCCTGCTTCTCCATCTGGTCCCAGCTCCACGTCTGGTCCTGCCTCTAGGCCGAGGTCCATGTCTGGTCCGGTCCAGAGGTTTGCGCCTGGAGAGACCCCCGTCCGGGGTCCGACTCCGGGGCTGTCGCCCTCGCCCCTCTGCTCTGGCTCCCCTCATCGGCTCTCTGTCCCCGCGTGCAGCCCCCCTCACTGGGCCTCTGTCCCCGTGTCCAGCCCCCCTCACCGGGCCTCTGACCCAGTTTGTAGCCCACCTCACTGGGCCTCTGTCCCCGTGTCCAGCCCCCCTCACCGGGCCTCTGTCCCCATTTCCAGCCCCCCTCGCCGGGCCTCTGTCCCCGTTTCCAGCCCCCCTCGTCGGCCCTCTGTCCCCGTATCCAGCCCCCCTCACCGGGCCTCTGTCCCCGTTTCCACCCCCCCTCTCCAGGCCTCTGTCCCCATCTCCAGCCCCCCTCTCCGGGCCTCTGTCCCCGGCTCCAGTCCCCCCCGATCCAGTGACCCGTTTGCCCTTCTCCGGGCCCCCCTCCGGTCCTGTTCCCCGGGCCCCCTGCTCCTATGCCCCTCCTGGGTTATTTTCTCCGCACCCCGGCTCCAGATCTTCCTGTCCTTGTCCCCTTCGTCCTGGTTTCGTTTCCCAGTTTTTTACGGGGTCCCAGCCGCGTCTATGCCAAATACAACGCAGTTCGGTTTCCGGGTTCCTCTGATTGGCCACTAAGCCCACGTGACCGCGCGCTAGCACGCCCCCCTTATCGCCCGCTGCCGTGCTGTGAAGCGGAAGAGCCAGTGAGGCGACGCGAGGCGGTGGTTTCAGCAGCAGCGGCCGTCTTCTTCCGAGGCGGCTCGTTCTTATTAATCCCTAATGTCATGTATGTTGTGTATGTCATAAATGTCGATATGAATTGAAAATGGGGGACCCTGATGTAAACAAGACAAACGTCTTTCTCTGGTCTGCATCCCCCTGCATGTGTATTGCGCCGTACTGTATTGTACCCATTCTGCAATCTGTTAAATAAAGTTTTCATTCATTCATTCATTCATTTCTCCCCGACTACTCCCAAAAGTAACACTAAATAGATAAACGCCAAGAAACATTGTGATATCCTTTCTTGCGGTGAATTCCTGCCTGAACATTCAAGACATGCTGTATTGCGTGGGGCTTTTAGAGAGGAAGATCCGTAGGACATCACAATGTCGATTCCTGAATGCAACCTCTTTGATATAGCTAGAGGAGAGATTACACCCATGCAGCCTCGAGTGTCGTGTGCAGTGTAAACAAACATTGTTTATGAGAACACATCTAAAGGGAACACAGTTTCTTGAGTCTGGCGTTGTTGTACTTTATCTATTTAGTGTTACTTTTGGAAGTAGTGGGGGAGAAATGAATGAATGAATGAATGAAAACTTTATTTAACAGATTGCAGAATGGGTACAATACAGTACGGCGCAATACACACAATTGTTAAGGGGATGCAGTCCAGAGAAAGATGTTTGTCTTGTTTACATCAGGGTCCCCCATTTTCAATTCATATCGACATTTATGACATACACAACATACATGACATTAGGGATTAATAAGAACGAGCCGCCTCGGAAGAAGACGGCCGCTGCTGCTGAAACCACCGCCTCGCATCGCCTCGCTGGCTCTTCCGCTTCACAGCGTGGCAGCGGGCGATAAGGGGGGCATGCTAGCGCGCGGTCACGTGGGCTTAGTGGCCAATCAGAGGAACCCGGAAACCGAACTGCGTTGTATTTGGCATAGACGCGTTCCAGCCGCACCACCTCGCCATTCCCAGATGATCTTTCGTGTCATCTGGAAGGGGGGGGGGGGGTAATATTACAATCCGCTCCTGAACTGTCCTCTGCTGCCATCCTGCGGCCTGTCATTGTGACTGCACCTCTCATGTCTGATCTGCCTGTCTATCCTTATTACTCTGCTCCCTGTCCTCATGTCATCCCCTGCGTTCCTGTACCTGCTGTGTCCCATTATCTAGTCCAGTGTTCTCTCCTGTATGTTGTATTGTGATCTAGTCTTGTCCTGTATTTAGTCATGTCATGTTTTAGTCTGTACCTCCCCAGCTGTTGCCCCTTGTAATCAGTGTCTGTATTTATTCCTGCCTGTCCCATGTCTTCCTTGTGGCGTCATTGTTGCTTATCCCTGAATCCTGTTGCGCGCTCCGTGTATCCTGTTCTGTTTAGCCCCGTTTTCCAGCATTGCTGAGGTGTTGGTTTTCATGTTGAAGTTCGCTTTTGTTTGTGCCTTGAATGTTCCCTTGTTTACTACTGCCAGTAAAGGACATTGCATTGCTACCTTCGTTTCCTGCCTCGTTCCTCTTTTGTCCAGCGTTTGGGCCCTACTCACCGCTCCCCACCACAACACTGTAACAGCTATGGAACCGTTTTCCAGCTCCTACCTGGAACTCAAAAGCAGACATCTGGGAGTAAACAAAACTTTTTTTCCCATTGTGTTCAAACCTCTGTAACCCTCTGTATGTCTTGCACATTATGAGAAGTGACAATAAAGCTGACTTTGACTTTGACTTTGACTATAACATTAGCTATTAGATCACTCAAGAGTGATTCTTCCTGTGGTGGAAGAAAGTTCAGAATGTTTCCTTTCAAATAATTCAAGAGGTTTTCAAAGATTCAAGGATAAATCGCAAATTACTCTGGGTATGCAATCGCCAGGCGTGTTATGCAATACTAGCCCCATTTTCTTGCCCGATGGATAAGAGGTTAAGTAAAGTTTTAAGTTGAGTGACAGTACTTGTACTCAATCTTCCCACCGAGAGCCGGAGGCTGACATCTATCTCTCTCTCTGGAATAACAAACACTATTGAAATATATATTAACCCTAGTTCTCCCCGGCACCACAGATTCAATCAGACGCATCTCGTAAACATCCTGTTCAGAAGATCTCTTCACATCCATCCTCAGTGATGACTGAGTCTCCTTGTTTCAGTCATTCTATCTTTCACCATCAGGTGCTTATATTTCTTCATATCCGTCGATGGCGATGAGGGATTCCTCCCGTTCTGTCTCTTTTCTTTCCTTTCCTTCTCCCGGGGGAACAGAGCGTATGATGATGCATGGATTCCAAGGCCCAAACTCTTCGCGGAGCCGTGGAGTTGAATAGTGCTTTGCATTGTGACTGATGAGGGGCATTAGGATGCATTATGGATTAGCTACGCTGGCTTGTTGTTGCCCCATGCCTTCCTGTTACCTGTGTTTACAGAGCGATGGATACTGTGGAGGTCAGCAAGCTCGGCAACAACAATGGCGGGGGTCAGGGGTTCTGTGTGTAGAGTGTGGGGTCAGGGGTCCTGTGTGTAGAGTGTGGGGTCAGGGGTTCTGTGGCGGGGGTCAGGGGTTCTGTGTGTAGAGTGTGGGGTCAGGGGTCCTGTGTGTAGAGTGTGGGGTCAGGGGTTCTGTGTAGAGTGTGCTCAATGGGTAGAGCATGACACCTTGGTGAATTTTAGTCTGACTATTTTGACCTGTTCTTCATTTTACCCTCTCTCTCTCTCTCTCTCTCTCTCTCTCTCTCTCTCTCTCTCTCTCTCTCTCTCTCTCTCTCTCTCTCTCTCTCTCTCTCTCTCTCTCTCTCTCTCTCTCTCTCTCTCTCTCTCATTACACAAAGTCATGATAACTGGGTGTTGTGTGTGGCATTGCTGCAGGTGTGAAGTCATTAGCCATCGTATACAGACAGCGAGGGAGGAGGAGAGAGAGAGAGAGAGAGAGAGAGAGAGAGAGAGAGAGAGAGAGAGAGAGAGAGAGTGCAAACAAATGGATGAATCTAAAGGACAGACGGACACAGAGTGTGTTTTATCTTTTCTCCTAGTGTAACGGAGGTACCGCGAGTATATCCACAGTCACAGACCAGGCTGCCTTTTGCTTTTTCCAAATCCAACAGTGCAAAAATGCTTCCGCATTCGTCACCGGAGGTACCGTAGTGGCGTGGTAATGCGCCTTTCATTTTCCTTCACGCAGCGCCCAGCGGCGGCGTGCTCGCTCAGGTGCGTGCGTGCGCCGGCGTGCTCGCGAGGTGCTCGCGAGGTGCTCGCGCATGCGCATGAGATCCCGCCTTAACAATATATATAAGTCACCGCCCCAAATTCAGTATCCAGAAATAGCTCAATTGGCAAGACGCCATGGCTGTGGATCCTACAGCTAGTTGCTGGTGAGTTCGAATCCTGTCTAATATATTTTTTTTAACGTGATTTTTTTTTAACGTGTATTCTTTCGCCGGTTAAGGTTAGGCATGGTTAAGGTTAAGGTTAGGCATTGTTTCGGAGTTGGTTAAGGTTAGAACGGTTAAGTTTAGGCGCTGTTAAGGAGCTGGTTAAGGTTAGAGTTTGTCAAAGAGAATGGCAATATTCTTTCTATGGTTAAGGTTAGGCATGGTTAAGGTTAGGCATTGTTTCGGAGTTGGTTAAGGTTAGAACGGTTAAGTTTAGGCGCTGTTAAGGAGCTGGTTAAGGTTAGAGTTTGTCAAAGAGAATGGCAATAGACAGCCTATTTCCGCGCGACAGCTCCCAAAGCGGGCCTGAAAAGAAAGGCGCTTTACCGTAGTGGCGTGCGGTGACGAATGCTTCCGCATTTTTGCACTGTTGGATTGGGAAAAAGCCACACGCGACCAGGCTGCAGAAACAAATGAGTGGGGGGGCATAAAATGTTCTCGGGGGGGCAGAATGGTTTTTCAACACAGGTTCCCTTTTATACGTTTCAGCTGGGACAGCGGCGCTGTGGCTTGCTTGGCGCTGCCCACGGTGCTGAACTAAACAGCAGAGAGGCAATTGAAAAATCTAATTTCTCTCTATCTTAAGAACTTTCACTTATACAAAAACAGACTGAACGGATATATATAACAGACCTGCTGGGGCAGCGGACTGAGAGCAGGGGACACAAACAGGCTGGATAAGATGGTCAAGAAGGCCAGTAGCGTGGTTGGGGTGGGGGTGGAGCTGGACTCTAGCGAGGGTGGCGGAGAGGACGAACCTTGCTAAGCTCCAGGCCATCAGGGAAAACCCCTCCCACCCACTACCTCCCACCCACTATACACAGACTTGGCTGACAGGAGGAGCATGTTATAGGCTCACACTACCTAAATGCAGCACTGAACGGCACAGGAAGTCCTTCATTCCGACAGCCATCAGACTATACAATGCATCACTGTGCCTCACTGCATCACTGAGCACAGAGTGACAATTACCATCTTCCTGGACTCTTACTTTTTAAACAGCACCGTGCATTATTACACCTACTGTAGACTTCAGTATATTTTTACTGTATTTATTTACTGTAGCTTTTATTCTATTTTTATTCTATTTCATTTTATTCTATTCTTAGGCCATTTGTCTTGTTATTCTTATTTGTGACTTGTTCTGTCTAAATGTTTAATGTTGAATGATTTGCAATGTCAAATTTCCCTCAGGATAATACATTTCTATTCTATTCTATTTTATATCTTTGAAAAGTCTCCATTTATTTAACACTTCTGAATTCACTGACAAACTGAACTGAACTGACAAAAATAAGGTGCATAAAAAAGCAAACTAAATTCCTCCACAGGCTACTCACCATCATAAGTAGAGAGGCAAGCTGTGTTTGGGGACAGAGTGAAATTTTCTTAAAACACTGCCCCTCCACTCATTCCTGAACTTTTTTGTTAAGTCCTTCTCAAATGCCAACTGAATTAAATTGGCCTTAGTTGCGTCGATGAAGCATACTAAGGCGATGTTCTGTAAAGACGTTCTTGAGGGTAGAAAACAAATTCTCACAGAGTGCCATGCTAGCTTCAGTAGTGTTGTTGTTGACATCAGTGCCCACTAGGGCTGTCCCCGACTAAGGATTTGGATAGTTGACTTTGATTGACAAAAAAAACAAAAACAAAAAAAGTTATTATAAATTTTTTTTTACAGGGTGGGCACAGCTGACTCAGTGGGCGGGCCCGGCCCCCGAATGCCCGCCCATGGCGCCGGGACTGCACAGACTACACATTACCAAGAAGTGAATTCACCTCTTGGTATAGCGGTCTGTAATCGCGCCCGCGGTGTGGCCGATCCGGGTTCGACTCCCACTCAAAATAAGACAGGTTTCAGTGGTGCCGTAACCCGGATGCCTTGGGTGGTGTGGGTTTAGGGGGGTGAGTGTAACGGAGGTGCCGCGAGTATATTCACAGTCACGATGGACTTCAAGTGTTGTGAAATGACTGTGGCACGTAGCGGTACTGCAAGTAAACTCACTCCCCCTTAACACATTGGTCGCCAAGAACGACTTACGCCGTTTTTGCCCGCCAACAGCGGCGTAAATCGTTTTTGGGATCAATATTTAATTTTTTCGCCATGGCATTCATAATTCATCCAGCCAACCTGCGGACTGCAGCGGCACCCTGTATGAGATTGCAACGCCTCAATACCGCTACCTGGTGGATGGTCGGGCGAGTTACACACTCGCCAAAACCGGAAGTGGCGCTGGTGCATCGAGGTAATCCCTTGGACAGTAATATCTTGTTACGTGGATCCAGACAAACACTATAGTGCATTTGGATCGCTTTCTAAACTTAATAATCGATATGATTTCAGCGTTTATTGCGCCATACAAACCGGAAATGGATCTAGGAGATCGGCGTCAAATAATTGGGATCTTTTGCCTCCAGTCTCATCTGCGAACGGTAAGAGGACAGTAACGTTATTTTCAGCCCGATTGTTTATTATTATTATATATTATATATGATATATATATATTATTATTTCACTGCAAACCATCTGATCAATATATCAACCCATACTAAATAAAGCCGTTACTGACGATCAAGGAATTATAAACGACCCCCCCTCCTTTCCTTCACGCATGATGAAGCATAATGTATAACGATCATATACATTTGAATTTTTTTATATAGCGTGTATAGGAAAGAAACGCCAATCGATAATCTATCATATGCGTCAGGGCCTATAACTCTTGTTTTTGGAATTACAGCAGAAAACCTTAAAAACATACTTATATTCTAGACGGTATTAACACAACAATGTATGAATGAAAAAATATAACGTTCCCACATCCTGAACGATAGATAATTGATGTTGAATGGGCCATAGTAATGTCAATATAGCAATACATTTAAAAAGTTATAGCCCTGCAAAGAAGGTAAACATCTCCATAGGCTTTCAACGGTGGCAGACTGGGTACAATGATGGGCACAACCCCCGGCACCCAATGTGTTAAAAGGCATCCAGACACATTACCAAGAAGTGAATTCACCTCTTGGTATAGTGGTCTGCGATGTCGCCCACGGCGCGGGAGACCGGGGTTCAACTCCCACTCAGGGCATGACAAATAAGACCGGTTTCACTAGCAAAGTTCCTGGCTTCAAAAAGCAATAATATAATTCAATGCAATGATTCTGAACTGCTTGTTTAGGCTTGTTAATCTGAAGCCAAACGGTGAGGAGTACCTATGTCAATTTCCTCAGCGCCTAAATAACATGGTTCTATCTGTCATGGGGTAGCCTCTCGCTCTCTCTCTCTCTCTCTCTCTCTCTCTCTCTCTCTCTCTCTCTCTCTCTCTCTCTCTCTCTCTCTCTCTCTCTCTCTCTCTCTCGGCTAATAATCCTGATTCGATTCTTGAACCTATTTCCACCCCCCTCCACCTCACTCAATCACTCATACAGTTACACTCTTGTAAAGATCAATATATTGCTGTACGATACCCCCAGAAAGTACTTGTGTTAAACCAGAATGTACCATAAATCGGTGTTGCGGTTTACCCGGCCTTGTACTGTGCATTTTATTGGGTGAATATCCGTTTAGTCTTTAAGCCAGGCGTTAAAAATATTCAGTGATTTCATTCAATATTGCACTTATAAAACGGCCCCTCTCTGAACGTTACAGTTAAGTGGTGCTGATAAAACGATGACAGATCTGGACAAATGGTGCACCACAATATAACCTGCACGGTGCCATGCGACTGGCGGTTTAACTTTGATGCCGTGAGCCCGCCGTCGGTTCAAAATCAGTTCAATAACTCTAGTCGATATTGCACTTAGAAAGGCGGCTTGTCCGACTTGCACCGTTAAGTGGCATTGACATAAAAAGGGACAGATAGATTTGTGCAAATGCAAGTTCTGTGTTTCAATGTATTATAAAGGCAAAATCTGTCTGCTCGATATATTCACCTGCTGACGCCATAAAGGGTTTTGGATGAAAGTGTCTGCGATGTCATTATGATCAAGTTTCAAGTTTCAAGTTTCTTTAATAGTTGTCATACAGAAGTACAGAATACTTTTATACAAAATGCGTCTTACTGTTACGCTCCAGAGACTGTGCAAGACAAGATAAGTATGAAATAAAATAACATAGTATAGCATGAAAATTAGAAGTAAAAAAAATGAGGTCACAGTGTTCAGTTTAGACATATGTACAATGTTCGATGCAGAATAGACGTAACTGAGTTACCATATAATATACAATACTGTGCAGTGTACTAATATACAATACTATATAGTGCAAGGCAGAAATGGGATGAGGTGCAATTTAGGTACAATTTACAGTAGGTGTACGAGTTGTAGTGCAAATCCTTTATCAATAAATATAAAGTGTGTTTGTGTGATCTAAAGTGTGGAGAGTGGGTGCTGCAGTGTGTTGTTTGTTTAAGTGAGTGTGTGCGTGTGGGTGTGTGTGCTGTGTGCATTTGATGGTTGTTGCATAGTGTTTATTGTTCGTTTAGCAGCCTGATGGCCTGGGGATAGAAGCTTCTTCTGAGTCTTTCTGTGCTCGCCTTAAGACTCCGGTATCGCTTGCCTGACCGCAGCAGTTCAAAGAGGCAGTTGTTCGGGTGGCTCAAGTCCTTAATAATTCTCTTAGCCTTCCCCTTGCACCGCTTGTTGTAAATGTTCTGGAGGGTGGGAAGCCCCCCTCCAATTGTGCGTTCGGCTGAACGTGTCACTCTTTGTAGTCTGCTACGGTCTTGTGCAGTGCTATTCCCAAACCAGGAGGTGATGTTGCCAGTCAGGATGCTCTCTATTGTACATGAGTAGAAGTTCCTAAGGATCTTCTGACTGACTTGGAACTTCCTTAGGCGCCTGAGGAAGTAGAGGCGTTGTCGTGCCTTTTTCACAACACTGTCAATGTGTGTGGTCCATGTCAAATCCTCGGATATGTGGGCTCCGAGGTACTTGAAACTGTTCACTCTCTCAACCGGTGCCCCGTCGATGCTGAGGGGGCTGTAGTCCTTGACCCCCGACCTCCTGAAGTCCACAATCATCTCTTTTGTTTTGCTGACGTTCAGGGAGAGGCAGTTCTCCTGACACCACTGTGACAGGTTCTCTACCTCTTCCAGGTAGGCCCTTTCGTCATTGGCAGAGATCAGGCCCACCACTACTGTGTCATCAGCAAATTTGATGATGGTGTTGTTGTTCCGCTGTGCTACGCAGTCATGTGTGTACAGGGAGTAGAGGAGGGGGCTCAGAACACAGCCCTGGGGGGCCCCTATGTTGAGCGTGATGGATGAGGAGGTGCAGTTGCCTGCTCTTACCACCTGGGGTCTGCCCGTCAGGAAGTCCAAGACCCACTGGCAGAGGTCATAGTTCAAGCCCAGGTCCCTGAGCTTGGCTATGAGTTTGGAGGGGACTATGGTATTGAATGCTGAGCTGTAGTCGATGAACAGCATTCTCACATAGTTCCCCTGCCTCTTGTCCAGGTGTGATGCTGCTGTGTGCAGCACATGGGCTATGGCGTCCTCCGTGGACCTGTTGGGGCGATATGCAAATTGCAGAGGGTCCAGGTTGATGGGGAGGGAGGAACAGATGTAGCCCTTCACTAGCTTCTCAAAGCACTTCATAGCTATGGAGGTGAGGGCTACAGGGCGGTAGTCGTTGAGGCAAGCGGGCGTAGATTTTTTGGGTACAGGGATGATGGTGGACTTCTTCAGACAGGTAGAAGATGTCATTGAATACCGGGGCCAGTTGGTCGGCACAGACTTTTAGGACGCGGCCGGGGATGCCGTCCGGTCCTGCTGCCTTCCTGATATTCACTTTTTTAAAGATCCGTCTCACCTCATGCTCCGTTCTCCATCAGCAGACCCCCCCCCCCCCCCCCATTGCCGTGGTTTGTAGGCTGGTGTTTTTATTCACAGCCTCAAACCTCGCATAGAAGGAATTGAGATCATTTGCTAAGGAGATGTCACTGTTCAGTTTGAGGGAGGTGCCTGTAATCTGTCATTGTTCTGAGGCCCTGCCACATGCCTCTAGAGTCAGCCTGTTCAAACTGAAGTTCAACTTTATCCCTGTAACGCCGTTTTGCCTCTATTACTGCTCTCCTGACGTTGTATCTTGCCATCTTGTGTTCTTCCATGTTGCCTGTCACCAGCCCGGTGTTGTATGCTGATGTGCGCACTTTCAGAGCCTCACGGACGGATTTGTCTACCCAGGGCTTTTGATTTGGGTAGATTTTAATTGTGGTGGAGGGGATTGTTTCTTCTACCAGAGTACAGACATAGTCAAGCACCGTTTCAGTGTATTCGTTAATATTGGCTGTGTTATCACGGAATACACTCCAGTCTGTGCATTCAAGTGCAGCTTGGAGTGACTCCTCTGACGTCACGGTCCAACGCTTAACCTCTCGCGAGACCACCGGCGTTCGCTTGAGACTTTGTTTGTACTTTGGCAAAAGAAAAATGGCGTCGTGATCGGACTTACCGAATGGGCTAAGAGCCTGTGACTTGTACCCATTCTTAAATTGCGAGTATACATGGTCTAATATGTTCTCGCCTCTGGTGGGACAGGTCACATGCTGATAGAAATTCGGCAACACCTTTTTAAGACGCGCGCTGTTGAAATCGCCCAGAACCACAATGGCAGCGTCAACGTTTGCTGTTTGGAGTTTGTTTACCTCGTCGTGAAGTTTTGAAAGTGCGGTCCCAGTGCTCGCATGTGGTGGGATGTACACTCCGATGAGTATGATGGACGTCAACTCTCTCGGAAGAAAGAAGGGTCGACATTTGATCGCGATAAACTCCAGGTCTGGGGAGCAGTGGTTAGACAGTTCCTTTGCGTTGCCTATATCGCACCAGTGGCGAATCCTTGTGGAAGCCAACGGAAGCCATGCCTCCCTATAAATTTCATATCAAATTATGAAATATGAAATATGAAAAAAAAAAAAAAAAAAAATATAATTTTTTTTTAATATAGTTTACATTCATTTTCATCTGTGCATCTGTGTTTTTTTTTTTTTTTTTTTTTTTTTTTTTTTTTTTTTAATGTCTCCCTCTTCTCCTTCTCACTCCCTCTAACACACTGTCAGACTGTGCTCACTACTGCAGCTAGTATAGGAGAGAAGCAGTGGGTAGGTCTCTTTCTCCAGGCTTCCAGCATTATAGAGTGAGTCCAAACTCCAAATCCGATCCTAGCCAATCAGATTCGAGCTGACTGCCACTGGCCACACCCTAAAAGTTTAAAACGGAGCTGGGAGGAAGACGTTCAGCATAATATTCCACCTGGAGGCGGGGCAGGTGCCATATTTTCCCCTCTGCACTCTGAACATTGTATTAACCCGTAACTGTTCCCACGGGCCGAATATTGCCCCGATCCTTGCGAGATTAAATCCACGGGGACCTCTCGGCGTGCCGAAGCTTTTCCTAAATCACTTCCATCATCGAAAACGAGGGGAAAAGGTCGGCTCGCGACCCTGAAAATGTTGCGTGATTTTAAAAACGCTGTATTAAGTGAGCCTATTATGGGATCCACGCGAGCTTTCTATCGTGGAAACATCTGGGCCTCCCGCAACTTTTACTGATTCACATGTAGCCCCTAAAATGCTTAGAAAAGGAAAACAGAAAGCGTGGAATAAACTCGCCGAAACGGAAAAGTGTCCCACGGGCGCGCCGTGGTTCCGATCCGCGTGAAAATATTCACGGCCATAGAGGAGACCGTGGGACACCTTTTTGCAACCGAATATGTGTCTCGAATTTGCTCCCACGCGGCGCGCAAAATCGCGCAAGGAAAAATCGGACCAAAAATTAACCAATGCTCCAGCAGTATTAATGACCCTGATGTAAACAAGACAAACGTCTTTCTCTGGTCTGCATCCCCCTATACAATTGTGTGTGAATGAATGAAAACTTTATTAACAGATTGCAGAATGGGTACAGTACAGTACAGCTCAATACATACAATTGTTAAGGGGATGCAGACCAGAGAAAGACTTTCGTCTTGTTTACATCAGGGTCCCCCATTTTCAATTCATCGTAAATGTGTATTGAGCCGTACTGTATTGTACCCATTCTGCAATCTGTTAAATAAATAAAAATAACGTTTGACTGGCCGCCGAGCCATACTGTAGTGTACATGGTGACTGCTTGACTTAAAAAAAAAAAAAAAAAAAAAAAAAAATTATTAATAAAAATATTGAATAATTTTTTTTTTTATAATTTTTTTTTGGCTTCCCCTGTTATTTTACCCACGCGACGCCACTGTATCGCACCACTCCTTGTTTATCATGAAGGCAATGCCGCCTCCCTTCGTCCTTAGTGACTCCGCCGTCCGGTCTTTGCGGAGGACAAAGAAGTGGTCTGTCGGTTCTATTGCATGATTCGGGACATCAGGAGACAGCCAAGTTTCTGTGAAACAGAGGACATTACAGTCCCGAATGTCCCTCTGGAATTGGATCCGTGCTCTGATGTCGTCCAGTTTATTTCCTATCGATTGCACATTGGCCAACAATATGCTGGGCAATGTGGTTCTGTGTCGTTTGGACCTCAGTCTGTTTCGGACCCCGGCTCTTTTTCCTCGTCGTCGCCTTGGCCACGGCCACAACAAAGGGTCTCGGCGGGCCGGCTCCTCTTCCAAGTCGTCGCCTTGGCCATGGCCACAACAAAGGATCTCAGCGGGCCACTGCTGCTGTTCTGCAATCCGATCCAGAGAGCAATCCAATCGGTAAATTGTCCTTAATCCAATGTCAATGATTGACTGACGGTCATACACATATAATGCACCAACAGTAGGTGCAAATAAGTCTTAATACTATAAAAATTAACAAAAGAAAGCACAGTCTCGACGGAGCGATCAGAGAGGCAGCCGTTCGTTGCCGACACTATCATTCCAACCACAGAATATGATCCTTCTATACAATTCCAGTTATTAACCCTTATGCACAATCTTCCATTTGAGATAGAAAGAGTGTTAGAGTGTAGAGTTTCAAGTGTGTTAGATTGTAGAGTTTCAGAGTGTTAGATTGTAGAGATTCAGAGTGTAGAGTTTCAAGAGTGTAAAGTTTCAGAGTGTTAGGTTGTATAGTTTCAGGGTGTTATATTGTAGATCTTCAGAGTGTTAGAGTGTAGAGTTTCAGAGTCTTAAGGGCTCTACATGGTCGGGCAACTGCGACGCGACTGCGACACAACATGGTTGCATGTTGATGTGGCGTAGCATTAATTGGTTGGTTAGCGAATGGGGGCGGGGCTGTCATATTGGTTCCGCAGGCAGGAATACTATCCTCGATAGTTAACGTAATTTATACAAATGGAAGTATTGATTTATTCGTAACGAATCATTAAAAAATATATACAGTCAACTGGAATATGTTAGTTTTTTACACATATGTTGGATTATGTAATTGGTTTGTGACGACAAACCAATAAAAAATCGTGAATTAACCAATGGTTATCCTATAGCCCTAGTTAACTTATATATACATTTCAACAAAGTGAAGCTGCAGGGGAAGACTTCCATAGCATATGCCTTCAAATCCTCTTACCTTGACAATTAAAAGCCTCCACAATTTAGTAAACAGTATTCCCATGGCTGGTGTTGATATTTTACGATGCCAGCTTGTGAGAATTCGTTGTAGCTAGCCAGCTAGCGTTGATGCTATTCAATGCTATCATACCTTAAAGGGGAGGTGAAGCAGTGAGCAATGTGATCCTAGTTTGTTTGTTGTGTACCTTGTGTAAGACAGGGTCCTATAATCAAATGTGAAATCTAGCTTATTTGTCTGAAAAATCAAATATAATATCCCTGTTTTTAACATGGGCGCCGCCATTTTGTTGCTGACGTCATGGGGCTGGTTGGGTCTGGCTCCTAGTATACACTGTTGGTTAGATGCCTATGGATTGTCGGGTCAGTCTGTAAATAAAATGTTGCCTACCAAACATCGGGACCGCGGTGGTGCTTTTGTATTGCTCCCGGCTGGGGAGGGGGGCTTTGAAGAGGATGGGAGGTTTGTCCAGAAGACCACTAATAAGCCTGATGCTGTTCCCTCGGTCTTCGACTTCAGTGGCTATAGTGCAGGAGAGACGGACAGACCAGCCCCAGCGTCAGCCCTGCGCCGGAGAGACCGTGCTCAAAGACGCGCTTCTACCTCAAGAGAGCGAGACGTATAATCAGGGTGTTGGATCAGTGTTTCGCATATAATCTTTGCAGACTGTCTATATTTAGACTAGCCACCTGTAGTGATATGCAGTAGGTACGATAACGTTAGCTTTCTGTATCATAACGCTAGTCATAAATGTCATTATGAATTGAAAATGGGGGACCCTGATGTAAACAATACGAAAGTCTAGTCTCACCTGATACCTTGCTCTGTATCAGAACGTTAGTCATAAATGTGATGACTCTATATACATGTGATGTGAATGGGCCGGGTAATGAATGATAGGTTTTAATTAATAGATCCTGTGTCCTCTGTATAATTGTTTAGCATAGGTACCTTTATGAAATAAAGTTGTTATTCCGTGTACCCCGGTGCAGTTGGTTATTTCAGGGCATTTGGACAAATAGCAGTTTCCCTGCTACATACGTATTTATTACAGTACAGAAGTTGTGATGACTATATACAGTACAGAAGCTGTGATGACTCTATATACAGTACAGAAGTTGTGATGACTATATACAGTACAGAAGCTACAGAAGTTGTGATGACTATATACAGTAGTTAGAAGCTATGATGACTATATACAGTACATAAGCTGTGATGACTATATATACAGTACAGAAGTTGTGATGACTATATATACAGTACAGAAGCTGTGATGACTATATACAGTACAGAAGCTGTGATGACTATATACAGTACAGAAGTTGTGATGACTATATACAGTACAGAAGCTGTGATGACTCTATATACAGTACAGAAGTTGTGATGACTATACAGTACAGAAGCTGTGATGACTCTATATACAGTACAGAAGTTGTGATGACTCTATATACAGTACAGAAGTTGTGATGACTATATATCTGAAATAGACAAAAAACACTATCAAAAATAGGGCTTTACCCACATGTGTTTGACTTCGGTCAAACCAGTCTGGATTCATGTTGTAGTCTGAAGAAATGCCAGGAAATGCTTCTTCTTCTTCTTATTTGAATTTCCGGCAGAGTAGACGCATCGAGGCGTATTACTGCCCTCCGCAATTCTTTTTATGGGCTCTTCTTCTTCTCCTTCTTATCCTTCTTCACCTTCTTTTTCTTCTTCTACTGGACCCCGTCATCAACTACATTGTCCATTGGAGTGCATCTACTGCTGCTACTTCCTGTCTGAGCCCCCCTCCGCGGGACCCTCCTTGCCCCCTGCTATCTTATCCTGGGCCGCTTTGTCCCTCGCAGCCCTGTCCCTCGCAGCCCCCTCAGCCAACTCTTCACACACCTCCCTCAAGTCCAGACCTTCCAATCCCAGATGTTGAACCGCTATCCTAACAATCATCTTCACCATCTCTGTTCTACCCGTAACCTCTGCCATACCAGTAACTACCCCTGCCACGAAGGCCACAATACCTAATTTCTCCTCCCTTCCCCTGTCTCTTTCCACCTGCTCTACCCTCACTGCCAAACGCCCTCCTTCAACCCCCTGCACCCTTTCTTGGCTCCCCTGTCCTGCCCTGCTAACCGCCCCAGCATACGTCAACTTACCCTCCCTTCTCTCTCTCCGATCCGCGACCTGCTTCATCATCACCTCGCACCCCCGAAACGCTACACTGTGCTCCCCACCACAACTACAGCACCTCGGCTTCACTCCCTCTCCACATTTCCCATATTCATGTTCCCCGCCACACCTAGCGCACCTCATCCCCTTCATACACGTGGTAGCTATATGGCCAAACCCCTGGCACCTATAGCACCTAAGAGGATTATGAACAAATTCCCTAACCCTATACATCCTACGCCCTACTAATACCTCGCTAGGAACAACCCCACCCTCAAACGTAATCACTACCGTCCCCGTCACTGCCCTCTCCGCTCCCCTCTTCATCCTTGCTGCACTCTTAACTATGCCATTACGCCTGTCCTCCTTTAGCTCTTCCACCAGCTGCTCTACTGTAACCTCGACCGGTACCCCAACTATCACCCCCTTACATCCCCCCCCCCTCTTCTCCCCTACTCTCGCCACCTTACTTATACCCACCCCCCCAATGCTCTGCATCTTCCTAGCCACCTCCACCTGCCCCTCACTACCACACCCTACGGCCAGATTCCCATCCCACAAAACGTTCACGTACTTTACCTCTCCTAATTGCTCGGCAATGAGTTTGGGCCACTCGAGCCTACCTACTTTCCTCTCATCCCTCTCCCCCTCAAGCCTGACCACTATATGGATCACTTCCGCTTTTGCCACATCTTTTCCTGCACCCTCGTCTCCCGGACCACTTGAGCTATCGTCCCCCCCTTTCTTCCTCTTCCCCCCTTCTCCCCCCCTCTCCTCCCCCCTACTCTCACTATCCCCATCGCTGTCGTTCCTCTCCGTCCGCTTCTTCCTCTTCTTCCTCACCGTATCCCACCCCTCCTCCTCCCTCTCCCGTTCTTCCTCTTCCTTCTTCTTCTTCTTTACACCATCCGACTCCTTCCCTTTGTCTTCCACCATCTCCGAGGCCTCCTTCTCACTTCCCTCTCCGTTATCGGTCGTTAGCTCCATATCTGCCTGTTCCCTTTCGCTATCTTCCTCGCCCTTCTCACACCATTTACTTCCATCACGATCCTCCCAATACCCTGGGTAGCCGCTCACAGGCCGGGGCCACCAATCGCAAGGCCTTCGCTGTTCCTGATCTCTCACAGCCACTTCTGACACACCCCACCACCGACTACTGCTCCCACGCATGTCTTCGCTGCACAGTTCCGACGGACGCAGACGCCGCCACTCGGCGCATCTCTCCCAATCCATCCTCCCACATGAACAGAATTGTTGAATATATATAGAACACAAATGTTCTAGAATGTTTGATTATGACATCATACGGTGACATCACAAATGTTCTAGAATGTTTGATTATGACATCATACGGCCATCATCTTCAGGCATGTTATTTTCTCCATCGTCGTCCAGCTCAACAGGAGGAGCACGTCTCACTGGTGTCGCTCTAATAGGCTCAAATGCATATGCAATTGGGTTTCTATGAACCTGTCTGTCTGTCCACCTCGTCGAGATCCATTGCAAACTACAGCCTCTGGAGGTCAGTGTGCTATTGCGTGCAAGTCTCCTCAGGTGGTCAGTAGGATGCAGTGAGCTGCAGTGTTGCAGGCAGCCAACCAGCCCCTTGACGTCAGCAACAAAATGGCCGCGCCAATAATGATAAATGCCTCAGAAATGCACATAACAAATCGTTTTTTCTTAGAAACTGCTTATTTTTATAACGTGATTTCTTATGTGGCTTATCTAAATACTAATGTGATGCTATGAATATGTATTTATCGCTATGCTTCATCTCCACTTTAATGCCATTCAGAATATATTAACATAGCTACAACACATAGTAACCTTAAAGGGGAACTATTTTACTATTTCTTTCACTATTTGGGCACTTTTACACAATTCCTGTGAGTCTATGGAACACCTCTGTAAGGTTTTTCTTCAAAAAAAATGCATGGTTTTGTATTTCTAATCAAGTACTCAAAAACAGCATTTTTCTACCTCAAGATCTTAAGCCGTTTTGAGGCTGGGCTCCAACCACTGTGTGGCCTGGTGACAACTGCCACATTATTATGTAGTTGAGAAATCTCTAACATCACAGATATGCACATTTTCAGATGACTCAGTTCAGTGAGGGTGAATATTGTGAGAGGAGAATTGGAAGAATGCACCAATATGAGAATTAGAGACATAGATTAATATATATTAATATAAGTCCACATAGCCAGGAAACAATGCTAAACACTGAAAAAGGCCATTTATAAGATAGTTCACCTTTAATATAATTACATGCATCATTGTTTACAATGAGCGGGTGGGGCTAATCGAAAGGACTGGACACAGGGACAAGTTAAACAGCAATCAATTAATTTAATACAACAGGTAGTTTTGAGCTGCATTTTCGTGCCTACGACCGCACCACAACCACAGGGATATACGGCTTTGACAAGCTCTCTCTCTCCTGCCGATTAAAATCTGCAGCTCTTCCTTGAGTGCCTGTAGCTGCCTGCATTTGCACAACTGCTAGCTAACGTTAAAACTAACCTAAAGTTAGTTGTTCACCAACAATCTCAACATTTGTATTTAGCGTCAGCTCAAAAACACTGAACTGGATGACACAAGCCGCTAGCGATAGCAGCTATAATACTTCCGGTCGGGGGGTTTCAAAATAAAAGAGCGACGTCTAAAACACCGGAAAGATGTTTATTTTGTACATTAATTTTACATTTATTTGTACAATGTTGCATAGGCTATGCGTGGATGTTGCAGAAGCATAAAGGCAGAGTGTCTGCAACATTGTTGCGTTGTCGATGTTGTGTCGCAGTCGCCCGACCATGTAGAGCCCTTTAGAGTGTAGAGTTTCAGAGTGTTAGAGTGTAGAGTTTAGGAGTGTTACAGTGTAGAGTTTCAAGAGTGTTAGAGGCCTAATAATGGTCTGGTAAAGGACTTCTGGCAGAAGGAGAGAGTGCAGGGAGGGTTGATGGAGAGACAGGAAGAAAGGGAACAAAAGAAGACAAAGGAGGAGAACCTTGAAAGGGAAAAAGAGCTGTGAGTGCAATAAAGGAAAGAGTTGCAGAGAAGTGTGGGAAAAGAGACAGGGTGAGCGAGGCTATCAGTGAGGGGAGAGAGAGAGAGGGCAAGCGAAAAACAAATGAACAAGAGAGAGAGGACGAGCGAGAGGCTATCAGTGAGGAGAGAGAGGACGAGCGAGAGGAACAAATGAACAAGAGAGAGAGGCAGAGTGAGAGTGACAGAGAGGGTGACCATGATACCAGATATAACAGGGAGATAGAGAGAGACCTAATGAATGAATGAATAAATGAGAGAGATGAAGGCCCAAACAAACCAACACAGAGAGACAAAGAGAGTGAGAACCAATAAATGAAAGAAAGAACGAGGGTCAGAGAGAGAGAGCGGAGAGAGAGAAGAGATAGAGAGGAAAGAGAGGAGAGAGAGAGATAGTGAGGGACAGAGAGAGAGAGAGAGTGAGAGATAGTGAGGGACAGATAGAGAGAGAAAGAAAGAGAGAGGGCCAGGTAAGGGAAAAAAGAGGAGGGGGGGAAAGGTGAGAGAGAACCAAGAAGAGGTCTGTCAGCTCTGGTTGACTTTGATTTTAATGGAAGCACAATCGTGGCTTTAATTCGTATAGCCGAGAAGCAGTCTCCTATCAGCTTCATTAATCCCGACCCATCCAGCCACAGCATAACTGAGACCGGCTATGGAAACAAATCATAAATAGACTACTGTAAATAAAATAGCTTATAAAAGATAGGCTATAGCAGGGGTTCCCTTTATTTTCCGAGCCCCACGATTCCCTGGAGACATATATGAATATGATATAGGCTATACATGGGTCCGTCAGCGAGGAGATTTGGCCATTTGAGAATAGGCTATTATGGCTAAACGAGGGCCTATAGCCTATAAATATTATTAAATGTTTTCATAGGTGTAAAGATACAAGGACAATGCAGGCATCGCAGGGCTCCATGTGACATGTCTGTGCCATGCTGCGTTATGTGCAAATTACTGTTGCATAATGTAGGCTATGCATATATAATTTATATAGGCTATACCTAATACCGACAACAAAATAGATTGTATGACTCTCATAACACGCGTTGTGTCTTCTTGGTTCGCCAGCGCGTTAGACCTCCGTGAACAATCTCCCTATCAGTGAAGTTTCTCAGAGTTCGCTCGGGTTAGTCCATTATTTCACATCCCATGGGGGTGTTTCATGACCATATATGGATAATCATGCACAAGCATTGATGGTAAGGACGAATGGTTTTTATCAATACGGAGTGTGCGTAGGACCCGTGTACGCACGGTTGTTAAATCTCGATATTTCTGTGCGTACACACATTCTAAATTCTGTGCTTAAGTACGAATATAGAACACTTTCTAAGAATTGTTGAAAAATGAGGGCCCAGGGCTCTACAGTTCGACTATTTCACTCGCATTTGCCCCTAAAATTGTTATGGTTTGAAACCGACCACAACAGCACGGCACAGACAGGTAGTTCAGAGTTAGCCAAAAACTAGGGCGTATTTATTTCTAAAATAGGAATGAGCAAATAAACCACAAAACACAAAGGGAGAATGTTCTGGGCAGAGTTGTCCGTGGCTCTGCAGCACGTCTTCTGGGCTGAGAGGCACCGTGGCGTTGAGAAAATGTCACTAGACGAGCAAACGGGATTACAAGCAGTCCAGTATTGTCTTAGCTGAGTCCGTGATAACAACAAGCGGCTCCTCTTCAGTGTTTAACATAACACACAAAAACAGAAATGTCCCGAGTCCCGGAATTTACGAGAAAAACAGTATCCAAAAAAGAACGTTCCAAAAACTCACCAAGGCGCAATTGCGCAAAGCGGTCTACGAGGCAGGGGTCCAAAGAATGGCAAGCAAGCAACAGCGGTGACTTCCAACAGACGTCCTGAAGAGAAAAAGGCGAGGTACAACACGGGGAAAACAAGCAGCAGCCAGTGGAAATCCAAAACGACCCGACAATGAACATTAGGAAACCCAGAGTATATGAAGGCCTCCAGTGAGCTGATTACAACACACATCAGGTGCGCGACGTTAATTGGTACCTTGACCTTGAAGCGTGCGGCGGCAACGGGCCAATCCTCACAGTACCCCCCCCCCCTCCACGGGAGCCACCCGGCGACCAGCCCGGCCCGGCTTGTCCGGATGGGAACGATGGAAGTCGGTGATTAGGTCGGGGTCCATGATGAGTTGGCGGGAGACCCAGCTCCGTTCCTCCGGACCGTATCCCTCCCAGTCCACCAGGTACTGGAACCCCCGTCCCCGCTGTCGGACGTCCATGAGCTGACGGACCTTCCACTGGGGGTGTCCGTCCACCATCTCGGGAGGAGGCGGGTCTGGAGCAGGAGGCATCAGGGGACTGAGAGAGACAGGTTTAATCCGGGACACATGGAAAACGGGGTGAATGCGCATGGACGCAGGAAGCTTAAGACTCACCGCCGCGGGACTGAGCACCCTCTGAACCTCAAAAGGGCCGACGAACCGGGGGTTAAGCTTCTTGGCCGAGGATCGAAGCGGAAGGTCCTTGGCGGACAACCATACCCTCTGCCCAGGGTGGTACGTCGGCGCAGGGATCCGGCGTCGGTCAGCTCCACGACTGGCGCGCTCCGATGACCGGAGCAGCGCAGTCCTGGTGATCTCCCAGACCTGCCGACACCGGTCGAGATGGTCCTGCACGGAGGGAACTGCCACCTCCGATTCCTGTGCAGGGAAAAGAGGGGGTTGGTAGCCCAGGGATACCTCAAATGGCGAGAGGCCGGTGGCGGAACTGACCAGGGAGTTGATGGCGTACTCGACCCAGGGGAGGAACCGGCTCCAGGAAGCGGGTCTCTTGGCGGCAACACAACGGAGAGCAGACTCCACGCTCTGGTTCATCCTCTCTGTTTGTCCGTTAGTCTGGGGATGATAACCAGAGGAAAGACTGACTGTTGCCCCCAATCCCTTGCAAAAGGCCCGCCATACCTGGGAAGTGAACTGGGGGCCCCGGTCCGAGACGACGTCCTGGGGAAACCCATGGAGGCGGAACACGTGGCTTGTCAGGAGGTCCGCTGTCTCGGCAGCCGGCAGCCGAGGGAAGCTTGGGAAGGACCACGAGGTGAACCCCCTTGCTGAACCGATCCACCACAGTTAGTAGGCACGTGTTCCCCTGGGACGAAGGAAGACCCGTGACGAAGTCCAACGCCACATGGGACCAAGGGCGGCTCGGAATGGGAAGCGGCTGCAATAGCCCGGAGGGTGCCTGGTGGGAGGCCTTGCTGCGGGCGCAGACTGCGAAGGCCAGAACAAATTCCTTGACGTCGTTTCTCATGGTGGGCCACCAGAATCGACGAGCCAGGAAGGAGAAAGTGCGATGAACGCCGGGGTGGCAGGCAAACTGACTGGTATGGCCCCACTGGAGAACCCGGGACCGGACTGAGTCGGGGACGAAGAGGCAACGAACAGGTACGTTGCCGGGAGCGGGATGGAAACGTAGGGCACGCCTGACCAATCCCTCGATGCCCAAGGTGACCACTCCCACCACCCTGGCCTCTGGGAGGATGGGAGTCGGATCCTTAGTGGTTGGAGCCCCCTTGGAGTGTAACCGAGACAGGGAGTCGGCCTTCGTGTTGCGGGACCCAGGGCGAAAGGTCAGCGAGAAGTCGAACCGACTGAGGAAGCTGGCCCACCTTGCCTGCCGGCCGTTGAGGCGCTTGGTAGCACGGATGTATGTCAAGTTCTTGTGGTCCGTCCAAATGGTCAATGGTTCCTCAGCCCCCTCCAGCCAATGACGCCACTCCTCCAAGGCAGCCACTACCGCCAGCAGCTCCCGATTGCCAATGTCATAGTTCCTCTCGGCAGGAAGGAAACGACGTGAGTAGAAAGCGCACGGATAGACCTTCTGGTCCGTTGCCGACCGCTGAGACAAGATAGCCCCTAGTCCAGTATCCGAGGCGTCCACCTCCACAATGAACTGTCTCTTGGGGTCTGGGTGGAGCAAGACCGGGCGGTGGTGAACCTCTTCTTGAGGGAACGGAACGCAGCGCAAGCCGCTGGAGACCAGTCAAACGGCAGGGCGGGAGAAGTTAGCCTGGTAAGTGGTTCCGCCACCTGGCTGTAGTTCCGGATGAATCTTCGGTAGAAGTTTGCGAACCCGAGGAAGCTCTGTAGCTCCTTCCGAGAGGTGGGTTCCGGCCACTCCTCCACGGCCCGGATCTTGCGAGGGTCAGCTCGGGTCAGGCCGCTCTCCACGATGAAGCCCAGGTAATCGACGGAGTCGGAGTGGAAACGGCACTTCTCTGCCTTAACGAAGAGCCGATTGTGGAGGAGGCGCTCCAGCACACGGCGGACATGCTGGACGTGTTCCTCGAGTGTCTTGGAGAAGATGAGGATGTCGTCCAGGTATACCACCACAAACTCCCCCAGCATGTCACGGAGGACGTCGTTCATGAGCGCCTGGGATACCGCCGGAGCGTTGGTGAGGCCGAACGGCATCACCAGGTACTCGTAGTGGCCCCTGGGGGTCTTGAAGGCGGTCTTCCATTCATCGCCCTCTCGGATACGGACCAGATGGTAGGCACTCCGGAGGTCCAGCTTGGTGAAGACGGTAGCCTGGGTGAGGGGCTCGAAGGTGGAGTTCATGAGAGGAAGAGGATACTTGTTCTTAATGGTGATCTCGTTGAGTTGGCGATAGTCGATGCAGGGTCGAAGGTCTCGATCCTTCTTCCCAACAAAAAAGAAACCGGCCGCCACCGGGGAGGAGGAAGGCAGAATGAGGCCTGCTGCCAAGGACTCAGAGATGTATTTATCCATCGCTGCCTTCTCAGGGACGGTCAGACTGTAGAGGCGGCTGCCGGGAAGGGGGGCACCTGAGCGGAGGTCGATGGCATAGTCGTAAGGCCGGTGAGGCGGAAGGGCCTGCGCCCGGGACTTGCTGAAAACCTCCTCGAGGTCGTGGTACTCGGGGGGGAATAGTCGAGAGGTCCGGGGGCGGCTCACAAAGGGAACTCCGGGGCGAGGGACTGGACGCCGCCTGAAGACACTGGGCATGACAAGAGGAGCTCCACCCCCTGATGGTGCCGGAGGACCAGGCGATGTGGGGCTCATGCAGCGCGAGCCAGGGCCGACCCAGGACTACTGGGACAAGAGGGGATCTGGTAATAAAAAACTGGAGTCTCTCAACGTGGTTACCAGCAATGGTGAGGAGGATAGGACAGGTGCGTTGAGTGATGTCAGCCAGGCGGTGCTGATCCAGCGCGAAAACCTTCAAGGGCCTCTCGAGGTCCTCAAGTGGAATGTTGGCCTGGAAGTCCAGGAAACTCTCATCAGCACCCGAGTCAATGAGTGCCTCCACCGTCGCCCGTTGGTCCAACCAGGCTAGGGTGACGCTCGTCAGACGGTTAGGTGGTGCACGGATGTGGGAACAGGAAAAACGGCTCACCAGGATCTCCCGGGGTCCCGGCGAGCCTGGTCTTTTGGCCGGGTAGGGCAATTGGAGTCACGGTGTCCATCCCGGCCGCAGTAGAGGCAAAGGCCGGACCTGAACCTGGCCTCCCGTTCAGCCTGGCTAAGGTGTGTGCGTCCCGGCTGCATGGGTTCCTCCTCGGGCACAGATCGGTAGGGGAAGAGACCACCAGTTGCGGAGGGAGCAGGACGGACCGCAGTACCGTCACAAGTGCGGGGGGTCTGGGGAACGTCTGGGGTTCCCAGTCGGCCTCTCTCATGCCTTCTCTCCCGGAGGCGTCCGTCGACGCGAATTGCGAGGTCGAATAGGCCCTCGAGGGAATCGGGCTCCTCTCGGGTCGCGAGCTGGTCCCTTACCGCGTCGTTGAGCCCCCTCAGGAAGGTGAGACTAAGCGCTTGATCGTTCCAACCGCTCTCGGTTGCGGCCAGTCTGAACTCCAGCGCGTAGTCCGTGACACTGCCACTGCCCTGCCGGAAGGTGCCCAACCGAGCTCCTGGGTCCTGGCCACGAGCTGGGTGGTGGAAAACCCTGCGGAGCTCAGCCACGAAGTCTGGGTAGGAAAAACAAAAATCAGCCCTCATTGACCAGGAGGCAGTAACCCACTGTGCTGCTCGCCCTGTGAGCAGGTTAGTCATGTAAGCTACTCGGGCTCCCTCTGATGTAAATCGGCTGGGTTGATGAAGGAAAACCAACTCACATTGCATGATGAATGTGGCACAATCCTCGAAGTTACCGTTGAACAAACGTGGTTCAGAGAGACGGGGCTCCCGAGGTGCGAGGTCGGGAGGTGCAGGGTCTGCCGTGGCTGCGGGTGGTGATTTGGCTGAGACTCCTGGAACAGGTGGGGTTACAAGCAGGGTGTTAAATGCTGCACTGAGCGTCTGTAGCTGGAGCAGAATATCAGCCTGCTGATTACCCTGAGCTGTCTGCTGGGTGGCCAGAGAGCTAAGAGACTCCTGAATAGGCTGGACCTGGGCGCGGAGGTCCTGCACAGCAGCCGCAGCCGCACCTAACTGTAGGCAGTGGTCGTTGGTCAACTCGATCTGGACCGCCAACGCTGCCCTAACTCTGTCTGTGTCGGCTGGGGTCGTCATGGTCGGGTCGTAATGTTATGGTTTGAAACCGACCCCAACAGCACGGCACAGACAGGTAGTTCAGAGTTAGCCAAAAACTAGGGCGTATTTATTTCTAAAATAGGAATGCGCAAATAAACCACAAAACACAAAGGGAGAATGTTCTGGGCAGAGTTGTCCGCGGCTCTGCAGCACGTCTTCTGGGCTGAGAGGCACTGTGGCATTGCGCCACTGCCTCTGCTGCTCTACAGCTACACGTTGATCCACTCGGGAAACAGAGAGAGAGAAAATGTCACTAGACGAGCAAACGGGATTACAAGCAGTCCAGTATTGTCTTAGCTGAGTCCGTGATAACAACAAGCGGTTCCTCTTCAGTGTTTAACTAGCTGAGTCCGTGATAACAACAAGCGGCTCCTCTTCAGTGTTTAACATAACACACAAAAACAGAAAAGTCCCGAGTCCCGGAATTTACGAGAAAAACAGTATCCAAAAAAGAACGTTCCAAAAACTCACCAAGGCGCAATTGCGCAAAGCGGTCTACGAGGCAGGGGTCCAAAGAATGGCAAGCAAGCAACAGCGGCGACTTCCAACAGACGTCCTGAAGAGAAAAAGGCAAGGTACAACACGGGGAAAACAAGCAGCAGCCAGTGGAAATCCAGAACGACCCGACAATGAACGTTAGGAAACCCAGAGTATATGAAGGCCTCCAGTGAGCTGATTACAACACACATCAGGTGGGCGACGGTAATTGGTACCTTGACCTTGAAGCGTGCGGCGGCAACGGGCCAATCCTCACAAAAATTTGATATGTGCGAACTGGAAAAATCATTTAGGGGCACAGTGTGCGAGTAATGGCTTTGTGTAGTGGGCGTGTCAACACGCAATTGTCATTTCATAATAGACACAGAGCAGAGTGGACCTTCAATTCTAGAAGCAAATTAGCTCTTCAGCCCTATAGCTCAGCAGCTGTAACAGAATAATTGTATTATTTTTGATTATTTACGTTTCAACAGCGTCAAAATATAAATGACCTTACCTGCCCGCAGACGCAGACACTAGAGAAAAGGTAACTTGAGAAAAGGTTTTGCATTTTTCTATTGCAGTTTTGCACAATACATTTTCTTAAAATACCTCTGTACTATGTCAAATATGTCCTAGTAATACAAGAGTACAGTAATAGCTGCCATACCAGAGTTTTACCCCTTCAGAAGCATTTATATAGACATTTTAAGATAAATGAATATACCGTGATATATACCGTTACCGTCTATGCTTCAAATTATACTGTGATATACATTCTAGACCTTCTTGTCCTGTGCCATGCTGTTTCCATACCAGGCAGTGATGTTTCCAGTCAAGATGCTCTCTACAGCTCCGGAGTAGAAGGACTGGAGTATCTTCCCAGATACTCTGAACTTCCTTAACTGTCTAAGGTGGTATAGGCGCTGCTTCGCCTTTTTTACGACTGAGTCTATGTGTGTTGACCATGTCAGATCCTCTGAGATGTGGACCCCCAGGTACTTAAAGCTGCTCACCCTGTCCACGGTAGCCTCAGTGGTGTGTGTGTCTCCTGCTGTCCTCTCCTATAATCCACGATCAGCTCCTTGGTTTTACCAATGTTCAGGAGCAGGCTGTCCTGGCACCAGCGTTCCAGTACCTCAACCTCCTCCCGGTAGGCCTTCTCGTCGTTGTCCGAGATCAGCCCCACCACCCAACTTCACTATGGAGTTGGAGCTGAACTTGGCCACACAGCCGTGTGTGTATAGTGAGTACAGCAGGGGGCTCAGAACACAGCCCTGGGGGGACCCGATGCTCAGGGTGATGGTGTTGGAGGTCTGACCCCCAACCCTGACCGCCTGGGGCCTTTCGCTCAGAAAGTCCAGTATCCAGGAGCTCAGAGCAGAGCTCAGACCCAGCTTCTGGCGGTCAAGGTGAGAGAGGGTGCTGTGCAGTACTTGGGAGACCGCATCGTCAGTGGACCTGTTTGGCCTGTATGCAAATTGCATGGGGTCCATATCACTGGGGAGGGAGGCACAAATGTGATCCTTGACCAGCCTCTCGAAACATTTCATGGCCACAGAGGTGAGTGCCACCGGTCTGTAGTCATTGAGACATGTTGGGGAGGGTTTCTTTGGTACAGGGATGATGGTAGACATCTTGAAGCAGGCAGGGACCACTGACTCCACCAGGGATTGATTAAATATGGCGGTGAACACAGGGGCTAGCTGGTTGGCACAGGACTTAAGTATGCATCCTGTTATACCATCTGGGCCAGCAGCTTTTCTGGTGTTCTGTGAGGGCTGTGTGTGTGTGTGTGGGTCATGAGCAGATAACAGGGACTCTTAAAGTTATCCATGAAATGGACAACCACTAGACTGCTTACGCAGATATTTTAGGAGAGGGG
This sequence comes from Notolepis coatsorum, assembly GCF_963971535.1. Taxonomy (NCBI): domain Eukaryota; kingdom Metazoa; phylum Chordata; class Actinopteri; order Aulopiformes; family Paralepididae; genus Notolepis; species Notolepis coatsorum. Next base: position 86,134,804 of record NC_140171.1, on the reverse strand, counting down.
AAAAATTAAACAACAGAAAACAACCTTTACAGTTGGAAACCTCAAAGTGAGTAATTAAGAAAATAAATCAAGTCCCAAAAAACAGGACTACTCTCAATAAAAAGGTATAGTATAAAAGTTAATAAGCCACAAGGACACCTCCTAATAAAGGAGTTTATATTGGAAAAAGTAAAACAATAAACCTCCACTAAGGGAGTTTATGTGTAGAATCACGAGAGTAGCCTAAAATAAGAATGACTACCATAAAGCTCAATTCTGAATCAGAGATCAGACTACACTTCAATATAATGAACGTGACCAAAAGGACAGCCAACACTAGGAAAATGAAAAAGCAGTTGACACTGCGATCTCCAAACTTAAATAGACTCCACATGGCCATAGGCACAGCTGCACTGCATCAGGTGCAATCAAGCCCACACACCTGCCGACCCATGAGGCAATTAACCACAGGGAAGAGGAATTGACAGCTATCCCTCACAGAGAGGTGAAATAAAGCAAAAATAGACAGCTGTCCCTCACAGAAAGGTGAAATAAGGCAAAAACCATGTCAGGACCCCCCCTCTAGGGGGCGGCTCAAGACGGACCCTCTGAGACACATCTCCGAAACTCCCGAACAAGCTCAGGGTCCAAGATGTCCCTGGCCGGAACCCACGTGCGCTCCTCTGGCCCATAACCCTGCCAGTCCACCAGGTACTGTATACCCCTACCAACCTGCCTACCGGACAGGATACGCCGTACAGTATACACAGGTTGGCCATCAACGAATCGAGGGGGAGGTGGAGGTCTCTCTGCAGGAACCAACCTGCTCCTCTGAACCGGCTTAAGGAGGGATACGTGAAATGTAGGGTGTACCCTCATCGACGAGGGTAACCGAAGACGCATCGTGACTGGGTTTATCTTGCAAACAATAGTGAAAGGGCCCACAAAACAGGGAGCGAGTTTGCGCGACTCATCCCGTAATGGAAGGGCGCGTGTGGAAAGCCACACCTGTTGGCCCACACGGTAGGAAGGCGCAGGGCGACGGTGTACATCCGCCGACCGCTTGTGCCGGGCCGCAGCACGCACAAGAGCCGAACACACCCTCTTCCATGTCGCCCAAGACCGACGGATAAACGCCTCGGCAGATGGCACCCCCACGTCCCTCTCCTGTTCAGGAAACAGTGGAGGCTGATACCCAAACTGAACCTCAAATGGGGAGAGACCAGTGGATGCATTGCACAATGAATTATGCGCATATTCTGCCCATGCCAGTTGGTGACTCCAAGTGGTCGGATTGGAGGAGGCCAAGCCGCGAAGCGTACTCTCCATAGACTGGTTGGTGCGCTCTGTTTGCCCATTGCTCTCCGGGGTGGAACCCTGATGACAGGCTAACCGTCGCACCCAGTATAGCACAGAATGCCTTCCAAAACCGAGCAATAAACTGGGGTCCACGGTCCGACACCACGTCCTGGCAGATGCCATGAATTCGGAAGACATGGTCAACCACCAGTTGAGCGGTCTCCTGAGCAGATGGCAGCTTGACCAGCGGAATGAAGTGAGCTGCTTTGGAGAACCTATCCACCACCACCATGATGACGCTGTGACCATTAGAAGGAGGCAGACCAGTCACAAAATCCATGGCGATGTGGCTCCACGGACGACTAAGAATGGGCAAAGGATGAAGCAGCCCTGGTGGTGACTGTTGAGAAACTTTGTTCCGTGCACAAACGGGGCAGGCTGCCACAAATTCCCGAATGTCCTTCATCATACCAGGCCACCAGAACCTTCTGGCCAAGAAGTCACAAGTTCTGTGCACTCCGGGATGTCCTGTCAGCCGAGAGGAGTGGCCCCACTTCAACACCCGAGAACGAATGCTGTTTGGTACAAATAACTGACGCGGGGGCACCCCACCCGGATCTGGTTCCAAACGTTGTGCCCTCCGCACAGCAGAGTCAATGCTCCATGTCACAGGAGCTAGGATTTGTCCTGCAGGAACAATGGGCTCAGGAAGACGGTCCTCTTCTGATCCATCATATAACCGGGAAAGAGCATCCGGCTTGATATTTTTAGACCCGGGACGGTACGTCAGGAGGAAATTAAACCGAGAGAAAAACAGTGACCAGCGAGCCTGTCGCGAGTTTCTCCTCTGAGCACTTTGGATATATTCCAAATTCCTCTAGCCAATGGCGCCACTCCTCCAATGCCAACTTGACCGCCAACAGCTCTCTGTCCCCAACATCATAGTTTCTTTCAGCCGGCGAGAGCCCACGTGAATAGTATGCACATGGGTGTACCTTACCGTCGGACGATGAGCGTTGAGACAGAATAGCTCTGACTCCAAGCTCAGAAGCATCCACCTAGACGATAAATGGTAGGGATGGGTTAGGAGTAATGAGGATAGGCTCAGAATTGAACCTTCTCCTAAGCTCAATGAACGCTGCCTCAGCCTTGGGAGTCCACTGGAAATGGGAAGGTGCTGTCTTCCTGGTGAGTGCAGTGATAGGCGCTACCACTGAACTGAAATTACGAATAAAACGACGGTAGAAGTTTGCAAATCCTAGGAATCGTTGCACCTGCTTGACTGAGACGGGTGTAGGCCAGTCTGTCACTGCTGACACCTTCTTGGGGTCCATTTGAATCCTCCCCTCAGATACAATGAATCCCAGAAAGGTCACAGAGCGGACATGGAAGGCACACTTCTCAGCCTTGACAAACAACCGTGCATCCAAAAGGCACCTCAAGACCTGCCTGACATGTTGGACATGGTCAGAAATGGACTTGGAGAATATCAGAATGTCATCTAAGACAAGTAGACGAAAACAAACTTTTCCAACATCTCCCTGAGAACGTCATTGATTAACGCCTGAAAAACTGAAGGGGCATTAGTAAGACCAAATGGCATCACCAGGTATTCGTAGTGACCATTATGAGTGTTGCACGCGGTCTTCCACTCATCCCCTTGGCGTATGCGCACCAGATTGTAGGCATTGCGGAGATCAAGTTTGGTAAAAATGGATGCCCCCTGGAGGCGTTCGAACGCCGAGTTCATCAGGGGAAGGGGATACCGGTTTTTTACTGTAATGCTGTTCAGACCTCTGTAGTCGATGCAGGGTCTCAGTCCTCCATCCTTTTTTCCCACAAAAAAGAATCCAGCACCCGCAGGTGAAGTGGAAGGTCTAATAAAACCGGTAGCCACAGCCTCCTTGATGTAGGTGTTCATAGCTTCACTTTCGGGGACCGACAACGAGTACAAGGAACCACGAGGGGGAATAGAGCCCGGCTGCAATTCGATGGCGCAATCATAAGGTCGGTGCGGTGGCAGGATGGTGACCCTTTGTTTGCTAAACACCTCACTGAGGTCAGCATAGACAGTGGGAACTCCCTCTGGTAACGGGTGTGACTCCACGCTCATGATGTTGGTGCTCTCCATGAGGGGGTCAGCTGTACAAGTAAGCGAGGAGAAGTCCTCACACAGAGCCTCTAAACTGTCTAAACTGTCCTCTGCCAGAACTTCCTCACAGAGGGAGTCCCAATCAAACTGTGGATCCCATTCCAAACTCCCATCCTGATCGACAGATGGCTCGGAGTGCAATGGTTGAGAGAGTGGGCTCTGGAAACCAAGACCGCCCACTGCTTCAACAGGATCACAACCGCTCTCACTAAACTGATCATAACTCGTGGGTGACGGAGGAATTTGGAAACAACGGTGACGGCATTGGGAGCCCAACTGCATGACAGTGTCCCTCTCCTCACCCCAATTTATCTGTGGCTTGTGTTTACTAAGCCAAGAATGACCCAGTACAATGGGATACGTGGGGGAATCCACCAAAAAGAATCAAATGCGCTCAGAATGGTTCCCATAAGCAACCCGCATAGATAAATAATTGGTTCTTTTGGTGACACTGCCTGTACCCAATGGCCGTCCATCAAGCGCTGTGACACTACAGGGCTTATGGAGGGAATGTACAGGTATTTTAGAGTTCTCAGCCCATCTGGAATCGATGAAACTGTCCACTGCCCCTGAGTCTAAAAAGGCGTTAACCTTAACAGACTGCCTATTCCAGCCTAAAACCACAGGCAAAAAGGTTTGAAAGGGGGTGATGTGATGTCTCACTAGTGTCTCTCGGCCCACTAGCGAGACTGACCATTTCCCTTCAGTTTCGGACACTCCACCCTCGTGTGACATTTTCTCCTGCAGTACCGGCACCAGTCCACATGAGAACCAGTCTGCCTGGAGTCACGCACAGAAGTGCTGTCCACCTGCATAGGTTCAGACGAGCTGGCCACTGAAGGTTGTGGAGGAAAGGATGAAACTTCCTCCAGCGGGACACGAAAACGTTGGCCCCGCCTCTCACGCTCACGGTCTCTGATCCGATTATCAACGCGTATGGCGGTAGTGACCAGTGTGTCAAAATTGTCTGGAGATCCCACAACCGCCAAAGCATCTTTAACCTGATTAGATAACGCGTTGGTGAACAAAGTGATGAGTGGTCCCTCAGGCCAGCCTGTAGCCCCAGCCAGTGTCCTGAAAGCGATGGAAAACTCAGCTACACTACTGGCGCCCTGGCGCATGCGCGTCAGCTTCATGGCGACCTCTTTATCGTATAGTTCATGATCAAAAACGATCTCCATCTCATTCATGAGTCCCTGTGAGTCGTTTAAAACTGGGGCCTGAGCCCGTATGAGTGGAACAGCCCAATCAAGGGCAGGTCCCTCCAACAGGGATAGAATTAGGGCAACACGTGAATCCTCAGACTGAAAACGAGAAGGCTGGGCACTGTACACTATTTGGCATTGTGCGAGAAAACCACGGCATTTACCAGACTCCCGATTAAAGCGTGAGGGGAGCTGGACTTTAGCCTCACAAGGTAATGACCAGGGGCCTGTGAGTAGTGCTTGAGAGACATTAGGTGGGCTCTGGTGAGGGGGAGGTAATTGTGCATTGGCTATGCGGTCAGCCAAATCACGCATGGAGTTCAAGTTCAAGTTTCTTTAATAGTTGTCATACAGAAGTACAGAATACTTTCATACAAAATGCTTCTTACTGTTACGCTCCAGAGACTGTGCTAGACAAGATAGTATCAAATAACATAGTATAGCATGTAATTTAGAAGAAGAAAATGAGGTCACAGTGTTCGGTATAGACATATGTACAATGTTCTGAGTTACCATATAATATACAATACTATGCAGTGTACTAATGTACAGTACTATATAGTGCAAAGCAGAAATGGGATGAGGTACAATTTAGGTACAATTTACAGTAAGGTGTACGAGTTGTAGTGCAATCCTTCATCAATAAATATAAAGTGTGGGGAGTGGGTGCTACAGTGTGTTTGTTTAAAGTGGGTGTGTGCTATAAAGTGTGTGGAGTGGGTGCTACAGTGTGTTTGTTTAAAGTGAGTGTGTGCGTGTGGATGTGTGTGCTATGTGCGTTTGGTGGTTGTTGTTGTGTAGTGTTCATTGTTCGTTTAGCAGCCTGATGGCCTGGGGATAGAAGCTTCTTCTGAGTCTTTCTGTGCTCGCCTTGAGACTCCGGTATCGCTTGCCTGACCGCAGCAGTTCAAAGAGGCAGTTGTTCGGGTGACTGGAGTCTTTAATGATTCTCTTAGCCTTGCCCTTGCAACGCTTGTTGTAAATGTTCTGGAGGGTGGGGAGCCCCCCTCCAATTGTGCGTTCGGCTGAACGTGTCACTCTTTGTAGTCTGCTTCGGTCTTGTGCAGTGCTATTCCCAAACCAGGAGGTGATGTTGCCAGTCAAGATGCTCTCTATTGTACATGAGTAGAAGTTCTTAAGGATCTTCTGACTGACTCGGAACTTCCTTAGGCGCCTGAGGAAGTAGAGGCGTTGTCGTGCCTTCTTCACAACACTGTCAATGTGTGTGGTCCATGTCAAGTCCTCGGATATGTAGGCTCCGAGGTACTTAAAGCTGTTGACTCTCTCAACCGGTGCCCCGTCGATGCTGAGGGGGCTGTAGTCCTTGACCCCCGACCTCCTGAAGTCCACAATTATCTCCTTTGTTTTGCTGAAGTTCAGGGAGAGGCTGTTTTCCTGGCACCATCCCGCCAGGACCTTGACCTCTTCCAGGTAGGCCCTCTCGTCGTTGGCAGAGATCAGGCCCACCACCACTGTGTCGTCAGCAAATTTGATGATTGTATTGCTACTCCGCTGAGCCACACAGTCGTGTGTGTACAGGGAGTAGAGGAGGGGACTCAGAACACAGCCCTGGGGGGCCCCTATGTTGAGGGTGATGGATGAGGAGGTGCAGTTGCCTGCTCTCACCACCTGGGGTCTGCCAGTCAGGAAGTCCAAGACCCACTGGCAGAGGTCATAGTTCAAGCCCAGGTCCCTGAGCTTGGCTATGAGTATGGAGGGGACTATGGTATTGAATGCCGAGCTGTAGTCGATGAATAGCATTCTCACATAGTTCCCCTGCCTCTTGTCCAGTTGTGATGCTGCTGTGTGCAGCACATGGGCTATGGCGTCCTCCGTGGACCTGTTGGGGCGGTATGCAAATTGCAGGGGGTCCATGTTGATGGGGAGGGAGGAGCAGATGTAGCCCTTTACTAGCTTCTCAAAACACTTCATGGCTATGGAGGTGAGAGCTACAGGGCGGTAGTCGTTGAGGCAAGCAGGCTTGGATTTTTTGGGTACAGGGATAATAGTGGACTTCTTCAGGCAGGTGGGGATGACAGCCTGTTCTAAGGACAGGTTAAATATGTCAGTGAATACTGGGGCCAGTTGGTCGGCACAGACTTTTAGGACGCGGCCGGGGATGCCGTCCGGACCTGCTGCCTTCCTGATATTCACTTTTTTAAAGGTCCGCCTCACCTCATGCTCTGTTACCCTGAACACTGCGTCTCCATCGGCAGCCGACCCCCCCCCCCCCATTGCCGTGGCTTGTGGGCTGGTGTTGTTATTACCAGCATCAAACCTCGCATAGAAGGTATTGAGGTCATTTGCTAAGGAGATGTCACTGTTCAGTTTGAGGGAGGCGCCTTTGTAGTCTGTCATCGTTTTGAGCCCCTGCCACATAGCTCTAGAGTCAGCTTGTTCAAACTGGAGTTCAATTTTATCCCTGTAGCGCCGTTTGGCCTCTGTCACTGTCCTCCTTACGTTGTATCGCGCCACCTTGTGGTCATTCATGTTGCCTGCCACTAGGCCGTCGTTGTATGCTTTGGTGCGCTCTCTCAGAGCTTCACGGACGGATTTGTCTACCCAGGGTTTTTGATTTGGGTAAACTCTCATTTTGGTAGTGGGGATTGTTTCTTCCACCAAAGTACAAACATAGTCCAGCACTGTCTCCGTGTAGACATTAATGTTATCTGTGTCGCGGAACACGTTCCAGTCTGTGCAGTCAAACGCAGCCTGGAGCGTCTCCTCTGACGTCAAATCCCATTTCTGCACCTCTCGCGAGACTACAGGAGTACTTTTGATTCTCTGTTTGTACTTTGGTGAAAGAAAAATGGACGCGTGATCTGATTTACCAAAGCCACTATCAGAATGAGCCTTGTAGCCACCTTTAAATTGCGTGTAACAGTGATCTAGGATGTTACCGCCTCTGGTGTTGCAAGTCACATGCTGATAGAAGTCAGGTAATACCTTTCTCAGATTGGCGCTATTGAAATCACCCAGCACTAAAATGGCGGCGTTAACGTTCGCCGCTTGTATTCTATTTACCTCGTCGTGGAGTCTGGAGAGTGCGACGTTGTTACTGGCTTGCGGTGGAATATACACTCCGATCAGGACAATCGCTGTTAACTCCCTTGGGAGGAAGAAAGGACGACACTTGATGGTTATATATTCCAGGTCTGGGCAGCAGTGGTTGGATAATGGAACTATCCATCTTGCGCAATCCTTCATACATCTCCCTATGCTGTTGCACCATGAGAGCTTGTTGTTGTTGTAATGGTACGATAGCTTCCTCATGTGGAAGCAATCCTTGACGCTGCGCAGCTAGTGCTTGTTCGAGACCTGTGTTATCTGCTGACCCAGTCATGGCTTTTTCATTCTGTGAGGGCTGTGTGTGTGTGTGGGTCATGAGCAGATAACAGGGACTCTTAAAGTTATCCATGAAATGGACAACCACTAGACTGCTTACGCAGATATTTTAGGAGAGGGGAAAAATTAAACAACAGAAAACAACCTTTACAGGTGGAAACCTCAAAGTGAGTAATTAAGAAAATAAATCAAGTCCCAAAAAACAGGACTACTCTCAATAAAAAGGTATAGTATAAAAGTTAATAAGCCACAAGGACACCTCCTAATAAAGGAGTTTATATTGGAAAAAGTAAAACAATAAACCTCCACTAAGGGAGTTTATGTGTAGAATCACGTGAGTAGCCTAAAATAAGAATGACTACCATAAAGCTCAATTCTGAATCAGAGATCAGACTACACTTCAATATAATGAGCGTGACCAAAAGGACAGCCAACACTAGGAAAATGAAAAAGCAGTTGACACTGCGATCTCCAAACTTAAATAGACTCCACATGGCCATAGGCACAGCTGCACTGCATCAGGTGCAATCAAGCCCACACACCTGCCGACCCATGAGGCAATTAACCACAGGGAACAGGAATTGACAGCTATCCCTCACAGAGAGGTGAAATAAAGCAAAAAATGACAGCTGTCCCTTACAGAAAGGTGAAATAAGGCAAAAACCATGACATGTTCACATGCATAAATGCTCTTCTCACACTGTGTTCCGACAACGAGAGAGCGTTCCCGCCCCCCGCGGTTGCCCCCCCCCCCCCCCCCCCCCTCCACAACAGCCGGCGCACCAGTGACGTCACTAGCCATTGAGCTAGCGGTGCCACTGTCTACACACCAAACCGAGCGTAGAAAGAGTTGAGTTTGTCCGCGAGAGAGGCGCCGTCGCTCCCCATTGAGGGGGCGCTGACTTTGTAGTCAGTTATTGTCCTCAGTCCCCGCCATAAGCCTCTTGTGTCGTTTTGTGCCATTTGTGTCTCCAGTTTATCAGCATATGTCCGTTTTGCAAGTTTTACAGCCTTGCGCAGAGTATAGACTGAAGCCTTGTACTCTTCCATGTTTCCTGACTCTCTGCCCAGGTTGTAGGCAGTGGTGCGGGATTTCAGAGCTGCTCTGATAGTACTGTCTTCTTATTATGGCCAAGTCATACATCTATGGATCGGCCCAAATACCCTCTTTCAGAGGTAAATCTGGATTTAGTACCACCAAGCGGCCAAACCGTGAATGAAATCTACTGTTTTTTCAACTCCATCAACAATTTCAAATCCCCCACTGCCCCCATCACTCATGGTGTCCCCCAAGGCTCAGTACTTGGTCCCCTGCTCTTCATCCTCTACATCCTTCCACTTGGTCTAATTCTCCGCCAACATGGCCTCCGCTCTCATTGTTATGCAGACGACACTCAGCTCTACCTCTCCACCAAGACTATCACTCCAGCCACTCTCTCCACCCTCGCCACCTGCCTCACAGACATCAAAACATGGATGCAAAATAACTTTCTCAAACTAAACTGCAATAAATCAGAAATCATCATTATCGGTCCAAAATCCCTCACCAGCCACACCCAGGATTTCCCCCTAAATATTGATGGTTCCATTGTCACCCCCTCCACTCACGTCCGTAACCTTAGCATCATCCTGGGCTCCACCCTTTCTTTCCTCCCCCATGTGAACCACATAACCAAAACAGCCTTCTACCACCTCCGGAACATTGCTCGTCTCCGCCCCTCCCTATCACTCTCCGCTGCTGAAACACTGGTTCATGCATTCATTTAATCAAGACTGGATTACTGTAACAGCATCCTCTACGGCTCACCAAACACTATCCTTAATAAACTCCAATATATCCAAAACTCTGCTGCCCGCATGCTCACCTCCACCCGTCGCAAACACAGGATACAATTTAAAATACTTCTCATCACATTTAAAGCCCTCAACAACCTTGCCCCTCCCTACCTGTCCGACCTCCTCCACCGTCACACGCCAACCCGTCGCCTTAGGTCTGCTGATGCCAACCTCCTAACACCTCCCACGACCAAACTCCGGACCTGGGGCGACATGGCCTTTGCTGCTGCTGCCCCCTCCCTCTGGAATGCCCTCCCCAGCCATATCCGTGATGCAAACACCCTGACATCTTTTAAACCCACGTTTGAAACTTGCTTTTGACCTCTAATTCTGTCAGTTTTATTTTATTTTGTCATGTATTCTTTTTGTTCTGTTTTTTTGTTTTGCTATAGTTTTGTCTCTTCTACCCATGTAAAGCATCTTTGAGCACCTGAAAAAGCGCTATATAAAATAGATGTATTATTATTATTATTACTGTAAGTACAGTTGCTTTTGTCCATAGCTCCGCCATTTCTTACCGGACTGTATTGATCTATTTGCGATGTGAAATACATCTTGGCCCGGTGCCGGGCCTATCAGGCTTAAGAGGTTAAGCTAGCATCATTATGAGGGACCCTGTGTTTGAGGCAGTCGTGGGCACTGCAACAAACTGAACTGAGACACCCTTTAACCTCTTCCACCCATGCGGTCCATCGGTGGACAGCAAATGACATCACGTCATAAATCAATCTCTCCAGACTGTTTGACAAAAGTAGCGTTTTATTTTTCAAACGTATTCAACATCATAACCATATCACAACAGTTATAATATTATCATCAATACGTTAGTTTACCAACAGGTTAAAGTGTTATTAGATAGATTTTCGTTTTCGTTTTGGTGTGTATAGTTCGCAAAAGTCGACCATTTTGGAAAGTTTTAACATTGGGAATTGTAGTTTTTGTGGCCATTTTGTAGAGGTCACCGAGAGCTTTCAATGAGCGTTAGAATTTTTCCAAACGCCACTTCCCAAAAGCCTCTATGGCAGGGGTGGCCAACCCGTGGCTCAAGCCGCATGCGGCTCTTTCCCCGCCAATGTGTGGCTCCTCCCTCCATTAAATATTTTTTTTAAATAAATAAATTATAATATATTTTTTTATTAATTCCATAAGGCGTAGTAGAATAAACATTTACAGATATATTTTTTTAAATGGTTAATTTCTATGTTCTTGGTATCTGATTCTAGGGACATCTATTGATCTCGGGGAATGTATTCCCAGTGTCAGAAATATTGTGTCTGTTATGAGGCTTGAGTAAATTGTAATGAACCAAAGGAGAATATCAATTCAATTTAGGGTGCCCACCTGTCCCGCGATTCGCCGATATTGGGACGTTTGTCCCGCGTCCCGCTACAACAAAACAATGTCCCGCAATTCAAAGATAAAAAAAATAAAAATAAAAATATTATTATTTTTTATTTTTAATTTTTTATCTTTCAAAGATTATTATATATATATTTTTTTTAAATGTTGTTAATTTAATGCCTCGTTCCAATACCCTCTTATATTTAGACCAGGTCACGTGACCGTCCCACCCAATGGCTGAATTGGAGTGGGAAGGTCACGTGACCCAAATCAGCCAATGGGAGCGAGGGTCTGGAGAGTGTGGGTCCGCAAAGTGTCGCGGTCCTGAGTGTGTCAGTGCTGTGGTCCTGCAGCTGGATGCATCTCCAGCCGAGGCTGCCGAGCAGCTCACTCGAGTCTCGCGAGTCGCACTGCCTGTCACCTGTCCGAGCGAGGCCGGGGCTCGTGAACACTTGTGTGACGTCAGTCACTCGAGTAGTCAGAAGAAAGACCGCCAATATTACTGATACAAGTTGTTTAGCTAGCTAAGAAAAACAAGGAAATGGAGGCAAAAAAAAAGAGACTTTGCTCATATAACAGAGACTGGGACAAGAAGCGTACGTGGCTGAGATCCGTTTCAGATGATCCCCAAAAGGTAGAATGCAGGATCTGCCACAGGAGCTTCACCATCACCCATGGAGGAGAGGGGGACATCACGTATAGTTGTTCAGAGGAGCGCCTCTTCAGCAAGTCTGGCCCGACTATTATTGAGAACTGAATCAGAGGGTCGGTTTGTTATAATAACAGAATACACGGGGAGTATCGCCGGGACACTGTCCAGAGGGAAGGGGGCAATAGAATCCGGAGGCTAATATCCCCAAAACCGGAGGTGAGTTTAATAAGATTAATAACAAAATGAGCTATATATAGCCTACCGTCTGTGTTCTGAAGGATCAGATTAAACCGAATATATATATTTATTTATATATATATATTTAATTGTATTTGTATATCCCCTGATATCCCTTGTATATTCCTTGTACAATATGCATTGAATATCCCTTCTAGTCTACTGAACATCCCATAATAGTCTCCATTCTACCATTGGACGAGGCCTTGGTGCCAGGTCGCCATACCCCTCAGACCAGGTTCAATCGTACCGCTCAACATGTATGGACAAGTCCTAGTTCCGCGTAGGAATATGTCTACCGCACCACTAATGGTACTATTTGTTCATAGTGCATATATATACTGCGCTATTAAAGTAGAGCTTTCTTTTAGTCCAGTTCCTTACCCTCCAACAGAGTGACAGACGCAAAAGCCTCCCCGCGAACCACGTGTGGGCAGTAAGGCCAATTCGGCCCAGTATCGGCATTGAGACATCGTGTATATTAATATTTGAATAGTCATATTTGGCACTATATCGTCGAGTTGGACGTATTCTATTAAGCTAATAATAGTCTATTCATATGTAGTGCCTCGTGCGGTAAGAGTTCTATAGTAATCAGCACCCCCATCGTTTCGGGCATCAGCTGGACGCTTATCCAGGGTGGTTGACCCCACGTGAAGCTGCACCCGAGGAGCTCCAGGCCAAAGAGCGAGTGGACCTGTATATTGGATTATTCTACCGACGACGGCTAGCCTTCCCCGGCTTGGATTATGCTTTGAGTACTTTGATTATTCTATGGATAAAGGCCAACACTGCGGTGTGTTGGAAATACCCCCCCCGGAGAGGACGACAGGTGAGAAGACGCTCTACACGACGAGGTCGCCTCACGTCTCTCCATCGTGGACCGGAGGACGCCGGCCACAGAGAGTCCAACTGCTTTCATCTGTGGATCGAGGATCGCTGGGCACCGGGTCGCACGACTGTGGGCTCTCCCAGGATACCCTCGGCCAGACGGGATACAGCCAGACTCTACCCCCCCCCCTCCAGCTGTCCTACAAGCAGTCGGAACCTTCCCCTAGTGTATCCAGCTATATAATCATTCAAGTATCATTGCTATTGTTCCCTAAATATTCCAGGTTGTATATTTGCTTCCTGCGCAATCAGAGATTGGACATTCGATATTGATCTACCTACGAATACTCATTTGCCATAAAAGTGCATACTATTTCAAATCATAAATGTAATTAAGTGATTGTTGTACATACCCTTTGCTATGTATTAAAACTCAAACTTTCGATTTGGTACATTTGTGTTGGATCCGTTTATCAGGTGGGAGTGTTCAACATATTCATACCTAGTACTGGGTGGCCAGAGTCTAAAGTACAAGAGGTAGTGGTAGTAAGTATCATATCTAACCATACAGTCAGGGAATTGTACCCCTCAGTTACAATTGGTCCTTCGAGCCGGAGGGTAATCAGTGTAATATTAATATAGTGTTATTAATATTAAAATGGCCTATGATGAACACTCCACGAAACGATCCTCCTAACCAACAACGCCCGCGGCGCAAACGACAGCTCCCTCAGTACCTAGAGGCTTACGCTGTCAGTCAACAACCTAGTCTTCTACCAACAGTAAACGCGGTAAAACTAGAAAGTTAAATTATGTCTAACTCTAACGACCAGGCTACCCCGACCATAGAGGCCCCTATGGGTTCTAACGTAACTGACCCAGCGCACGGTGGGGACCAGGGGGAACCAGACATGACTTTACACCCCGCCAATACCGAAGAAGTAGTCCCCGACGAGTCCCGGGAGGAAGACAACACTACCGAGAGAGAACTCGGCACGGAAGAAGATGAGGAGAGCACCGTGGAGATAGAGCTCCAAGACTCCGCACGGAGTACCCCAAGGGACGGCTCCCCTATACAACCGTCTTCTCCCAGCGAGGCAGAGAGGACACTACAGGAGGCATTCCTCGTCAGCCTGAAAGCCTCTACTGAACGCGATAGACTCCAGGGTGAACGCGATCGATTGCAGATACAGCAACGGAGCGAAGAAGAGCACATACGCCTGGAAATAAGACGCATTCAGATGGAAGAGAATATGGCAAGAGACCGGGCCGACGCCCAGCGCGCCGCCACCGGTGCCCAGAGAGAATCGGATCTCACCAAGCGCGAAGCCGAGCGCGACAGAGCACAAGCGCAACTAATAGAACAGCTGATCAGAAGGACAACACCCCCTCCCTCCACCAGAGGCTCCAGGAACTCGTCTAGACATCACTCCAGGGCGGCATCCCCTAGCCGAGTAAGCGACCCTGAACTTGACCAACAGACGAGGTTTATACCCCCCGCAGACCCCCTTCCCCAACCGGTCCAAGCGAGACCCAGCCACCGGGAAGGAGCAGCATACACTGCGGAGAGGCTAAATCAGAGACTACAAGCCCTGGATGACCTAACGGAAGACGAAGAGGAAGAGGAGGAGAACCACGCCCGATGACAGCACAGTACTCTACCGGACCAGGAGGTCCAGTACAGCCCAGGCTATACCCCCGCGGAGCTGCGCTACAGACCCCCGACGCTATTCACGGGTGAGCACGACGCACGACCCGCACCGAGGAACAGCACCTGGACCAGCGGGCCATGGTACACAGCCGGTACCAGCCCACGCCAAGGAGCAGGAGGAGACTCGCCTAGGAGGCCTCTCCCCCAACGCTCGCCGATGTATCAACAATCCGCGTCATACATTGGCACACCTATGGTACCAGACTTCACCCAGGAGAACCGGGCCCAGTATACGGAGCTCCGCATGTGTCTGGAGACAATGTTGGTGGATGTCATTGATGAACGCCATAAATACGCGATACTACTGAAGCATTTAAAGGTACCCCGCGCGCACAACATAGCGCTCGCCTACGCCACTTCCACGACCCCATACACCGCAGCGCTGGTAGCGTTGGACCAGAGATATGGACGTATATGGGATTACGTGATCCAGGAGATCAGGCACATCGACCGCCTACCCCCAGCAACAGACAATCGAGCACTGGACGACTTGTCCATCAGAGTGCAGTCCCTGGTAGGGATGCTGGGAGCACAGAGGGAAAAGGGTAGGCATGAACTATACGCCAACTCAAATGTAGAGAGGATCTTGGAGAAGCTACCGCCCGCCCGACAGGAGCGCTTTAGGCGGCAGAGAGACCACCGAGACCCTAAAGGCCCCGAACCGAACCTCCTCGATCTAGCCGACTTCCTGGCGAGAGAAGTCAGCAGCTTACGGCTAGATACATTCGGACGGAGCACCCCTGGCTCCAGAGAAGGAACCAGGAGACTAAATGATGGAAGAAGATCGGTGACTGTCATGCACCAATCGGAGTCAGTGCCAAGCAGTAGGAGCCACAGTACCCCCTCAAGAAAGGAGAAGTGGAAGATAGTGTGCCCCTACTGTGAGAAAGAACACTGGCTGTCACAATGTGACTCATTCCCCAAGATGAATGCGGAGGAAGCGAGTCAATGGATAAAGTCCAACAGACGCTGTTTTCGCTGTGCGCGATCACACATGGCAGCCGAATGCCGCTTAAAGAAAAAGTGCAGTCGGTGCGATGGAGCCCATCTGGACATACTCCACGACAGTAACAGACGGCGACCTCCACCCGCACCATCAAGCAGCAAAGCAAGCGTCATGTACATCGACCCCGCCAGCAGCAGCGGAGCCAGAGTGCTCTTAAAGGTAGTCCGTGTGACATTGAGCTACCAGAATAAAGTCATGGACACTTACGCCGTCCTTGATGACGGGTCAGAGAAGACCCTTCTGCTCGCGTCCGCTGCGGCCCAGCTAGGGCTGCGGGGGAGCGAAAACCAAATGACAATTCGGACAATAAGAAGAGATTTGAAAACGATAAAGGGCGAGAATGTCTCATTCTCTATCGCAGCAAGCGGCCAGCCCGAGCGACGGTACAGGATTACAGACGCTTTCACCAGCCAAGAAATAGGACTCTCGCGGTACACATACCCCGTAGCCAAGCTGATGGAGAAATATGTACATCTACGCAAGCTACCGATCCCACTCATAGACGGTGCTACCCCGACACTGTTGATAGGCTCCGACCATGCAGACCTCATTGTCCCGATAGACCGGGTTCATACCGGACCCAGAGGCTGTCCTGCAGCAGTCGAGACCCGCCTAGGATGGACTCTCCAAGGCCCACTCGCCAAATCTCTCAACCGAACCACAGCCACTAGCTGTCTCCACTCCCGAGTCACAGAGGGAGACACCGCACTCCTGCAGCATGTAGAGAGGCTATGGACCTTAGAACAAATGCCCTTTAAGAACAAAAAGAAAGACATTCGCTCTAAAGACGACATCTACGCCATTAACCTCCTCGAGACGGGAACAAAGAGAGTCCCAGTCAGCGGCGTGTTGAGATACGCCACGCCACTCCTGCGGCGGGAAGGGATGCCTACCTTTCACGCAAAGAAAGACGCCACAGAGCGGTACCTACTAAACACAGAGCGGCGCTTAGCCAAGGACCCCGCCCAAGAAAGTGTATACCGCGCTGAGATTGAGAAGCTCATCACAGCGGGACACGTCACAAAGATTGACATTAAAGAGGCCGACCAGACGACTGAATCGTGGTACGTGCCCCACCACAAGGTTCATCACAACGGCAAAGACCGCATCGTGTTTAACTGCAGCTACCAGATCGGATCCCAAAATCTACACTCGGCCCCTCCCTACTAGGCGTACTACTCCGCTTCCGCCAGGACAAGGTGGCTATCAGCGGGGATATCAAAGGGATGTTCCTGCAGGTGAGATTAGTAGAGGAGGACAAGCCCCTGTTGCGGTTCCTATGGAGAGAGAGGCCAGGAGATGAGCACCCAGCCATCTACCAATGGGAAGTCCTCCCTTTCGGAACTACATGCAGCCCATGCTGTGCTACATTTGCACTACAGAGACATGTCGCAGAGGACCCAGCAGCGGACGAAGAGGTCCGACACAGTGTGAAGAACAGCTTCTACGTAGATAACTGTCTACAAAGCGTTTCGACCCAGGAAGAAGCCGAGGCTCTCCTACATAAACTCCGCGCCTCTCTGATCAAAGGCGGCTTTGATCTCAGGCAGTGGGCCAGCAGCGATCCGCACGTACTGCGCAGCCTCTCCTCCGAGGACAAGGCAGCGAGCAGCGAGACCTGGATGGCCACAATCCCAGGAGAAGCCCAAGAGATGACACTAGGACTATTAAAGTATTAAAACTCAAACTTTCGATTTGGTACATTTGTGTTGGATCCGTTTATCAGGTGGGAGTGTTCAACATATTCATACCTAGTACTGGGTGGCCAGAGTCTAAAGTACAAGAGGTAGTGGTAGTAAGTATCATATCTAACCATACAGTCAGGGAATTGTACCCCTCAGTTACAGTCTGCGTCGAATATGATATAAAGGCATTTCACCAGGCGTGATTCACAAATACAGTTACTTTTTTATAATGTCAATTTCTCCAAAAATGTTCATCAGATTGCAACACCGTTTTTTGCTAGATGTTCACAGAAAGGTAGAGAAACTAACTGTGTTCTGTATTATGGCAATAACGTTCAGGTTTGTGGGAGATAATCCCGAAAAATAAGAGAAATAAAAAAGTGTATCCAGAAGTCAGATGATTGACAGGGGCTGGGTAGGGTCATTTTTCGAAATTCGAAAGTCCATCAAAAGCCCTGGGTCTCTTCCTTCAAAAGACTACACTCACTTTTGGCTGCGCCACTTCCTCCCGTCAATATGAGCCGGTTTTCCGACTCAATGCCCTGAGATTTCTATAATCATATATTTCACTAATAACAGTTACAATCATTGGTAAACAAACGTAATGCTGAAAATATACACTTTGACTGCTGTTTTGACAGGGTTAGGGTATTTACTCTTGGCTACATTTGAAAAGAAAATGCAACATTAATTCATACATTCTGTAGAGATGGATTTATGGCCTGATGTCATTTGCGGTCCAGTACCGGACCGCTCAGGCTTAAGAGGTTCACCCTGTGAGGCCCAAATAAAAAAGACATTAGCAACATCAGAGGCCAGAGGGTGGGACCTATAAACACATGAAGGGTGCCATCATAGATATATATAGAACACTAGATAGCTTGCCCGCGCTGCCGGCCAATGGAGAGCGACGTCACTGAACCGCCGCCATCTTGCTCCAGTTAGCCTTGAGTGAGAGTGAGTGAGCTGCACAGAAAAAAATACTCATAACTCGCTGAAATATTGACAGATTTACAAACGGTTTGGTTTATTATAAGCATTATTAACGTGGCTATGATTCAAGCGGTTTGTAAAAAAAAACATCTTTAAAAATCTTTTTTTTATAAGTATGCAGTATCATAACTACATAGTTGATGTTTATAGCAAACCAACCCATTTGTAAATCCGTCAATATTTCAGCGAGTTATGAGTCTTTTTGTCTGTGCAGCTCACTCACTCTCACTCAAGGCTAACTGGAGCAAGATGGCGGCGGTTCAGTGACGCTGGTGACTCCGCCTTAAGCTATCTAGTGTTCTATAGATATCTATGGGTGCCATGACTGAAAAAAAGGTTGAGAAACGCTGGTATAAATGGTGTGGCTCTTTGTGGTACCACAGTAATTTTTGTGGCTCTTAGACTCTGGTTGGCCACCCCTGCTCTATCGGGTTTCAAGCAAATTACTTCTGTATTCATTTTTTTAATATCTCTTATTACTCTGGATAATAAACCACAAAACTTAATGTTATTGGTATATTGAAGTGCAGTTAGTGTCTCTTTATTATAACAATATTATTATAACAATAATAATGATGATAATCATACACATATTTTCTATCATTGGAAAGCCCTAGTTTTTAGCTTCAAAATGGTACCAAATATGAGGTACTTTGTCATACCCAGTAACTAATAATCGATCACAAACCGATCAAGTTCATGAATTTTTACGAACTGGGCTAAGAGGGTTGATAGGAGAGGGTCAGGTCATGCTACTGTAGCATCCTGAATATTCTTCTATTATTCAGAAGTGCTAACGTAATCTTCTACTTCCTCTTTGTGCACAAAGACATCATTGATATTCTCACGAACAATGATGCGAGTCCCTCCTTCTTCCACCGACCGAAATATGGATTATAAACGGCATTACGGGATACTATTCTACAATCCTTTTCCCTGTGGAGCTAGTAGGCGGTACCAGCAGGGGGCGCGGTGGCAAGCAGAGAGCGTACGAGAGCGACGGAGAAAGAAGCAAGCCAACTGAGACGGAAGTGCGAGGAACCAGCCTCTTCGACAGTGAACTTGGACCGGAGCGGTCATGTCTGGAGAGCCCCGTATTGAACAGGAGTATATTACGGGTTATCCTATGAATGTACTCGTAGTGGAGCCTTGCATGTTTCTCCCTGAATATCCCTAGTGATATACCACAAGTTATCCTAGAATACGAACGGTATAGCCGAGTTGGGCTTAAGTTAAAGTTATTTCCTCTAGTGAGGCGCCCCGCCAGCGTGGCGCGAAGAGGAACGGTGCTTAGGAGCACCCTGCGTTATGATATATCTCGTCTAGCAGAAGGGCTGTTTGGGACCCAGAGTTTAGCTGCAGTGTGAGTGAGGCAAGCTAGATGCGCGTGTCGTCCCAGCACCAGCCCTACAACCAGTCTGCTCCGGCTGCCTGCAACCAGTCTGCTACGCCAGCCTACGACCAGACCTGCACCTGGCTGCCTGCAGTACACAGGAGTTCTTCCCGACCAGCAGAGGTCGTCATCGGCCAGCACACGCTCTCCGCCAGCACTGCCTCTCTGCTCCAGCTCCCAGTGGCGGCCGGTGGGTACTTCGCCACTAGGGGCGCTATACCAAACATTTTGCAAAATGCAAACATGTACAGTACAGTACCACGCAACACTCATGGCAAGACGTGAGCGATTCGACTCACGCTCACGGCAATGAATCGGCTCTTATGAACGAGTCGCTCAGCTGTTACTACAACAACACACAACCAGTCAAATAAAGTATAGTCTAGACTCTAATTCACAACTTGAAACACAATATATAAATAGAAAAGTTAGAAACAAAACTCGCCCGTCTACAAACACAGGCAGATCTCTCCCTCTCTCCTTCTCTCTCTCACACACAGCGCGACGTGGAATCGATTCGTTACACAATCAGACCTATTATATACCAAGAATAACTTCAGTATGAGTACAGGGCTGTACACATATTTTGCATATTGTTAAACGAGCCAAGGCTAGCTATTAAACTATCGATATGAATCGAAAATCTGGGACCCTGATGTAAACAAGACAAACGTCTTTCTCTGGTCTGCATCCCCTTAACAATTGTGTGTATTGAGCCGTACTGTATTGTACCCATTCTGCAATCTGTTAATAAAGTTCTCATTCATTCATTCATTCATTCAAACATAGACGATATTGAACAAGCCATAATCCACGTATTTTCAATCCGAGAGAGCTGCAGTAGTTAAATCAATGAGCCATCGATAAATAAACAATCAGCAATGTCTCGCTTCATGAATGGCCAGCAGTAGTACTGCTCCTAAAAAAACTATTTACAAACGTTAACGTTAAGCAGAGAGAGAGAGAGAGAGAGAGAGAGAGAGAGAGAGAGAGAGAGAGAGAGAGAGAGAGAGAGAGAGAGAGAGAGAGAGAGAGAGAGAGAGTTTCTTCAACCTCGAACCTAAATTCCTTAGCAACCCGTGTTACCAAGTAAACAAATCACGGAACGATAGCCTAGTACTACTAACGTTAGCTCCCAGAACGATAGCCAGTTAGCCCGCACCAGCCTAGTACTACTAACGTTAGCTGCCAGAACGATAGCCAGTTAGCCCGCACCAGCCTAGTACTACTAACGTTAGCTGCCAGAACGATAGCCAGTTAGCCCGCACCAGCCTAGTACTACTAACGTTAGAGAGAGAGAGAGAGAGACTCACTGTTTAGTTGAAACGTCCAGGGCAGGAGAGCTTGATAAACGTGTATAATCCGCCATATAGCTTGTTAGCCAAGTGTTAGCTCAGCTGAGCTCGTCGACGTTAGCACAACACTCAACAAGTACATTCCTTTGTCCATTTCCGCTCGAACAGACTGCAAACTACCTGGCGTTCTATCGCCATGCTCTAAGACAAACTCTAACCTTAACCAACTTTGAAAGAGTGCCTAAGCTTAACCGTCTAAAGAACTTGCAGTCACGGCACGGCACGCTCTAAGACAAACAACAGTCCTAGTACCAGGAACCAAGCTAGAAGCTAGAATTGGAACATTAGAAATTGGATTCGGCCAATCAGAGATCGTCTCTGTGAAATTCTGCCATGGAAAAAAATACTGGCGTCGGCCAATCAGAGAGCGTCTCCGCGAAATGCGTCTATGGAAATTCTCACGGAAGTTCACGCTGCTTTCTAGACCGCTTCAAATCGCGCTCGGATTCCAACATAATAGTCATATTTCAACGCACAACGCCGTATGCACTGATTGGCTGTGACGGAGACAGCGATCAAACTGTGACGCGCACTCAGAGCGCTATCGCGTATAGCCCGGGCCGAGAAATACAAAAAAAAAAAAAAAAAAAAAAACGTGATGTCACTTCCTGCTCTGGAAAACGATGTTTTTTTAATTTAGATAATAACGTTATATTGTGCATTGGAAATACAAACATACTTAAAATGAGTAAATATTATTAATTTTAAACATGTTTATATTATTTATAGGGCTATAAAACACAAAAACGAAAACGTTTTATTGTCTTCTTCTCTGATTTAACAGCAGCTGGCCAGCAGGTGGGTCGGCGCCCTAGCGCCCCTAGTGGTAGAGCCGCCACTGCCAGCTCCGCCTGCTAGTATCCCCACCGAGAGCGTTCGACGCCATCTTGCCTTCCGGACGACAGTGGCGTGGCCAGGCGGCCATTTTGGATGAGTACAAATGGGCATTGATGCTCCAGTGCTATTATACAGTATACAGTGTGGTGCAGCCTGCGGGCGGAGTTAACGTTGCTACTACCGTTCAATAGGGGAACCCCAAACAATATATGCCGGCATTAAGATAGGACTTCTGTTTGGTATTTTGTGGGCCCACTTGTTGCTTTCTTTCCTTTTCTTTGAGTGTGATAACATGTGTGCTTAATAATATTTTCCCATCCAATTAACCCTTTCCCTGTGGGGAAGTTACAGACCTGGTGTAGTATAGATAACGCCTTTTGGAGGTACTATTCCTGCCGTATAATTAAAGCCTTTTTGAAGGTATTATCCAGGGTGAAGACCCAGACGTGGGCGATGAGTCAAACACATTGAAGTATATTATCCCTGATATTAACCCAGAGGTGGGTGTATAATATACGTGTTTATGAGGTATGGAGTTACCAACGAAACTATAGTGGGACTTCAGTCCAATTGGTCACTAGTAGTAAGTCATTGTACTGACAGTATCAATAACATTAAAGTATTGGATGGGAGCTCTGTGTGCGTGTCGATCCATGAGCCGTTTAACAACTCTTTTGGTGTGGGTAATGTTGACATAATTAACTCCTTCCTATTCCACCTTTCCCTTTTCATTGTAAGGTTTCTAGGGTCCGTAAGGGAGGGTACTGCTTGCAGGGGGGACCCAGGGTATTTATTTACAATTCAGTCACCAGGTGTGGGAGGGTCTCAGGAGCAATTGGGGAAGTGGGAAGCGTGTTGGGGAGTACTGCTGACCGCCCTGCTGCAGGGAAGGAAGACCAGAGTACCAGACCAGGTTGGTAAATCCCGGGCCCCATCCACTCACACTACCAGCCTCCAGTCGACGCTCCAGGCCCAAAGACGAGGGTGCAGTCAGATGGAGCTCTACTGTGTCCAGCTACCTTGTGACTGTCAGCAGCCGTTCCCACGAAGCAGGGATAATCCACCCTGCTACACTACCATAGCATGCTGTTATGTTGATATGATAGCGTCCAGACCATGCTACCATAGTATGCTGTTATGTTGATAGGATAGGGTCCAGACCATGCTACCATATCAATAGCATGCTGTTATGTTGATAGGAGAGGCTCAGATCATGTTACCATAGCATGCAGTTTTTATTTGGAATTTTTTTTGACATTCCCATAGTTGATGAAGCCGTTTTTTCGCCCCCGCTGTAGTATATTTTTTATTATAACCTCGGTCATGTTATTTGCCCTATATGGGCAACGACTGAGGCCTGTGTGAATCTGTGTGATATTAGTCATATAGTGCCTTTCTCAGAGAGAGCTCTCTATGCAGAAGAGCCGTTGCTAAACACTGAACATCGTCATATCTGGAGGGGAGCATACTGTACGTTCACACATAAACACTGAGCACACACAGCTCCATACTGTATGTTCGCTCCACACCTCTCCCGTATTTCCTTTATTTGATTATCTTCTGCAATGTGCCAACACACACACACACACACACACACACACATACACACACACGCACGCACACATACACACACTGCCCTGTCACAGTATATGGAATATTGAATTTGGTGTATATAAGGAGCAGACCAGCCTGTGTTTAAGACCCATATTGATTGTTTTGAACTCATCATTGCTGCAGAAATAACTCGATGCCTGTGACTCAATAAAATAGCTTTGTTGAAATAGATTCATCCTTTCTGGGTCCTTCATGTTGGTTCTTGGGTAAACCTCCTACCACCCCCCCCTAAACCCCTCCACCCTACTTTGGCTTACAACTGGTTTCAGGATTATTTGCTTGAAATACATTAGTGTGTGAAGTCCAGAAATGCCAAATTGAAGTTTGTGCAGATAACAATGAGGGTGTTCCTCAGGGATCAATTTTAGGTCCTGTTCTCTTTACCATTTATATTAATTATATCATCTCCTCATTGAAAGGTTGTCAGGCCCATCTATATGTGGACGACACAATTGTGTATTTTGTATTGCCCATCTACAGAACTGTTTGACGATGAAAATGATGTGAATCCGCTTTGAACAGATCTCAACTGTCCTAGGATGTTATTCAAAATTAAAATAAAACTATGGAGGTTGAAGGAGAAAACAGTTGCAAGGTTGAAGGATTTGAAGGTGGAACCAACACATTGGTGGGACTTTGATTGATTTGATAGCACGGCTCATTTTACATTGATTGACTTTGATGGACTTCATTAAAATGTAACTGAATTGCCTTTGTGATCTCACTCTTTCCCCCTGCACTGAACTGTGACCATGCTATCAGTTTTCAAGTTTCTTTAATAGTTGTCATACAGAAGTACAGAATACTTTTATACAAAATGCTTCTTACTGTTACGCTCCAGAGACTGTGCAAGACAAGATAAGTATGAAATAAAATAACATAGTATAGCATGTAAATTAGAAGTAAAAAAAATGAGGTCACAGTGTTCAGTATAGACATATGTACAGTGTTCGATGCAGAATAGACGTAACTGAGTTACCATATAATATACAATACTGTGCAGTGTACTAATATACAATACTATATAGTGCAAGGCAGAAATGGGATGAGGTGCAATTTAGGTACAATTTACAGTAGGTGTACGAGTTGTAGTGCAAATCCTTTATCAATAAATATAAAGTGTGTTTGTGTGATCTAAAGTGTGGAGAGTGGGTGCTGCAGTGTGTTGTTTGTTTAAGTGAGTGTATGCATGTGGGTGTGTGCTGTGTGCATTTGATGGTTGTTGCATAGTGTTTATTGTTCGTTTAGCAGCCTGATGGCCTGGGGATAGAAGCTTCTTCTGAGTCTTTCTGTGCTCGCCTTAAGACTCCGGTATCGCTTGCCTGACCACAGCAGTTCAAAGAGGCAGTTGTTCGGGTGGCTCGAGTCCTTAATAATTCTCTTAGCCTTCCCCTTGCACCGCTTGTTGTAAATGTTCTGGAGGGTGGGAAGCCCCCCTCCAATTGTGCGTTTGGCTGAACGTGTCACTCTTTGTAGTCTGCTACGGTCTTGTGCAGTGCTATTCCCAAACCAGGAGGTTTGTTTGTTTGTTTGTTTGTTTATTTACACATATAAAAACAGTTACATATATAATACAATAATAGTCCACAAGGGATGTGTAGGAGAATTGCCTAAAACCCCTCAAGGGGCTTGCATGTGGCATTCACCAGGAAGCAAAATTACATTATATCAAGATAAATATAAAATATAAAATAAAATCCCCCCCCCCCCCCCCCCTGAACAAACAAACACACACAAGCAGGCCTACATAGACACCGAAGTAGGCACCCCATGCCATACGATTTCTGGTATAGAGAAAACAATCAATGACAGTAAGAATATATAATAAAACGAAAATACAATAACAAAATACATCAAGCCATCAGACTACAGTTTGTAAAGGAAGTCCATATGGGAAATATTGGTGATCTAGGAGATGAGATTTCAGTGCTCTTTTGAATTTCAGAAAAGAAAATTCCAAAATATGTGGAGGCAAAGAGTTCCACAACTTTGACCCTCGGTAGAGCAAACAAAACTGAGATTGGGAAGTGCGGGAAAAGGGTGGTCTAAGCAAACAGGAACTACGTGTGGGGTAATTATGAATTTGGTGATTGTGGGCAAACATGTCATGAAAAAAAGGGGGAAGGGCTCCGTTTAAAGAACTATGGACAAATAAACCAGTCTGAAGATGATTCACTTGATAAACACTGAGGATACCTAACTTATGGAATAGAGGCTGATAAGAATGACTTCGATGTACACAGCTGATTATTTTTAGAGCTCGTTTCTGCAGACGGTATATGGGCTCAAGTTTGGTCTGATGCGTACTACCCCAAACTAAATTACAGTAATTGATATATGGGTAAACCATTGAGTAATATAACATTGTGGCAACCTCGGTGCTCAGCAAGTGACGTGTTTTTCCAAGAATACCAATACTCTTGGCCATTTTTGTAGTTATGGCTGTGATATGAGGTTTCCATGATAGGGATTCATCAAGCAGAACACCAAGGAATCGTGTAAAACACACCCTAGCTATGGGGATGTCATTGATCACTACTTTAGATGAAGAGTTAAAAATCACAGATTTGAGACCAAAAAAAATGAAATTCGTTTTTTTAATGTTTAGTGATAATTTGTTGCATTTAAACCAAATTGATAGTTTGTTAAGTTCTTCATTTATGACCCTAATGATGGTATCAGGATCTTTATGTGAATAGAATACACACGTGTCATCTGCAAATAAAATTTTCGACAGCCTGTCTGAGACGTTAGGGAGGTCATTGATATATAACAAAAATAACAAAGGCCCAATAATTGAACCTTGGGGCAGACCGCAAAGTAAAGGAAGAAAAGGAGAATTTATCCCATTATAGGATACAGACTGACGTCTATCTTTAAGGTAACTGGTGAACCATAGCAGTGCATTGTTTTTTATTCCAAGATGTGAGAGCTTCTGCAGGAGGATATTGTGATTGACTGTATCAAATGCCTTTGATAAGTCTAAAAAAATACCTATAGTGTTTTCCTTTCTGTCTTTAGCTTTGTATATTTCATTAATTAGATGTGTTATTGCCATATATGTTTCATGTTTCTTTCTGAACCCGTACTGGTGAGTGTAAATAATATTGTGCTTATTAAGATGTTCAATTAATCTTTTATAGACAAGCTTTTCAAGTATTTTTGACAAGGTAGGAAGGATGGATATAGGTCTGTAATGGTTGAAGACGGCTGGGTCATCATCTTTATAAATAGGGATGATCTTAGCTATTTTAAGTTCCAGTGGGACGATTCCCTTCTCCAGTGATGTATTAAAAATATGACATAATGGCTTCACAATGGATTCTTGAATGGATATCAGTAATCTGCCGGTTTCAACAAACACAGCCTCAGCAGAAAGGGTTAAATACTTTTCGATGTCATGCCTTTCTTTATACACCATGTTCGGATTGAGATATAGAGAAACACCCCCACCCTTTTGGCCTTCTCTGCATCTATGAATATGCTTATAGTTATTGAATTCATACAAATCAGCATTGTCTTTAGACAGCCATGTTTCAGTAAGCCCTATTACACTAAAAGAGAAGTCAAGGTTAGTCAAACAAAGGCATAAAGTATCATAGTTTTTTGGCAGGCTGCGGATGCTGTGGGTGCTGCAGTGTGTTGTTTGTTTAAGTGAGTGTGTGCGTGTGGGTGTGTGTGCTGTGTGCATTTGATGGTTGTTGCATAGTGTTTATTGTTCGTTTAGCAGCCTGATGGCCTGGGGATAGAAGCTTCTTCTGAGTCTTTCTGTGCTCGCCTTAAGACTCTGGTATCGCTTGCCTGACCGCAGCAGTTCAAAGAGGCAGTTGTTCGGGTGGCTCGAGTCCTTAATAATTCTCTTAGCCTTCCCCTTGCACCGCTTGTTGTAAATGTTCTGGAGGGTGGGAAGCCCCCCTCCAATTGTGCGTTCGGCTGAACGTGTCACTCTTTGTAGTCTGCTACGGTCTTGTGCAGTGCTATTCCCAAACCAGGAGGTGATGTTGCCAGTCAGGATGCTCTCTATTGTATTGAGTAGAAGTTCCTAAGGATATTCTGACTGACTTGGAACTTCCTTAGGCGCCTGAGGAAGTAGAGGCGTTGTCGTGCCTTCTTCACAACACTGTCAATGTGTGTGGTCCATGTCAAATCCTCGGATATGTGGGCTCTGAGGTACTTGAAACTGTTCACTCTCTCAACCGGTGCCCCGTCGATGCTGAGGGGGCTGTAGTCCTTGACCCCCGACCTCCTGAAGTCCACAATCATCTCTCTTGTTTTGCTGACGTTCAGGGAGAGGCAGTTCTCCTGACACCACTGTGACAGATTCTCTACCTCTTCCAGGTAGGCCCTTTCGTCGTTGGCAGAGATCAGGCCCACCACTACTGTGTCATCAGCAAATTTGATGATGGTGTTGTTGTTCCGCTGTGCTACGCAGTCATACTGTACAGGGAGTAGAGGAGGGGGCTCAGAACACAGCCCTGGGGGGCCCCTATGTTGAGCGTGATGGATGAGGAGGTGCAGTTGCCTGCTCTTACCACCTGGGGTCTGCCCGTCAGGAAGTCCAAGACCCACTGGCAGAGGTCATAGTTCAAGCCCAGGTCCCTGAGCTTGGCTATGAGTTTGGAGGGGACTATGGTATTGAATGCTGAGCTGTAGTCGATGAACAGCATTCTCACATAGTTCCCCTGCCTCTTGTCCAGGTGTGATGCTGCTGTGTGCAGCACATGGGCTATGGCGTCCTCCGTGGACCTGTTGGGGCGATATGCAAATTGCAGAGGGTCCAGGTTGATGGGGAGGGAGGAACAGATGTAGCCCTTCACTAGCTTCTCAAAGCACTTCATGGCTATGGAGGTGAAGGCTACAGGGCGGTAGTCGTTGAGGCAAGCGGGCGTAGATTTTTTGGGTACAGGGATGATGGTGGACTTCTTCAGACAGGTGGGGATGACAGCCTGTTCCAAGGACAGGTTGAAGATGTCAGTGAATACCGGGGCCAGTTGGTCGGTACAGACTTTTAGGACACGGCCGGGGATGCCGTCCGGTCCTGCTGCCTTCCTGATATTCACTTTTTTAAAGATCCGTCTCACCTCATGCTCTGTTACCCTGAACACTGAGTCTCCATCAGCAGACCCCCCCCCATTGCCGTGGTTTGTAGGCTGGTGTTTTTATTCACAGCCTCAAACCTCGCATAGAAGGAATTGAGATCATTTGCTAAGGAGATGTCACTGTTCAGTTTGAGGGAGGTGCCTTTGTAATCTGTCATTGTTCTGAGGCCCTGCCACATGCCTCTAGAGTCAGCCTGTTCAAACTGAAGTTCAACTTTATCCCTGTAACGCCGTTTTGCCTCTATTACTGCTCTCCTAACGTTGTATCTTGCCATCTTGTGTTCTTCCATGTTGCCTGTCACCAGCCCGGTGTTGTATGCTGATGTGCGCACTTTCAGAGCCTCACGGACGGATTTGTCTACCCAGGGCTTTTGATTTGGGTAGATTTTAATTGTGGTGGAGGGGATTGTTTCTTCTACCAGAGTACAGACATGTATCAGGCGTGTATTTGCGTTATGCTAACACAGCTGTATGGGACAATGAATAACTTGGGTTCAGGGTTCTACAATGCTGCCATTGCTACTGTTAGAAACCAAAATCAAGACTTTTTCTGGTGGATCCACACATGACAACGGGAGTAATATGTCTGTGATATGTTTCAATCAGCCTGGGTCACATGACAACAGTAGTGATATATTACACCAGGTGGAAGCTGATAATTTTTGTTGTCTGCCTGTCTGTCTGTCTGTCTGTCTGTCTGTCTGTCTGTCTGTCTGTCTGTCTGTCTGTCTGTCTGTCTGTCTGTCTGTCTGTCTGTCTGTCTGTCTGTCTGTCTGTCCGTCCGTCCGTCCGTCCGTCCGTCCGTCCGTCCGTCTGTCTGTCTGTCTGTCTGTCTGTCTGTCTGTCTGTCTGTCTGTCTGTCCAGAGCTAATCTTCCACTAACCAACTACTAGGACGATCAGCTGTGCATGCTGACAGCAGGCCAAGGACCTGCATTCTGGCAGACTTTTCAAGTATTTTATTTGAATACATTTCCATCTCCATTGTCCATTGAAATAGATATTCAGTATGAAGTTACACCTTTTGAACACAAGATGGTGCTACTACACAGGTTTCTCTGCTCAGAGCCTCAGGGAATCAGCTCTCTGGCCCCTGTTTACAATATGATAATGTCATAGTAAACCTATTGTCGTTGATATACACATTAAAAAACATTATTACATGGCGCTTTCACATTCGCCGAAATGCTTGCTTGTGATTGGTCAATAGCCCCCCGACAGCGGTCATTATTTTTCAATAATGACCGCTGTGGGACAATAATGACCGCAGTGCGCTGCTGTTCGCAATCAAGCCCACTGACACACACTGTTTCAGTGCAATTAGACACTGCCGGTGTTCTGCTGCCGGCGATGACAGGGGGCGGAGCGACGAGCGGAGCCAGAACGCAGCCAGAACCAGTGTTGCGAGTCGATGTAAAATGAATTAGGTATATTGTTAGTAAGTTAGCCATGTAATAAGCGGGATAATGTATAGCTATACTCGGTCATTGTCGCAAAATAATTGACCTTCACTGACGTTTAAAACACCTCGCCGAAGCGGCTCGGTATTTTAAACTCCGTGTCGGTCAATTATTTTGCGACAATGACCTCGTAGCTATACATTATCCCTTACTTATTACATGGCGTTTTAACATTTGCCGAAATGCTTGATTGTGATTGGTCAATAGCGCTAGTCAGAGGTCCGTTATTACTCGATAATGGACCTCTGCCGAGCAATAATGACCGCTGTGCGCAGCTGTAGCAATCAAGCCCACTGACACACACTGCATCAGTGCAGCCAATCAGACACACCTGCCGGCTGCTGGCGAAGCTGCTGGCGATGACAGTGGGGCGACAGAACAGAACTGCATCTGCATTTGATCTCGTCTTGTCGATGGTGTAAAATAAATTAGGTATATTGTTAGTAAGTTAGCCATGTAATAAGAGGGATAATGTATAGCTATACTCGGTCATTGTCGCAAAATATTTGACCTTCACTATGTTTAAAGAACACCTCAGCGAGGCGCCTCTGTGTTCTAAACTCCGTGTCGGTCAATTATTTTGCGACAATGACCTCGTAGCTATACATTATCCCTTACTTAACTGATTCTCTGCCAACAACAATTATATACGTGTTTGTCCGCCAATCGTTGAACGCCAACCACGTATGTATACGTTATTTGATCGTTTTTCCTTTTTTTCGATCTATTTATTCATTTTTCATCCAGGGACCTTGGTGTTACCATACGGAATGAGTCTGAGATCGCAAAAGTCCAATACCGCCGCCTGGTGGGTTGCGGCCGGTGTTGCACTTCCTTTGAGACTCTGCATATGGGGCTGTGCATCGATGAAATGCCTCCGGGCGGACTTTTCTAGTAACCTGAACCAACGGCTTCACCTGATCCCATTGAATTGTTTTCGGGACCCCCGATTCATTATGCTGTGGTGGATTATGTCATGGGCCAAATGGACATACGATCTACCAGATGGCAATCAAATAATTGGAATATTCTTTTTGGAATCCCACTGGCCACAGGTAAGAGCAATTTACCGTACATTTCAGCTTGATTGTGCCTTGTTTTCATAGCCATCGCCCTGATCAGCGTATGTTGTTGTACTAAGGAATGCCGTTATTGACAATCAATTCATCATAAACGACCCCCCCCTTTCATGCATTCATGATGGAACATAATATACCGATCATATGCATTTGAATTTTTTATTGTAGCGTGTATAGGGACGAAATGCCAATGGATTAAGTATAATATACGTCGCAAGCTATTACGCAAGTAATTACCCTACCGCTCTAAAAGCATACTTATATTCACCATGGTATAAAACGGGAATGTATGGATGGAAAAATTCTTTCTTTTTCACATCTTGAACGATAGATACTCGATGTCAAATGGGCCATAGTATTGCATCCATAGCTATATAGTTATAGCCCTGCAAACAAGGTGACCGACTCCATTGGTTTAATGCGTGGCAGCCATATCCCGTTCCCATCGTGGCAGAGAATGAGTTAAGAAGTGTGAATGAGCCTGGATCACATGACAACGGTAGTAATATGTTTGTGTTGTGTTTCAATGAGCCTGGGTCATATGACAACAGTAGTAATGTGTTTGTGGTATGTTTCAATGAGCCTGGGTCATATGACAACAGTAGTAATGTGTTTGTGTTGTGTTTCAATAAGCCTGGGTCATATGACAACAGTAGTAATGTGTTTGTGTTGTGTTTCAATGAGCCTGGGTCATATGACAACAGTAGTAATGTGTTTGTGGTATGTTTCAATGAGCCTGGGTCATACAACAGTAGTAATGTGTTTGTGTTGTGTTTCAATGAGCCTGGGTCAGTGGGTCATATGACAACAGTAGTAATGTGTTTGTGGTATGTTTCAATGAGCCTGGGTCATACAACAGTAGTAATGTGTTTGTGTTGTGTTTCAATGAGCCTGGGTCAGTGGGTCACATGACAACAGTAGTAATGTGTTTGTGGTATGTTTCAATGAGCCTGGGTCATATGACAACAGTAGTAATGTGTTTGTGGTATGTTTCAATGAGCCTGGGTCACATGATTTCCTCTTAATTCCGGTCTGAGAGAATTAAGAGACAGAGTGAGAGTGAGAGTACAAGTTCTCACTTTGAATCCATGAAGTGACAGACAGCATGATGTATGGCCTGGGCTGAGAAGAAGTTAATTACATAGGTTGACTTACTAAGAGATGGAATGAAACTCCAGATGAGAGAGGATGAGAAAGAGGGGGGAAGAGAGAGAGGGAGGAAAGAGATAGTGGGGGAGAAGAGAGAGGGGGAGGAGAGGATGGGATAGGAGAGAGAAGGGGAGGACAGAATGGGATGGGGTGGGAGAGGGGGAAGGAGAGAGTAGAGAGGGAGAGAGAAGCAGAAAAAAAGAAGAGAGGATGGGAGAGGGGGCATGGAAGACGAGAGAGGGGGTGAGGAGAGGGCGGGAGAGGGGAGAGGGAGAAAGAGAGAAGCAAAAAAGAGGAGAAGACAGGGGGATGGGTCGGGAGGGGAGAAGAGAAGTAAACAATCGGATGGAAGAGAGCAGGGGAGATAAGGGGATGCAGGGAGGAGGAGGAGAGGCATGAGTGGAGGAGACAAACAGAGGAGGAGGAGAGGCATGAGTGGAAGAGACAAACCCAGAGGGGTAGAGAAGAGGATGAGAGAAGAGGAGACAGACACAGAGGAGGAGGAGAGAAGAGGAGGAGAGAAGAGAAGACAGACACCGAGGAGGAGGAGAGAAGAGGAGGAGGAGAGAAGAGGAGGAGGAGAGAAGAGGAGGAGACGAGCGGAACATAATAGATAAAGAAGAAAGAAAGGCGTAGAAGATTAGAGGAGCGTAAAATAAAGAAAGGAGAGAGAGAGAGTCTTCAACTTTGTTGTTGCTCTCCATGGACTCCTATTATCTGTCATCGTGTGTGTGTGTGTCTGTGTGTCTGTGTGTCTGTGTGTGACTGACAGTGACGGCGACTGCAGCAGGAGAGGTCCATTCTTCTGTTAATTACCGAGTTAATGACACACTCCGCTCTGGTGGACACGCAACATGGCAGCCACACACACACGCACACACGCACGCACGCACGCACGCACGCACGCACGCACGCACGCACGCACGCACGCACACACACACACACACACACACACACACACACACACACACACACACACACACACACACACACACACACACACACACACACACACACACACACACACACACACACAGGAGATAATGACAAACTCCGCTCTGATGGCCACCAAACATGGCAGGCTGCGATGCAAATAGGTTGACAGCCAGATAACAAGCTAACAATCACACACACACACACACACACACACACACACACACACACACACACACACACACACACACACACACACACACACACACACACACACACACACACACACACACACACACACACACACACACACACACACACACACACACACACACACACACACACACACACATGGAGCGATGACAGGGAGCCTCATCAGACCGGCTTTAATGAAGTCACTTTCTTCCCCAAATAAAAAGAGGAGGCGAACAGGGGAATGAGAGAAGGAGGAGAAAAAGGAGGACAAGGTCGCCTGGATTGATGATGCTCATTAGCCCTAATAAGGGGCTTAAATGAAGCGCACCCCAACATTGTACTGGTGTCTCTCAGATAGGTACTGGGGGGCATGGAGGGGGTGTAGGGGTGGAGGAGATCAGATAGGTACTGGGGGGCATGGAGGGGGTGTAGGGGTGGAGGAGGTCAGATAAGGACTGGGGGGCATGGAGGGGGTGGAGGAGGTCAGATAGGGACTGGGGGGCATGGAGGGGGTGGAGGAGGTCAGATAGGTACTGGGGGGCATGGAGGGGGTGGAGGAGGTCAGATAGGCACTGGGGGGCATGGAGGGGGTGTATGGGTGGAGGAGGTCAGATAGGTACTGGGGGGCATGGAGGGGTGGAGGAGGTCAGATAGGTACTGGGGGGCACGGAGGGTGTGGAGGGGTGGAGGAGGTCAGATAGGTACTGGGGGCATGGGGGGGTGTAGGGGTGGAGGAGGTCTGATAGGTACTAGGGGGCATGGAGGAGGTGTATGGGTGGAGGAGGTCTGATAGGTACTGAGGGGCATGGATGGGGTGGAGGGGTGGAGGAGGTCAGATAGGTACTATGGGGCATCGAGGGAGTGGAGGGGTGGATGAGGTCAGATAGGTACTGGGGGCATGGGGGGGTGTAGGGGTGGAGGAGGTCTGATAGGTACTGGGGGGCATGGAGGAGGTGTATGGGTGGAGGAGGTCTGATAGGTACTGGGGGGCATGGATGGGGTGTAGGGGTGGAGGAGGTCAGATAGGTACTATGGGGCATGGAGGGGGTGTAGGGGTGGAGGAGGTCAGATAGGTACTGGGGGGCACGGAGGGTGTGTAGGGGTGGAGGAGGTCAGATAGGTACTGGGGGCATGGGGGGGTGTAGGGGTGGAGGAGGTCTGATAGGTACTGGGGGGCATGGAGGAGGTGTATGGGTGGAGGAGGTCTGATAGGTACTGGGGGGCATGGATGGGGTGTAGGGGTGGAGGAGGTCAGATAGGTAATATGGGGCATCGAGGGAGTGGAGGGGTGGAGGAGGTCAGATAGGTACTGGGGGCATGGGGGGGTGTAGGGGTGGAGGAGGTCTGATAGGTACTGGGGGGCATGGAGGAGGTGTATGGGTGGAGGAGGTCTGATAGGTACTGGGGGGCATGGATGTGGTGTAGGGGTGGAGGAGGTCAGATAGGTACTATGGGGCATGGAGGGGGTGTAGGGGTGGAGGAGGTCAGATAGGTACTAGGGGGCATGGAGGGATTTGTAGGTAAGGAACGAGGATCTTGTATGAGATACAGGACTTGACCGGGAGCCAGTGGCGGTGGATGAGGCTGTAGGGGTGAACATACTGGAGCCTGTCCAGGGTGTTTCTGGGTAACCAGACAGGACTCTATTACAGTAGTCAAGGAGTCTGTCCAGGGTGTTGCTGGGTAACCAGACAGGACTCTATTACAGTAGTCAAGTAGTCTGTCCAGGGTGTTGCTGGGTAACCAGACAGGACTCCATTACAGTAGTCATGGAGTCGGTCCAGGGTATCCTGTCTCCACACTGTGAGATGTACTCACACACATAGACACACAAATACACACAGAACCGTTGTCTCATACCTCTCCCTCTGAAGAATGCAAGAGCAGATCCTTCCGACAGGTGGCCTTGAAGTCTCCTACCCCGGCGCTGACCTCCACACCCCTGGGAGCCTCTAGACTCAGGGTCCGTGTCGGGGACTCCAACCTGCGGCAGAAATAAAAACCCAACAGTAAACGTCAGTGCCTCACTGGCGAAAAGAGGCAGGGGGTCTTTCTCACATCAAGGACCCCCACGTTTGGCACACGTCAGTTATTGCATGTCTATCAGGCCTGTGGAGCTGTAATGTCTAGGTGTTTGATTGTGATGAATGATAGATCTACACACATGGTACCTGCACACACACACATACTGTGTAATCATTGTGCAACTAACCTAACTAATCTAACCTCTCTACAACGTCTCTAACCTCTGTACACCGTCTCTACACTGTCTCTAACCTCTCTGCACTCTCTCTAACCTCTACACCGTCTCTAACCTCTCTACACTGTCTCTACACTCTCTCTTTTTTTTTGTGAACAAATTTTTTTATTTATATTTTTGACATGACATACAAACATTTACAGTAGAAATCCACTATAAATCACAGGGCTATTACCGACATAATACTAACAATAATGACAGCCCGGTTTTTTTAATTAAAATAGATGTAGATTAAAGATTAAAGATATACACAGATTAATTACAATACAATACAACACATAAATGCTCTTGCTCCCCCCCCCCCCCCCCCCCTTGGATACATCCATTATTCCGTT
Source organism: Notolepis coatsorum (assembly GCF_963971535.1). Taxonomy (NCBI): domain Eukaryota; kingdom Metazoa; phylum Chordata; class Actinopteri; order Aulopiformes; family Paralepididae; genus Notolepis; species Notolepis coatsorum. The sequence continues at coordinate 86,098,824 of NC_140171.1, read as the reverse complement.
TGATACCAAGGATTAAAAGTTCATATAATGCTTTATCCTCTCCACCACTTCTGACCAGATTGCTATGCTGGCTTCATTAACACCTAGAATTCGTGTGGTAGATATCTCTAGATAAATCACATCAAGATAGGTAAGAATCCATACCCTCCGGCACATTTTATCAGGTTGAATCCAGCGTGATGCTATTAGCTTTTTGGCAGCCGTAAGACCGGACAAGATTAGCCTCTTTACATGTACAGAGTGTGTTAACTGAGAGACATCATTCAGCAACAATACAGAAGGCATTACAGGTATTGTCAAAAATAAAAATCCTGATAATAGTGTGGTTATTTCTTCCCAAAATATCTTAACAGGCGGGCATTCCCAATACATATGCATAAATGTACCACTATCACCGTTTGTACATAAGGAACATCGAGAGTCTTGTTTAAGCCCTATACGGTTCAGTCGAATAGGAGTTAGGTAAGTCCTATGAATAAAATTAAGATTAATCTGTTGATGATCCGGGTTACGCGACGATAGCCGAACGTTTGCCCAGACTTCAGCCCAATCAAAATCTACTTCCAAGTCTGGTATATCCTTCCTCCAAACTAAGTCTAGGGGAAGGACTTCATACGAAGACGTAAGTAAGTGACGGTAAAAGTCCGAGACAAATCCTCTCGATTTCATAAAATAATTTGTGATATCTGTGGTGCTCAAGTGGTACATTTAATGGGACTCCATGAGCCTTCAAACATGCTAATAACTGTCTATAGAAATAATATGTGGAACTGGTGAGGTTACATTTGTTATGTATATCTTGATAGCTACAGAAACCCTGGTTGTTGAAGATATCTCCCAATGTATGTATGCCATTCTTTTCCCATTTGGGAAATCTGATAGGTCGTTGTGCAATAAGGAGTGCATTGTTATTAAATATGGGAGAGTGTCTATGCCATTTATGTTGGTTAGTACATTTTGTCTGTGTGTCACGCCATATCCGGATCACATGTGTAATAAGCAGTGTTGGGACTAACGCGTTACAAAGTAACGCGTTACAGTAACAAAGTTACTTTTTGCCGTTCTAGTACTCTAACGCATTACTTTTTAAATTCAGTAACGCTGTTACCGTTACTAAATGGTTTGTTAGTTCGTTACTGCGTTCTTTTTATGTAGATTCATAGCGAGCGTCCTCCTAACTCCGTTTGATTTCGCCTGAGTTTGTTTTGTTTACAATAGAGAGCGTCTATTTCTTTCCGTAGCGCAATTTCTGGTTTTCACATTTCTGATTGGCCACTGACTGACGTTCTCTGACGTTCTCTGACCAGAGAGCGTCAGTCAGTGGCCACTGGCCAATCAGAAATGCGCAAACCAGAAATGCGGCTACGGAAAGAAATAGACCCTCTCTATTGTAAACAAAACAAAACGAAACGAACTAACAAACCATTTAGCAACTACTTGGAGAGATAATTAATATACAACATGGAAACGAGATAAAGAACACGTTTGAGGCGCTGCTGGAGTCAACTGGACTAACGCTACTACATCTCGACCACCGCAGACTTTGGTGAGTGCAATGTGTTTACTGAAACTCAAGTTGATCAACGGATTTTGACTGTACGAAATCTGCCAGGGAATCTCATAATACTAATCAAACAATATAAATATAGTCCTTTCATGCACAATTGATATCCTAACTATTCTAACGTTGCAATGCTTTGATTGATATCTTAAACAACGTTGCAACTTGCAAGATGGTGAATGAATGAATGAATGAATGAATGAATGAATGAATGAATGAATGAATGAATGAATGAATGAATGAAAACTTTATTTAACAGATTGCAGAATGGGTACAATACAGTATGGCTCAATACATACAATTGTTAAGGGGATGCAGACCTGAGAAAGACGTTTGTCTTGTTTCCATCAGGGTCCCCCATTTTCAATTCATATAGACATTTATGACATACACAACATACATGACATTTATGGCATAGGGACATATAGGTATTTAGTACTGATACATTTGTGACAAACGGTATTCAAATATACAGTACTGTTACCCCTAGCTTTGGGTAGGGCTTTCCACATTGTTGTGGCATAATTGCGAAACGTGTTTAGTCCCTTGTTTGAGCCGAATCTGGGTTTTACATGATTTGTTGAGCTTCCTCTGGTGTAGTGGTTGTGGTATTCACTGACCTTTGGGAAGTATTTTGACATGTACATGTGTACCCCGGTCGTATAGTGTATCTTGTAGACCAGGCCCATTGCAAGTTGCTGTACTCTGTCATCTACTCTAAGCCATCCTAGGTTGTCAAAGTGGGCAGGGGTGAGGTGGGTTCTGGGGTTCAGGTCAAGTAGTAGTCTGACCAGTTTGTTTTGTGATGTTTGTAATTTTGTTTTAAGCGCCTTTGAGGTGCTTTGGTACCATGAGGTGCACGCATAATCGTAGTACCCTTGAATTATAATGGTTATAATGAAACGCTCCGGCGACATCAAGGCTGTTCCTTCATGGGCATGGGACTCGGGAGCAATCTTTTTTTTTTCTTTTTTTTTTTTAAATAACTAAATAGTTACCTTTCACAGTAACTCATTACTTTTGGGTGTAAGTAACTAGTACAGTAACGAAGTTACTTTGAAATGAAGTAACTAGTAAAGTAACTGAGTTACTATTTTTCAGTAACTAGCACACCACTGGTAATAAGAGGGCCAAATTTCAAGTTGCATTGCTTAATTGATAAGTTGGTATATACTACATCCTGCAGGCTCTGTGGTGCCACTATGTTTTCTTCTAATGTTCTCCAGGATACAGATGCTTGAGAATCAAACCAGGTGATCAGTGGTCTTAAAGCGAATGCTTTAAAATAGTGGTAGAAGTCTGGAAATGCTAAACCTCCGTCGGCTTTGTTTCTCTGTGCTGTGGATCTTTTAATTCGTGGAGGTTTGTTGTTCCAAATAAATTTATATGCGGCGGAGTGACATTTTTTCCAGTAACCAGCAGGGGGGGGGGGGGGTAACGTTAGCATTGAGCTGAAGAAGTTGATTCTAGGTAAAACATCCATCTTAACTATTGATACTCGGGCTCTACACTCTCTCTAACCGCTCTACACCGTCTCTACACCGTATCTAACCTCTCTACACCGCCTCTAACCTCTCTGCATCGTCTCTAACCTCTACACCGTCTTTACACTGTATTTAACCTCTCTACACCGTCTCTACACTCTCTCTAACCTCTACACCGTCGCTAACCTCTCTACACCGTCTCTAACCTCTACACCGTCTCTACACTCTCTCTAACCTCTACACCGTCGCTAACCTCTCTACACTCTCTCTAACCTCTACACCGTCGCTAACATCTCTACACTCTCTCTAACCTCTACACAGTCTCTACACTCTCTCTAACCTCTACACCGTCGCTAACCTCTCTACACCGTCTCTAACCTCTCTACACTGTCTCTAACCTCTCTACACCGTCTCTACACTCTATCTAACCTCTACACCGTCGCTAACCTCTCTACACCGTCTCTAACCTCTCTACACCGTCTCTAACCTCTCTACACCGCCTCTAACATCTCTACACCGTCTCTAATCTCTCTACACTGTCTCTACACTCTCTAACCTCTCTACACCGTCTCTACACCGTCTCTAACCTCTCTACACCGCCTCTAACCTCTCTGCATCGTCTCTAACCTCTACACCATCTTTACACTCTCTCTAACCTCTACACCGTCGCTAACCTCTCTACACTGTCTCTAACCTCTACACCGTCTCTAACCTCTCTACACTGTCTCTAACCTCTCTACACCGCCTGTAACATCTCTACACCGTCTCTAACATCTCTACACCGTATCTAACCTCTCTACACTGCCTCTAACCTCTCTACACCGTCTCTAACCTTTCTACACCGTCTCTAACCTCTCTACACCGTCTCTAACCTCTCTACACCGCCTCTAACATCTCTACACCGTCTCTAACATCTCTACACCGTCTCTAACCTCTACACTGTCTCTAACCTCTCTACACCGTCTCTAACCTCTCTACACCTTCTCTAACCTCTCTACAACGTCTCTAACCTCTCTGCACTGTCTCTAACCTCTCTACACCGTCTCTACACCGTCTCTAACCTCTCTACACCGTCTCTAACCTCTCTACACCGTCTCTAGCCTCTCTACACTGTCTCTAACCTCTCTACACCGTCTCTAACCTCTCTACACCGTCTCTAACCTCTCTACACTGTCTCTAACCTCTCTACACCGTCTCTAACCTCTCTACACCATCTCTAACCTCTCTACACCGTCTCTAACATCTCTACACCGTCTCTAACCTCTCTACACTATCTCTAACCTCTATACACCGTCTCTAACCTCTCTACACGTCTCTGACCTCTATACACCGTCTCTAACCTCTCTACACGTCTCTGACCTCTATACACCGTCTCTAACCTCTCTACACATTCTCTAACCTCTCTACACCGTCTCTAACCTCTCTACACCGTCTCTAACCTCTACACCGTCTCTAACCTCTATACACAGTCTCTAACCTCTACACCGTCTCTAACCTCTATACACCGTCTCTACACAGTCTCTAATCTCTCTATACAGTCTCTAATCTCTCTACACCGTATCTGACCTCTATACACCATCTCTAGCCTCTCTACACGTATGTAACCTCTCTACATGTATGTAACCTCTCTACACCGTCTCTAACCTCTACACCGTCTCTAACCTCTACACCGTCTCTAGCCTCTCTACACCGTCTATACACGCCTCTAACCTCTCTAAACGTCTCTAACCTCTCTACACGTCTCTAACCTCTCTACACCGTCTCTAACCTCTCTACACCGTCTCTAACCTCTACACCGTCTCTAACCTCTCTACACGTCTCTAGCCTCTCTACACAGTCTATAACCTCTCTACACCGTCTCTAACCTCTACACCGTCTCTAACCTCTCTACACCGTCTCTAACCTCTCTACACCATCTCTAATCTCTCTACACACCTCTAACCTTTACACCGTCTCTAGCCTCTCTACACCGTCTCTAACCTCTCTACACCGTCTCTAGCCTCTCTACACCGTCTCTAACCTCTCTACACGTCTCTGACCTCTACACACTGTCTCTAATCTCTCTACACCGTCTCTAATCTCTCTACACCGTCTCTAACCTCTCTACACCGTCTCTAGCCTCTCTACACCGTCTCTACACCGTCTCTAACCTCTCTACACCGTCTCTAACCTCTCTACACCGTCTCTAACCTCCCTACATGTCTCTGACCTCTATACACCATCTCTAGCCTCTCTACACCATCTTATACACCGTCTCTAACCTCTCTACACCGTCTCTAACCTCTACACCGTCTCTAACCTCTACACCGTCTCTAGCCTCTCTACACCGTCTATACACGCCTCTAACCTCTCTAAACGTCTCTAACCTCTCTACACGTCTCTAACCTCTCTACACCGTCTCTAACCTCTCTACACCGTCTCTAACCTCTACACCGTCTCTAACCTCTCTACACGTCTCTAGCCTCTCTACACAGTCTATAACCTCTCTACACCGTCTCTAACCTCTACACCGTCTCTAACCTCTCTACACCGTCTCTAACCTCTCTACACCATCTCTAATCTCTCTACACACCTCTAACCTTTACACCGTCTCTAGCCTCTCTACACCGTCTCTAACCTCTCTACACCGTCTCTAGCCTCTCTACACCGTCTCTAACCTCTCTACACGTCTCTGACCTCTACACACTGTCTCTAATCTCTCTACACCGTCTCTAATCTCTCTACACCGTCTCTAACCTCTCTACACCGTCTCTAGCCTCTCTACACCGTCTCTACACCGTCTCTAACCGCTCTACACCGTCTCTAACCTCTCTACACCGTCTCTAACCTCCCTACATGTCTCTGACCTCTATACACCATCTCTAGCCTCTCTACACCATCTTATACACCGTCTCTAACCTCTCTACACTGTATCTAACCTCTCTACACCGTCTCTAACCTCTCTACACAGTCTCTAACATCTCTACACGTCCCTGACGTCTACACCGTCTCTAACCTCTCTACACCATCTCTAGCCTCTTTACACAGTCTCTAAACTCTCTACACCATCTCTACACGTCTCTAACCTCTCTACACGTCTCTAACCTCTCTACACCGTCTCTAACCTTTACACCGTCTCTAACCTCTCTACACCGTCTCTAACCTCTACACCGTCTCTAACCTCTCTACACCGTCTCTAACCTCTACACACCGTCTCTAATCTCTCTACACCGTCTCTAATATCTCTACACTGTCTCTAACCTCTCTACACCGTCTCTAACCTCTATACACGGTCTCTAACCTCTCTACACCGTCTCTAACTTCTCTACACGGTCTCTAACCTCTCTACACTGTCTCTAACTTCTCTACACCGTCTCTAACCTCTCTACACCATCTCTAACCTCTCTACACCGTCTCTAACCTCTCTACACCGTCTCTAACCTCTCTACACGCCTCTAACCTTTACACCGTCTCTAACCTCTCTACACTGTCTCTAACCTCTCTACACACCTCTAACCTCTCTACACCGTCTCTAACCTCTCTACACCGTCTCTAACCTCTCTACACGTCTCTGACCTCTACACACCACCTCTAATCTCTCTACACCGTCTCTAACCTCTCTACACCGTCTCTAGCCTCTCTACACGTCTCTACACCGTCTCTAACCTCTCTACACCGTCTCTAACCTCTACACTGTCTCTAACCTCTCTACACGTCTCTAACCTCTCTACACCGTCTCTAACCTCTACACTGTCTCTAACCTCTCTACACGTCTCTGACCTCTCTACACCATCTCTAATCTCTCTACACCGTCTCTAACCTCTCTACACCGTCTCTAGCCTCTCTACACCGTCTCTAACCTCTCTACACCGTCTCTAACCTCTCTACACCGTCTCTAACCTCTACACACCATCTCTAATCTCTCTACACCGTCTCTAACCTCTCTACACCGTCTCTAACCTCTCTACACCGTCTCTAACCTCTCTACACCGTCTCTAACCTCTACACTGTCTCTAACCTCTCTACACGTCTCTGACCTCTCTACACCATCTCTAATCTCTCTACACCGTCTCTAACCTCTCTACACCGTCTCTAGCCTCTCTACACCGTCTCTAACCTCTCTACACTGTCTCTAACCTCTCTACACCGTCTCTAACCTCTACACACCATCTCTAATCTCTCTACACCTTCTCTAACCTCTCTACACCGTCTCTAACCTCTCTACACCGTCTCTAGCCTCTCTACACCGTCTCTACACCGTCTCTAACCTCTCTACACCGTCTCTAACCTCTCTACACCGTCTCTAACCTCTCTACACTGCCTCTAACCACTCTACACCGTCTCTAACCTCTTTACACATCTCTAGCCTCTCTACACCGTCTCTAACCTCTACACCGTCTCTAACCTCTCTACACTGTCTCTAACCTCTCTACACCATCTCTAATCTCTCTACACACCTCTAACCTTTACACCGTCTCTAGCCTCTCTACACCGTCTCTAACCTCTCTACACCGTCTCTAGCCTCTCTACACCGTCTCTAACCTCTCTACACGTCTCTGACCTCTACACACTGTCTCTAATCTCTCTACACCGTCTCTAATCTCTCTACACCGTCTCTAACCTCTCTACACCGTCTCTAGCCTCTCTACACCGTCTCTACACCATCTCTAGCCTCTCTACACCATCTTATACACCGTCTCTAACCTCTCTACACGTCTCTGACCTCTATACACCGTCTCTAACCTCCCTACACGTCTCTGACCTCTATACACCATCTCTAGCCTCTCTACACCATCTTATACACCGTCTCTAACCTCTCTACACCGTATCTAACCTCTCTACACCGTCTCTAACCTCTCTACACAGTCTCTAACCTCTCTACACGTCTCTGACGTCTACACCTTCTCTAACCTCTATACACCATCTCTAGCCTCTCTACACCATCTTATACACCGTCTCTAACCTCTCTACACGTCTCTGACCTCTATACACCGTCTCTAACCTCTCTACACATTCTCTAACCTCTCTACACCGTCTCTAACCTCTCTACACCGTCTCTAACCTCTACACCGTCTCTAACCTCTATACACAGTCTCTAACCTCTACACCGTCTCTAACCTCTATACACCGTCTCTACACAGTCTCTAATCTCTCTACACAGTCTCTAATCTCTCTACACCGTATCTGACCTCTATACACCATCTCTAGCCTCTCTACACGTATGTAACCTCTCTACATGTATGTAACCTCTCTACACCGTCTCTAACCTCTACACCGTCTCTAACCTCTACACCGTCTCTAGCCTCTCTACACAGTCTATACACGCCTCTAACCTCTCTAAACGTCTCTAACCTCTCTACACGTCTCTAACCTCTCTACACCGTCTCTAACCTCTCTACACCGTCTCTAACCTCTACACCGTCTCTAACCTCTCTACACGTCTCTAGCCTCTCTACACAGTCTATAACCTCTCTACACCGTCTCTAACCTCTACACCGTCTCTAACCTCTCTACACCGTCTCTAACCTCTCTACACCATCTCTAATCTCTCTACACACCTCTAACCTTTACACCGTCTCTAGCCTCTCTACACCGTCTCTAACCTCTCTACACCGTCTCTAGCCTCTCTACACCATCTCTAACCTCTCTACACGTCTCTGACCTCTACACACTGTCTCTAATCTCTCTACACCGTCTCTAATCTCTCTACACCGTCTCTAACCTCTCTACACCGTCTCTAGCCTCTCTACACCGTCTCTACACCGTCTCTAACCTCTCTACACCGTCTCTAACCTCTCTACACCGTCTCTAACCTCCCTACATGTCTCTGACCTCTATACACCATCTCTAGCCTCTCTACACCATCTTATACACCGTCTCTAACCTCTCTACACCGTATCTAACCTCTCTACACCGTCTCTAACCTCTCTACACAGTCTCTAACCTCTCTACACGTCTCTGACGTCTACACCGTCTCTAACCTCTCTACACCATCTCTAGCCTCTCTACACAGTCTCTAAACTCTCTACACCGTCTCTACACGTCTCTAACCTCTCTACACGTCTCTAACCTCTCTACACCGTCTCTAACCTTTACACCGTCTCTAACCTCTCTACACCGTCTATAACCTCTACACCGTCACTAACCTCTCTACACCATCTCTAACCTCTACACACCGTCTCTAATCTCTCTACACCGTCTCTAATATCTCTACACTGTCTCTAACCTCTCTACACCGTCTCTAACCTCTCTACACTGTCTCTAACTTCTCTACACCGTCTCTAACCTCTCTACACCATCTCTAACCTCTCTACACCGTCTCTAACCTCTCTACACCGTCTCTAACCTCTCTACACGCCTCTAACCTTTACACCGTCTCTAACCTCTCTACACTGTCTCTAACCTCTCTACACACCTCTAACCTCTCTACACCGTCTCTAACCTCTCTACACCGTCTCTAACCTCTCTACACGTCTCTGACCTCTACACACCACCTCTAATCTCTCTACACCGTCTCTAACCTCTCTACACCGTCTCTAGCCTCTCTACACGTCTCTACACCGTCTCTAACCTCTCTACACCGCCTCTAACCTCTCTACACCGTCTCTAACCTCTACACAGTCTCTAACCTCTCTATACGTCTCTAACCTCTCTACACCGTCTCTAACCTCTAAACCGTCTCTAGCCTCTCTACACGTCTCTGACCTCTATACACCATCTCTAACCCCTCTACACCATCTCTAATCTCTGTACACCATCTCTAACCTCTCTACACAGTCTCTAACCTCTCTACACCGTCTCTACACGTCTCTAACCTCTCTACACCGTCTCTAACCTTTACACTGTCTCTAACCTCTCTACACCGTCTCTAACCTCTACACTGTCTCTAACCTCTACACACCGTCTCTAATCTATCTACACCGTCTCTAACCTCTCTACACCATCTCTAACCTCTCTACATGCATCTAACCTCTCTACACGCCTCTAACCTCTACACCGTCTCTAACCTCTCTACACCGTCGCTAACCTCTCTACACCGTCTCTAACCTCTACACTGTCTCTAACCTCTCTACACGTCTCTAACCTCTCTACACCGTCTCTAACCTCTACACTGTCTCTAACCTCTCTACACGTCTCTGACCTCTCTACACCATCTCTAATCTCTCTACACCGTCTCTAACCTCTCTACACCGTCTCTAGCCTCTCTACACCGTCTCTAACCTCTCTACACCGTCTCTAACCTCTCTACACCGTCTCTAACCTCTACACACCATCTCTAATCTCTCTACACCGTCTCTAACCTCTCTACACCGTCTCTAACCTCTCTACACCGTCTCTAACCTCTACACTGTCTCTAACCTCTCTACACGTCTCTGACCTATCTACACCATCTCTAATCTCTCTACACCGTCTCTAACCTCTCTACACCGTCTCTAGCCTCTCTACACCGTCTCTAACCTCTCTACACTGTCTCTAACCTCTCTACACCGTCTCTAACCTCTACACACCATCTCTAATCTCTCTACACCGTCTCTAACCTCTCTACACCGTCTCTAACCTCTCTACACTGTCTCTAACCTCTCTACACCGTCTCTAACCTCTCTACACCGTCTCTAACCTTTACACCGTCTCTAACCTCTCTACACCGTCTCTAACCTCTCTACACCGTCTCTAACCTCTCTACACCGTCTCTAGCCTCTCTACACCGTCTCTACACCGTCTCTAACCTATCTACACCGTCTCTAACCTCTCTACACCGTCTCTAACCTCTCTACACTGCCTCTAACCACTCTACACCGTCTCTAACCTCTTTACACATCTCTAGCCTCTCTACACCGTCTCTAACCTCTACACCGTCTCTAACCTCTCTACACTGTCTCTAACCTCTCTACACCATCTCTAATCTCTCTACACACCTCTAACCTTTACACCGTCTCTAGCCTCTCTACACCGTCTCTAACCTCTCTACACCGTCTCTAGCCTCTCTACACCGTCTCTAACCTCTCTACACGTCTCTGACCTCTACACACTGTCTCTAATCTCTCTACACCGTCTCTAATCTCTCTACACCGTCTCTAACCTCTCTACACCGTCTCTAGCCTCTCTACACCGTCTCTACACCATCTCTAACCTCTCTACACCGCCTCTAACCTCTCTACACCGTCTCTAACCTCCCTACACGTCTCTGACCTCTATACACCATCTCTAGCCTCTCTACACCATCTTATACACCGTCTCTAACCTCTCTACACCGTATCTAACCTCTCTACACCGTCTCTAACCTCTCTACACAGTCTCTAACCTCTCTACACGTCTCTGACGTCTACACCTTCTCTAACCTCTCTACACCATCTCTAGCCTCTCTACACAGTCTCTAAACTCTCTACACCGTCTCTACACGTCTCTAACCTCTCTACACGTCTCTAACCTCTATACACCGTCTCTAACCTTTACACCGTCTCTAACCTCTCTACACCGTCTCTAACCTCTACACCATCTCTAACCTCTCTACACCGTCTCTAATCTCTCTACACCGTCTCTAATATCTCTACACTGTCTCTAACCTCTCTACACCGTCTCTAACCTCTCTACACGGTCTCTAACCTCTCTACACCGTCTCTAACTTCTCTACACGATCTCTAACCTCTCTACACTGTCTCTAACTTCTCTACACCGTCTCTAACCTCTCTACACCATCTCTAACCTCTCTACACCGCCTCTAACCTCTCTACACCGTCTCTAACCTCTCTACACGCCTCTATCCTTTACACCGTCTCTAACCTCTCTACACTGTCTCTAACCTCTCTACACACCTCTAACCTCTCTACACCGTCTCTAACCTCTCTACACCGTCTCTAACCTCTCTACACGTCTCTGACCTCTACACACCGTCTCTAATGTCTCTACACCGTCTCTAACCTCTCTACACCGTCTCTAGCCTCTCTACACGTCTCTACACCGTCTCTAACCTCTCTACACCGCCTCTAACCTCTCTACACCGTCTCTAACCTCTACACAGTCTCTAACCTCTCTACACGTCTCTAACCTCTCTACACCGTCTCTAACCTCTACACCGTCTCTAGCCTCTCTACACGTCTCTGACCTCTATACACCATCTCTAACCCCTCTACACCGTCTCTAATCTCTGTACACCGTCTCTAACCTCTCTACACAGTCTCTAACCTCTCTACACCGTCTCTACACGTCTCTAACCTCTCTACACCGTCTCTAACCTTTACACTGTCTCTAACCTCTCTACACCGTCTCTAACCTCTACACTGTCTCTAACCTCTACACACCATCTCTAATCTCTCTACACCGTCTCTAACCTCTCTACACCGTCTCTAACCTCTCTACATGCATCTAACCTCTCTACACGCCTCTAACCTCTACACCGTCTCTAACCTCTCTACACCGTCGCTAACCTCTCTACTCCGTCTCTAACCTCTACACTGTCTCTAACCTCTCTACACGTCTCTGACCTCTCTACACCATCTCTAATCTCTCTACACCGTCTCTAACCTCTCTACACCGTCTCTAGCCTCTCTACACCGTCTCTAACCTCTCTACACCGTCTCTAACCTCTCTACACCGTATCTAACCTCTACACACCATCTCTAATCTCTCTACACCGTCTCTAACCTCTCTACACCGTCTCTAACCTCTCTACACCGTCTCTAACCTCTCTACACTGTCTCTAACCTCTCTACACGTCTCTGACCTCTCTACACCATCTCTAATCTCTCTACACCGTCTCTAACCTCTCTACACCGTCTCTAGCCTCTCTACACCGTCTCTAACCTCTCTACACCGTCTCTAACCTCTCTACACCGTCTCTAACCTCTACACACCATCTCTAATCTCTATACACCGTCTCTAACCTCTCTACACCGTCTCTAACCTCTCTACACTGTCTCTAACCTCTCTACACCGTCTCTAACCTCTCTACACCGTCTCTAACCTTTACACCGTCTCTAACCTCTCTACACCGTCTCTAACCTCTCTACACCGTCTCTAACCTCTCTACACCGTCTCTAGCCTCTCTACACCGTCTCTACACCGTCTCTAACCTCTCTACACCGCCTCTAACCACTCAATATAAGAAACTGGCGCCGCTCTGATGGCTGCCTTTCTGATCGCTCCGACGAGACTGTGCTTTATTTTGTTAATTTTTATAGTATTAGGAGTTTTATTTGCACCAACTGTTGGTGCATTATATGTGTATGACCGTCAGTCAATCATTGACATTGGATTAAGAAAAACTTACCGTTTGGATCGCTCTCTGGATCGGATCGCTGAACAGCAGAAATGGCCCGCCGAGATCCTTTGTTATGCCGGCCATGGCCAAGACGCCAAGAAGCCGCCGCGAAGACGAGGAAAGAGAGCCGGGGTCCGGAACAGACTGAGGTCCAAACGACACAGAACCACATTGCCCAGCATATTGTTGGCCAATGTGCAATCGATAGGAAACAAATTGGACGACATCAGAGCAAGGATCCAATTCCAGAGGGACATTCGGGATTGTAACGTCCTCTGTTTCACAGAAACTTGGCTGAGTCCAGATGTCCCGAATCATGCAATAGAACCGGCAGACCACTTCTTCGTTCTACGCAAAGACCGGACGGCATTAGAGTCATTAAAGAAGAAAGGAGGCGGCATTGCCTTCATGATAAACAAGGAGTGGTGCGATGTAGGCAACACAAAGGAAATGTCTAACCACTGCTCCCCAGACCTGGAGTTTATCACGATAAAATGTCGACCCTTCTTCCTCCCAAGAGAGTTAACGTCCATCATCCTCATCGGAGTGTACATTCCACCACACGCGAACACTGAGGTCGCACTTTCAAAACTTCACGACGAGGTAAACAAACTCCAAGCAGCTAATGTTGACGCTGCCATTTTGGTCTTGGGGGATTTCAACAGCGCGCGTCTTAAAAAGGTGCTGCCGAATTTCTATCAGCATGTGACCTGTCCCACCAGAGGCGAGAACATATTAGACCATGTATACTCGCAATTTAAGAATGGGTACAAGTCACAGGCTCTTAGTCCATTCGGTAAAAGCGATCACGCCGCCATTTTCCTTTTGCCTAAGTACAAACAGAGTCTCAAGCGAACGCCGGTGGTCTCGCGAGAGGTTAAGCGTTGGGCCGTGACGTCAGTGGAGTCACTCCAAGCAGTGCTGGGAAGCACAGAATGGAGTGTATTCCGTGATAACACAGCCAATATTAACGAATACACCGAAACGGTGATTGACTATGTCTGTACTCAGGTAGAAGTAATAATCCCCACCACCAAAATTAATATCTACCCAAATCAAAAGCCCTGGGTAGACAAATCCGTCCGTGAGGCTCTGAAAGTGCGCACATCAGCATACAACACCGGCTGGTGACAGGCAACATGGAAGAACACAAGATGGCAAGATACAACGTCAGGAGAGCAGTAATAGAGGCAAAACGGCGTTACAGGGATAAAGTTGAACTTCAGTTTGAACAGGCTGACTCTAGAGGCATGTGGCAGGGCCTCAGAACAATGACAGACTACAAAGGAACCCCCCTCAAACTGAACAGTGACATCTCCTTAGCAAATGATCTCAACTCCTTCTATGCGAGGTTTGAGGCTGTGAACAACAACACCAGCCTACAAACCACGGCAATGGGGGGGGGGGGTCTGCTGATGGAGACTCAGTGTTCAGGGTAACAGAGCATGAGGTGAGACGGATCTTTAAAAAAGTGGATATCAGGAAGGCAGCAGGACCGGACGGCATCCCCGGCCGCGTCCTAAAAGTCTGTGCCGACGAACTGGCCCCGGTATTCACTGACATCTTCAACCTGTCCTTGGAACAGGCCGTCATCCCCACCTGTCTGAAGAAGTCCACCATCATCCCTGTACCCAAAAAATCTACGCCCGCTTGCCTCAACGACTACCGCCCTGTAGCCCTCACCTCCATAGCCATGAAGTGCTTTGAGAAGCTAGTGAAGGGCTACATCTGTTCCTCCCTCCCCATCAACCTGGACCCTCTGCAATTTGCATATCGCCCCAACAGGTCCACGGAGGACGCCATAGCCCATGTGCTGCACACAGCAGCATCACATCTGGACAAGAGGCAGGGGAACTATGTGAGAATGCTGTTCATCGACTACAGCTCAGCATTCAATACCATAGTCCCCTCCAAACTCATAGCCAAGCTCAGGGACCTGGGCTTGAACTATGACCTGTGCCAGTGGGTCCTGGACTTCCTGACGGGCAGACCCCAGGTGGTAAGAGCCGGCAACTGCACCTCCTCATCCATCACGCTCAACATAGGGGCCCCCCAGGGCTGTGTTCTGAGCCCCCTCCTCTACTCCCTGTACACACATGACTGCGTAGCACAGCGGAACAACAACACCATCATCAAATTTGCTGATGACACAGTAGTGGTGGGCCTGATCTCTGCCAACGACGAAAGGGCCTACCTGGAAGAGGTAGAGAACCTGTCACAGTGGTGTCAGGAGAACTGCCTCTCCCTGAACGTCAGCAAAACAAAAGAGATGATTGTGGACTTCAGGAGGTCGGGGGTCAAGGACTACAGCCCCCTCAGCATCGACGGGGCACCAGTTGAGAGAGTGAACAGTTTCAAGTACCTCGGAGCCCACATATCCGAGGACTTGACATGGACCACACACATTGACAGTGTTGTGAAGAAGGCACGACAACGCCTCTACTTCCTCAGGCGCCTAAGGAAGTTCCAAGTCAGTCAGAAGATCCTTAGGAACTTCTACTCATGTACAATAGAGAGCATCCTGACCGGCAACATCACCTCCTGGTTTGGGAATAGCACTGCAAAAGACCGTAGCAGACTACAAAGAGTGACACGTTCAGCCGAACGCACAATTAGAGGGGGGCTTCCCACCCTCCAGAACATTTACAACAAGCGGTGCAAGGGGAAGGCTAAGAGAATTATTAAGGACTCGAGCCACCCGAACAACTGCCTCTTTGAACTGCTGCCGTCAGGCAAGCGATACCGGAGTCTTATGGCGAGCACAGAAAGACTCAGAAGGAGCTTCTATCCCCAGGCCATCAGGCTGCTAAACGAACAATAATCGCTAAACGAACAATAATCACTATGCAACAACCATCAAATGCACACAGCACACACACCCACACGCACACACTCACTCAAACAAACAACACACTGCAGCACCCACTCTCCACACTTTAGATCACACAAACACACTTACACTTTATATTTATTGATAAAGGATTTGCACTACAACTCGTACACCTACTGTGAATTGTACCTAAACTGCACCTCGTCCATTTATGCCTTGCACTATATAGTATTGTATATTAGTACACTGCACAGTATTGTATATTGTATGGTAACTACGTCTACGAACATTGTACATATGTCTAAACTGAACACTGTGACCTCTTTTTTTACTTCTAATTTTTACTATTTTTACTATGTTTTTATTTCATACTTATCTTGTCATGCACAGTCTCTGGAGCGCAACAGTAAGAAGCATTTTGTACAAAAGTATTCTGTACTTCTGTATGACAACTATTAAAGAAACTTGAAACTTGAAACTCTACACCATCTCTAACCTCTCTACACATCTCTAGCCTCTCTACACAGTCTCTAACCTCTCTACACGTCTCTGACCTCTACACCGTCTCTAACCTCTACACGCGTCTAACCTCTCTACACGCCTCTAACCTCTCTACACCGTCTCTAACCTCTACACCGTCTCTAGCCTCTCTACACCGTCTCTAACCTCTCTACACCGCCTCTAACCTCTCTACACCGTCTCTAACCTCTACACAGTCTCTAACCTCTCTACACGTCTCTAACCTCTCTACACCGTCTCTAACCTCTACACCGTCTCTAGCCTCTCTACACGTCTCTGACCTCTATACACCATCTCTAACCCCTCTACACCATCTCTAATCTCTGTACACCGTCTCTAACCTCTCTACACAGTCTCTAACCTCTCTACACCGTCTCTACACGTCTCTAACCTCTCTACACCGTCTCTAACCTTTACACTGTCTCTAACCTCTCTACACCGTCTCTAACCTCTACACTGTCTCTAACCTCTACACACCGTCTCTAATCTCTCTACACCGTCTCTAACCTCTCTACACCGTCTCTAATCTCTCTACACCGTCTCTAACCTCTCTACACCGTCTCTAACCTCTCTACACCGTCTCTAACCTCTCTACATGCATCTAACCTCTCTACACGCCTCTAACCTCTACACCGTCTCTAACCTCTACACCGTCACTAACCTCTCTACACCGTCTCTAACCTCTCTACACCGTCTCTAACCTCTACACTGTCTCTAACCTCTCTACACGTCTCTAACCTCTCTACACCGTCTCTAACCTCTACACTGTCTCTAACCTCTATACACGTCTCTGACCTCTCTACACCATCTCTAATCTCTCTACACCATCTCTAACCTCTCTACACCGTCTCTAGCCTCTCTACACCGTCTCTAACCTCTCTACACCGTCTCTAACCTCTCTACACCGTCTCTAACCTCTACACACCATCTCTAATCTCTCTACACCTTCTCTAACCTCTCTACACCGTCTCTAACCTTTACACCGTCTCTAACCTCTCTACACCGTCTCTAACCTCTCTACACCGTCTCTAACCTCTCTACACCGTCTCTAGCCTCTCTACACCGTCTCTACACCGTCTCTAACCTCTCTACACCGTCTCTAACCTCTCTACACCGTCTCTAACCTCTCTACACCGCCTCTAACCACTCTACACCATCTCTAACCTCTCTACACATCTCTAGCCTCTCTACACAGTCTCTAACCTCTCTACACGTCTCTGACCTCTACACCGTCTCTAACCTCTACACGCGTCTCACCTCTCTACACGCCTCTAACCTCTCTACACCGTCTCTAACCTCTACACCGTCTCTAGCCTCTCTACACCGTCTCTAACCTCTCTACACCGCCTCTAACCTCTCTACACCGTCTCTAACCTCTACACAGTCTCTAACCTCTCTACACCGTCTCTAACCTCTCTACACCGTCTCTAACCTCTCTACACCGTCTCTAATCTCTCTACACCGTCTCTAACCTCTCTACACCGTCTCTAACCTCTCTACACCGTCTCTAACCTGTCTACATGCATCTAACCTCTCTACACGCCTCTAACCTCTACACCGTCTCTAACCTCTACACCGTCGCTAACCTCTCTACACCGTCTCTAACCTCTCTACACCGTCTCTAACCTCTACACTGTCTCTAACCTCTCTACACGTCTCTAACCTCTCTACACCGTCTCTAACCTCTACACCGTCTCTAGCCTCTCTACACGTCTCTGACCTCTATACACCATCTCTAACCCCTCTACACCATCTCTAATCTCTGTACACCATCTCTAACCTCTCTACACAGTCTCTAACCTCTCTACACCGTCTCTACACCGTCTCTAGCCTCTCTACACGTCTCTGACCTCTATACACCATCTCTAACCCCTCTACACCGTCTCTAATCTCTGTACACCGTCTCTAACCTCTCTACACCGTCTCTAACCTCTCTACACCGTCTCTACACGTCTCTAACCTCTCTACACTGTCTCTAACCTTTACACTGTCTCTAACCTCTCTACACCGTCTCTAACCTCTACACTGTCTCTAACCTCTACACACCGTCTCTAATCTCTCTACACCGTCTCTAACCTCTCTACACCGTCTCTAATCTCTCTACACCGTCTCTAACCTCTCTACACCGTCTCTAACCTCTCTACACCGTCTCTAACCTCTCTACATGCATCTAACCTCTCTACACGCCTCTAACCTCTACACCGTCTCTAACCTCTACACCGTCGCTAACCTCTCTACACCGTCTCTAACCTCTCTACACCGTCTCTAACCTCTACACTGTCTCTAACCTCTCTACACGTCTCTAACCTCTCTACACCGTCTCTAACCTCTACACTGTCTCTAACCTCTATACACGTCTCTGACCTCTCTACACCATCTCTAATCTCTCTACACCATCTCTAACCTCTCTACACCGTCTCTAGCCTCTCTACACCGTCTCTAACCTCTCTACACCGTCTCTAACCTCTCTACACCGTCTCTAACCTCTACACACCATCTCTAATCTCTCTACACCTTCTCTAACCTCTCTACACCGTCTCTAACCTCTACACTGTCTCTAACCTCTACACACCGTCTCTAACCTCTCTACACCGTCTCTAACCTCTCTACACCGTCTCTAACCTCTACACACCATCTCTAATCTCTCTACACCTTCTCTAACCTCTCTACACCGTCTCTAACCTCTACACTGTCTCTAACCTCTACACACCGTCTCTAATCTCTCTACACCGTCTCTAAGCTCTCTACACCGTCTCTAATCTCTCTACACCGTCTCTAACCTCTCTACACCGTCTCTAACCTCTCTACACCGTCTCTAACCTCTCTACATGCATCTAACCTCTCTACACGCCTCTAACCTCTACACCGTCTCTAACCTCTACACCGTCGCTAACCTCTCTACACCGTCTCTAACCTCTCTACACCGTCTCTAACCTCTACACTGTCTCTAACCTCTCTACACGTCTCTAACCTCTCTACACCGTCTCTAACCTCTACACTGTCTCTAACCTCTATACACGTCTCTGACCTCTCTACACCATCTCTAATCTCTCTACACCATCTCTAACCTCTCTACACCGTCTCTAGCCTCTCTACACCGTCTCTAACCTCTCTACACCGTCTCTAACCTCTACACCGTCGCTAACCTCTCTACACCGTCTCTAACCTCTCTACACCGTCTCTAACCTCTACACTGTCTCTAACCTCTCTACACGTCTCTAACCTCTCTACACCGTCTCTAACCTCTACACCGTCTCTAGCCTCTCTACACGTCTCTGACCTCTATACACCATCTCTAACCCCTCTACACCATCTCTAATCTCTGTACACCATCTCTAACCTCTCTACACAGTCTCTAACCTCTCTACACCGTCTCTACACCGTCTCTAGCCTCTCTACACGTCTCTGACCTCTATACACCATCTCTAACCCCTCTACACCGTCTCTAATCTCTGTACACCGTCTCTAACCTCTCTACACCGTCTCTAACCTCTCTACACCGTCTCTACACGTCTCTAACCTCTCTACACTGTCTCTAACCTTTACACTGTCTCTAACCTCTCTACACCGTCTCTAACCTCTACACTGTCTCTAACCTCTACACACCGTCTCTAATCTCTCTACACCGTCTCTAACCTCTCTACACCGTCTCTAATCTCTCTACACCGTCTCTAACCTCTCTACACCGTCTCTAACCTCTCTACACCGTCTCTAACCTCTCTACATGCATCTAACCTCTCTACACGCCTCTAACCTCTACACCGTCTCTAACCTCTACACCGTCGCTAACCTCTCTACACCGTCTCTAACCTCTCTACACCGTCTCTAACCTCTACACTGTCTCTAACCTCTCTACACGTCTCTAACCTCTCTACACCGTCTCTAACCTCTACACTGTCTCTAACCTCTATACACGTCTCTGACCTCTCTACACCATCTCTAATCTCTCTACACCATCTCTAACCTCTCTACACCGTCTCTAGCCTCTCTACACCGTCTCTAACCTCTCTACACCGTCTCTAACCTCTCTACACCGTCTCTAACCTCTACACACCATCTCTAATCTCTCTACACCTTCTCTAACCTCTCTACACCGTCTCTAACCTCTACACTGTCTCTAACCTCTACACACCGTCTCTAACCTCTCTACACCGTCTCTAACCTCTCTACACCGTCTCTAACCTCTACACACCATCTCTAATCTCTCTACACCTTCTCTAACCTCTCTACACCGTCTCTAACCTCTACACTGTCTCTAACCTCTACACACCGTCTCTAATCTCTCTACACCGTCTCTAAGCTCTCTACACCGTCTCTAATCTCTCTACACCGTCTCTAACCTCTCTACACCGTCTCTAACCTCTCTACACCGTCTCTAACCTCTCTACATGCATCTAACCTCTCTACACGCCTCTAACCTCTACACCGTCTCTAACCTCTACACCGTCGCTAACCTCTCTACACCGTCTCTAACCTCTCTACACCGTCTCTAACCTCTACACTGTCTCTAACCTCTCTACACGTCTCTAACCTCTCTACACCGTCTCTAACCTCTACACTGTCTCTAACCTCTATACACGTCTCTGACCTCTCTACACCATCTCTAATCTCTCTACACCATCTCTAACCTCTCTACACCGTCTCTAGCCTCTCTACACCGTCTCTAACCTCTCTACACCGTCTCTAACCTCTCTACACCGTCTCTAACCTCTACACACCATCTCTAATCTCTCTACACCTTCTCTAACCTCTCTACACCGTCTCTAACCTTTACACCGTCTCTAACCTCTCTACACCGTCTCTAACCTCTCTACACCGTCTCTAACCTCTCTACACCGTCTCTAGCCTCTCTACACCGTCTCTACACCGTCTCTAACCTCTCTACACCGTCTCTAACCTCTCTACACCGTCTCTAACCTCTCTACACCGCCTCTAACCACTCTACACCATCTCTAACCTCTCTACACATCTCTAGCCTCTCTACACAGTCTCTAACCTCTCTACACGTCTCTGACCTCTACACCGTCTCTAACCTCTACACGCGTCTAACCTCTCTACACGCCTCTAACCTCTCTACACCGTCTCTAACCTCTACACCGTCTCTAGCCTCTCTATACCGTCTCTAACCTCTCTACACCGCCTCTAACCTCTCTACACCGTCTCTAACCTCTACACAGTCTCTAACCTCTCTACACGTCTCTAACCTCTCTACACCGTCTCTAACCTCTACACCGTCTCTAGCCTCTCTACACGTCTCTGACCTCTATACACCATCTCTAACCCCTCTACACCGTCTCTAATCTCTGTACACAATCTCTAACCTCTCTACACAGTCTCTAACCTCTCTACACCGTCTCTACACGTCTCTAACCTCTCTACACCGTCTCTAACCTTTACACTGTCTCTAACCTCTCTACACCGTCTCTAACCTCTACACTGTCTCTAACCTCTACACACCGTCTCTAATCTCTCTACACCGTCTCTAACCTCTCTACACCGTCTCTAATCTCTCTACACCGTCTCTAACCTCTCTACACCGTCTCTAACCTCTCTACACCGTCTCTAACCTCTACACC
The DNA here is from genome assembly GCF_963971535.1 of Notolepis coatsorum. Classification (NCBI taxonomy): domain Eukaryota; kingdom Metazoa; phylum Chordata; class Actinopteri; order Aulopiformes; family Paralepididae; genus Notolepis; species Notolepis coatsorum. The sequence continues at coordinate 86,076,617 of NC_140171.1, read as the reverse complement.
GTCGCTAACCTCTCTACACCGTCTCTAACCTCTCTACACCGTCTCTAACCTCTACACTGTCTCTAACCTCTCTACACGTCTCTAACCTCTCTACACCGTCTCTAACCTCTACACTGTCTCTAACCTCTATACACGTCTCTGACCTCTCTACACCATCTCTAATCTCTCTACACCATCTCTAACCTCTCTACACCGTCTCTAGCCTCTCTACACCGTCTCTAACCTCTCTACACCGTCTCTAACCTCTCTACACCGTCTCTAACCTCTACACACCATCTCTAATCTCTCTACACCTTCTCTAACCTCTCTACACCGTCTCTAACCTCTACACTGTCTCTAACCTCTCTACACGTCTCTGACCTCTCTACACCGTCTCTAACCTCTACACACCATCTCTAATCTCTCTACACCGTCTCTAACCTCTCTACACCGTCTCTAACCTCTCTACACTGTCTCTAACCTCTCTACACCGTCTCTAACCTCTCTACACTGTCTCTAACCTTTACACCGTCTCTAATCTCTCTACACCGTCTCTAACCTCTCTACACCGTCTCTAACCTCTCTACACTGTCTCTAACCTCTCTACACCGTCTCTAACCTCTCTACACTGTCTCTAACCTTTACACCGTCTCTAACCTCTCTACACCGTCTCTAACCTCTCTACACCGTCTCTAACCTCTCTACACCGTCTCTAGCCTCTCTACACCGTCTCTACACCGTCTCTAACCTCTCTACACCGTCTCTAACCTCTCTACACCGCCTCTAACCACTCTACACCGTCTCTAACCTCTCTACACATCTCTAGCCTCTCTACACCGTCTCTAACCTCTCTACACCGTCTCTAACCTCTCTACACCGTCTCTAACCTCTACACGCGTCTAACCTCTCTACACGCCTCTAACCTCTACACCGTCTCTAACCTCTACACCGTCTCTAACCTCTCTACACGTCTCTAACCTCTCTACACTGTCTCTAACCTCTCTACACCGTCTCTAACCTCTCTACACCATCTCTAACCTCTACACCGTCTCTAACCTCTCTACACCGTCTCTAACTTCTCTACACCGTCTCTAACCTCTCTACACCGTCTCTAGCCTCTCTACACCGTCTCTACACCGTCTCTAACCTCTCTACACCGTCTCTAACCTCTCTACACCGCCTCTAACCACTCTACACCGTCTCTAACCTCTCTACACATCTCTAGCCTCTCTACACCGTCTCTAACCTCTCTACACCGTCTCTAACCTCTCTACACCGTCTCTAACCTCTACACGCGTCTAACCTCTCTACACGCCTCTAACCTCTACACCGTCTCTAACCTCTACACCGTCTCTAACCTCTCTACACGTCTCTAACCTCTCTACACTGTCTCTAACCTCTCTACACCGTCTCTAACCTCTCTACACCGTCTCTAACCTCTCTACACCGTCTCTAACCTCTCTACACGCCTCAACCTCTCTACACACCTCTAACCTCTACACCGTCTCTAACCTCTCTACACCGTCTCTAATCTCTCTACACGCCTCTAACCTTTACACCGTCTCTAGCCTCTCTACACCGTCTCTAACCTCTCTACACCGTCTCTAGCCTCTCTACACCGTCTCTACACCGTCTCTAACCTCTCTACACCGTCTCTAACCTCTCTACACCGTCTCTAAACTCTCTACACCGCCTCTAACCACTCTACACCGTCTCTAACCTCTCTACACGTCTCTAGCCTCTCTACACAGTCTCTAACCTCTCTACACGTCTCTGACCTCTACACCGTCTCTAACCTCTACACGCGTCTAACCTCTCTACACGCCTCTAACCTCTACACCGTCTCTAACCTCTACACCGTCTCTAACCTCTCTACACGTCTCTGACCTCTCTACACCGTCTCTAACCTCTACACATCTCTAGCCTCTCTACACAGTCTCTAACCTCTCTACATGTCTCTGACCTCTACACCGTCTCTAACTTCTACACGCGCCTAACCTCTCTACACGCCTCTAACCTCTACACCGTCTCTAACCTCTACACCGTCTCTAACCTCTCTACACGTCTCTGACCTCTCTACACCGTCTCTAACCTCTCTACACCGTCTCTAACCTCTACACAGTCTCTAACCTCTCTAAACGTCTCTAACCTCTCTACACCGTCTCTAACCTCTACACCGTCTCTAGCCTCTCTACACGTCTCTGACCTCTATACACCATCTCTAACCCCTCTACACCATCTCTAATCTCTGTACACCGTCTCTAACCTCTGTACACAGTCTCTAACCTCTCTACACCGTCTCTACACGTCTCTAACCTCTCTACACCGTCTCTAACCTTTACACTGTCTCTAACCTCTCTACACCGTCTCTAACCTCTACACTGTCTCTAACCTCTACACACCGCCTCTAATCTCTCTACACCGTCTCTAACCTCTCTACACCGTCTCTAACCTCTCTACATGCATCTAACCTCTCTACACGCCTCTAACCTCTACACCGTCTCTAACCTCTCTACACCGTCGCTAACCTCTCTACACCGTCTCTAACCTCTACACTGTCTCTAACCTCTCTACACGTCTCTAACCTCTCTACACCGTCTCTAACCTCTACACTGTCTCTAACCTCTCTACACGTCTCTGACCTCTCTACACCATCTCTAATCTCTCTACACCGTCTCTAACCTCTCTACACCGTCTCTAGCCTCTCTCCACCGTCTCTAACCTCTCTACACCGTCTCTAACCTCTCTACACCGTCTCTAACCTCTACACACCATCTCTAATCTCTCTACACCGTCTCTAACCTCTCTACACCGTCTCTAACCTCTCTACACCGCCTCTAACCTCTCTACACCGTCTCTAACCTCTACACTGTCTCTAACCTCTCTACACGTCTCTGACCTCTCTACACCATCTCTAATCTCTCTACACCGTCTCTAACCTCTCTACACCGTCTCTAGCCTCTCTACACCGTCTCTAACCTCTCTACACCGTCTCTAACCTCTCTACACCGTCTCTAACCTCTACACACCATCTCTAATCTCTCTACACCGTCTCTAACCTCTCTACACCGTCTCTAACCTCTATACACTGTCTCTAACCTCTCTACACCGTCTCTAACCTCTCTACACCGTCTCTAACCTTTACACCGTCTCTAACCTCTCTACACCGTCTCTAACCTCTCTACACCGTCTCTAGCCTCTCTACACCGTCTCTACACCGTCTCTAACCTCTCTACACCGTCTCTAACCTCTCTACACCGTCTCTAACCTCTCTACACCACCTCTAACCACTCTACACCGTCTCTAACCTCTTTACACATCTCTAGCCTCTCTACACCGTCTCTAACCTCTACACCGTCTCTAACCTCTCTACACTGTCTCTAACCTCTTTACACCATCTCTAATCTCTCTACACCGTCTCTAGCGTCTCTACACCGTCTCTAACCTCTTTACACGTCTCTGACCTCTACACACTGTCTCTAATCTCTCTACACCGTCTCTAATCTCTCTACACCGTCTCTAACCTCTCTACACCGTCTCTAGCCTCTCTACACCGTCTCTACACCGTCTCTAACCTCTCTACACCGTCTCTAACCTCTCTACACCGTCTCTAACCTCCCTACACGTCTCTGACCTCTATACACCATCTCTAGCCTCTCTACACCATCTTATACACCGTCTCTAACCTCTCTACACCGTATCTAACCTCTCTACACCGTCTCTAACCTCTCTACACAGTCTCTAACCTCTCTACACGTCTCTGACGTCTACACCTTCTCTAACCTCTCTACACCATCTCTAGCCTCTCTACACAGTCTCTAAACTCTCTACACCGTCTCTACACGTCTTTAACCTCTCTACACGTCTCTAACCTCTCTACACCGTCTCTAACCTTTACACCGTCTCTAACCTCTCTACACCGTCTCTAACCTCTCTACACCGTCTCTAACCTCTACACACCGTCTCTAATCTCTCTACACCGTCTCTAATATCTCTACACTGTCTCTAACCTCTCTACACCGTCTCTAACCTCTCTACACGGTCTCTAACCTCTCTACACCGTCTCTAACTTCTCTACACGGTCTCTAACCTCTCTACACTGTCTCTAACTTCTCTACACCGTCTCTAACCTCTCTACACCGTCTCTAACCTCTCTACACCGTCTCTAACCTCTCTACACGCCTCTAACCTTTACACCGTCTCTAACCTCTCTACACTGTCTCTAACCTCTCTACACACCTCTAACCTCTCTACACCGTCTCTAACCTCTCTACACCGTCTCTAACCTCTCTACACGTCTCTGACCTCTACACACCGTCTCTAATGTCTCTACACCGTCTCTAACCTCTCTACACCGTCTCTAGCCTCTCTACACGTCTCTACACCGTCTCTAACCTCTCTACACCGCCTCTAACCTCTCTACACCGTCTCTAACCTCTACACAGTCTCTAACCTCTCTACACGTCTCTAACCTCTCTACACCGTCTCTAACCCCTCTACACCGTCTCTAATCTCTGTACACCGTCTCTAACCTCTCTACACAGTCTCTAACCTCTCTACACCGTCTCTACACGTCTCTAAACTCTCTACACCGTCTCTAACCTTTACACTGTCTCTAACCTCTCTACACCGTCTCTAACCTCTACACTGTCTCTAACCTCTACACACCGTCTCTAATCTCTCTACACCGTCTCTAACCTCTCTACACCGTCTCTAACCTCTCTACATGCATCTAACCTCTCTACACGCCTCTAACCTCTACACCGTCTCTAACCTCTCTACACAGTCTCTAACCTCTCTACACCGTCTCTACACGTCTCTAAACTCTCTACACCGTCTCTAACCTTTACACTGTCTCTAACCTCTCTACACCGTCTCTAACCTCTACACTGTCTCTAACCTCTACACACCGTCTCTAATCTCTCTACACCGTCTCTAACCTCTCTACACCGTCTCTAACCTCTCTACATGCATCTAACCTCTCTACACGCCTCTAACCTCTACACCGTCTCTAACCTCTCTACACCGTCGCTAACCTCTCTACTCCGTCTCTAACCTCTACACTGTCTCTAGCCTCTCTACACGTCTCTAAACTCTCTACACCGTCTCTAACCTCTACACTGTCTCTAACCTCTCTACACGTCTCTGACCTCTCTACACCATCTCTAATCTCTCTACACCGTCTCTAACCTCTCTACACCGTCTCTAGCCTCTCTACACCGTCTCTAAGCTCTCTACACCGTCTCTAACCTCTCTACACCGTATCTAACCTCTACACACCATCTCTAATCTCTCTACACCGTCTCTAACCTCTCTACACCGTCTCTAACCTCTCTACACCGTCTCTAACCTCTACACTGTCTCTAACCTCTCTACACGTCTCTGACCTCTCTACACCATCTCTAATCTCTCTACACCGTCTCTAACCTCTCTACACCGTCTCTAGCCTCTCTACACCGTCTCTAACCTCTCTACACCGTCTCTAACCTCTCTACACCGTCTCTAACCTCTACACACCATCTCTAATCTCTCTACACCGTCTCTAACCTCTCTACACCGTCTCTAACCTCTCTACACTGTCTCTAACCTCTCTACACCGTCTCTAACCTCTCTACACCGTCTCTAACCTTTACACCGTTTACAGGTCCTGAGAGCAGCTGAAAGGAAGTATAGAAAGTCACGCCTCACTGCTGACATCGACACATATCACAACCTCTTGTTAACATTCTCCAAAACCATTACTAATGCCAAAGCTTCTTTCTTTCACCATAGGATCGAGGCCTCTGCCAAGAATCTTCGCAAACTGCATGCTACCATGTCCTCCCTCCTCACTCCCCCCCCACCCCCCCCTCCCTCATCTTTCTCTGCCGAAGACTTTGCGATCTTCTTTGAGGAAAAAGTGGAGAACATCCGCAGCTCCTTCTCCCAACCCCCACCCATTCCAAATGCTGAATCGAGAACCTCATCCTTCACTCTGTCATCTTTCTCTCCCATTACAGAAGCCGAGACCCTGACACTGGTAACGTCGAACCGTCCGACTACATGCCAGCTGGACCGGCTACCTTCCCCACTCCTCCAGTCCATAGCACCAGACATCCTCCCATTCCTAACTGCAACCATCAACTCCTCACTCAACTCGGGGGTGGTCCCCACCTCCCTAAAACAAGCCAGAGTCACGCCCCTCATAAAAAAACCATCCCTGAACCCTACCGTCATAGGCAACTACCGTCCTGTCTCTCTTCTCTCCTTCCTTTCTAAAACACTTGAACGTGCTGTATCCAACCAACTTACTGCTTATCTCTTACAGAATGACCTCCTAGACCCTAATCAGTCAGGCTTCAGGACTGGTCACTCCACAGAGACAGCCCTCATTGCGGTCACAGAGGCACTTCACTTAGCAAAAGCGAAAGGCCTCTCCTCTGTCCTGATTCTCCTAGATCTATCTGCAGCCTTCGACACAGTCAACCACCAGATCCTCCTCGCGGCCCTCGCAGGAATGGGAGTGGCTGGCTCTGCGCTGACATGGTTGTCATCATACCTCAATGACCGCTCCTACCAAGTGTCATGGAGAGGGACCCTGTCGGCCACCCGCCCCCTGCGGACGGGTGTCCCCCAGGGCTCGGTTTTAGGACCCCTTCTCTTCTCCCTCTACACTAAATCACTGGGTAACATTATCACGTCTCATGGCTTCTCCTACCACTGTTATGCCGACGATACTCAACTCTTCCTCTCCTTCCCTCCCTCAGATATCCACGTCTCTGAGCGGATCTCGGCCTGTCTGTCCGACATCTCCGCCTGGATGACGACCAACCACCTCAAACTGAACCTAAGCAAAACAGAATTGCTCCACCTGCCGGCCAAATCCTCCCCCCTGACCGACCTTTCCATCACAGTCGAGAATGCAGCTGTGACCGCGTCCCCGACCGCCAAGAACCTTGGTGTTGTCCTCGACGACCAGTTGAACTTCTCTGCTCACATCGCAGCGACAACCAGAACCTGCCGATTCCTCCTGAGCAACGTCAGAAGGATACGCCCCTTCCTGACAAAAGAAGCCACCCAACTCCTCGTCCAATCAACAGTCATCTCCCGCCTCGACTACTGCAACGCACTGCTCGCTGGCCTCCCGGCCACTGCCACTAAGCCTCTTCAACTCATTCAGAACGCAGCGGCCCGCCTGATCTCAAACCTACCGAAGTCGGCCCATGTCACCCCACTTCTTAGGGACCTGCACTGGCTCCCCATTGCTGCACGAATCCGCTTCAAGGCCCTTGACCTAGCATACCGTGCGGCAAAGGGAACTGCTCCCGCCTACCTCCGGTCAATGGTCTCTAACTACACACCCTCAAGACCCCTACGCTCTGCATCTTCTGGCCGCCTCAGACCTACTCCTATCCAAGCTCTGGGAGGGTCATCAAAGAGAAGTCGCCTATTCTCAGTCCTTGCCCCACAATGGTGGAATGAACTACCCACCCCAGTTAGGACAGCCGAAACACGTCCAATCTTTCGCCGTCGACTAAAGACTCACTTCTTCAACCATTATCTGAATTAAAAAAAAAAAAAAAAAAAAATCTAACCCTAACTAACCATACTGTCATGCACTTGTCCTAATAAACTAACCTACACTGTAGCACTCAACACTTTGATGAACATTGTTACTCAGCTGATAGAGTTGTGCTCTTCCTGATGGCTTGTCGTACAGAACTTGTAAGTCGCTTTGGATAAAAGCGTCAGCTAAATGACTAAATGTAAATGTAAATGTACACCGTCTCTAACCTCTCTACACCGTCTCTAACCTCTCTACACCGTCTCTAGCCTCTCTACACCGTCTCTACACCGTCTCTAATCTCTCTACACCGTCTCTAACCTCTCTACACCGTCTCTAACCTCTCTACACCGCCTCTAACCACTCTACACCATCTCTAACCTCTCTACACATCTCTAGCCTCTCTACACAGTCTCTAACCTCTCTACACGTCTCTGACCTCTACACCGTCTCTAACCTCTACACGCGTCTAACCTCTCTACACGCCTCTAACCTCTCTACACCGTCTCTAACCTCTACACCGTCTCTAGCCTCTCTACACCGTCTCTAACCTCTCTACACCGCCTCTAACCTCTCTACACCGTCTCTAACCTCTACACAGTCTATAACCTCTCTACACGTCTCTAACCTCTCTACACCGTCTCTAACCTCTACACCGTCTCTAGCCTCTCTACACGTCTCTGACCTCTATACACCATCTCTAACCCCTCTACACCGTCTCTAATCTCTGTACACCGTCTCTAACCTCTCTACACAGTCTCTAACCTCTCTACACCGTCTCTACACGTCTCTAACCTCTCTACACCGTCTCTAACCTTTACACTGTCTCTAACCTCTCTACACCGTCTCTAACCTCTACACTGTCTCTAACCTCTACACACCGTCTCTAATCTCTCTACACCGTCTCTAACCTCTCTACACCGTCTCTAATCTCTCTACACCGTCTCTAACCTCTCTACACCGTCTCTAACCTCTCTACACCGTCTCTAACCTCTCTACATGCATCTAACCTCTCTACACGCCTCTAACCTCTACACCGTCTCTAACCTCTACACCGTCGCTAACCTCTCTACACTGTCTCTAACCTCTCTACACCGTCTCTAACCTCTACACTGTCTCTAACCTCTCTACACGTCTCTAACCTCTCTACACCGTCTCTAACCTCTACACTGTCTCTAACCTCTATACACGTCTCTGACCTCTCTACACCATCTCTAATCTCTCTACACCATCTCTAACCTCTCTACACCGTCTCTAGCCTCTCTACACCGTCTCTAACCTCTCTACACCGTCTCTAACCTCTCTACACCGTCTCTAACCTCTACACACCATCTCTAATCTCTCTACACCTTCTCTAACCTCTCTACACCGTCTCTAACCTCTACACTGTCTCTGACCTCTCTACACGTCTCTGACCTCTCTACACCGTCTCTAACCTCTACACACCATCTCTAATCTCTCTACACCGTCTCTAACCTCTCTACACCTTCTCTAACCTCTCTACACTGTCTCTAACCTCTCTACACCGTCTCTAACCTCTCTACACCGTCTCTAACCTCTCTACACCGTCTCTAACCTCTCTACACCGTCTCTAACCTCTCTACACCGTCTCTAGCCTCTCTACACCGTCTCTACACCGTCTCTAACCTCTCTACACCGTCTCTAACCTCTCTACACCGCCTCTAACCACTCTACACCGTCTCTAACCTCTCTACACATCTCTAGCCTCTCTACACAGTCTCTAACCTCTCTACACGTCTCTGACCTCTACACCGTCTCTAACCTCTACACGCGTCTAACCTCTCTACACGCCGCTAACCTCTACACCGTCTCTAACCTCTACACCGTCTCTAACCTCTCTACACGTCTCTAACCTCTCTACACCGTCTCTAACCTCTCTACACCGTCTCTAACCTCTCTACACCGTCTCTAACCTCTACACCATCTCTAACCTCTCTACACCGTCTCTAACTTCTCTACACCGTCTCTAACCTCTCTACACCGTCTCTAACCTCTCTACACCGTCTCTAACCTCTCTACACGCCTCAACCTCTCTACACACCTCTAACCTCTACACGTCTCTAACCTCTCTACACCGTCTCTAATCTCTCTACACGCCTCCCTCTAACCTTTACACCGTCTCTAGCCTGTCTACACCGTCTCTAACCTCTCTACACCGTCTCTAGCCTCTCTACACCGTCTCTACACCGTCTCTAACCTCTCTACACCGTCTCTAACCTCTCTACACAGTCTCTAAACTCTCTACACCGCCTCTAACCACTCTACACCGTCTCTAACCTCTCTACACGTCTCTAGCCTCTCTACACAGTCTCTAAGCTCTCTACATGTCTCTGATCTCTACACCGTCTCTAACCTCTACATGCGTCTAACCTCTCTACACGCCTCTAACCTCTACACCGTCTCTAAACTCTCTACACCGTCTCTACACGTCTCTAACCTCTCTACACGTCTCTAACCTCTCTACACCGTCTCTAACCTTTACACCGTCTCTAACCTCTCTACACCGTCTCTAACCTCTACACCATCTCTAACCTCTCTACACCGTCTCTAACCTCTACACACCGTCTCTAATCTCTCTACACCGTCTCTAATATCTCTACACTGTCTCTAACCTCTCTACACCGTCTCTAACCTCTCTACACGGTCTCTAACCTCTCTACACCGTCTCTAACTTCTCTACACGATCTCTAACCTCTCTACACTGTCTCTAACTTCTCTACACCGTCTCTAACCTCTCTACACCATCTCTAACCTCTCTACACCGTCTCTAACCTCTCTACACCGTCTCTAACCTCTCTACACGCCTCTAACCTTTACACCGTCTCTAACCTCTCTACACTGTCTCTAACCTCTCTACACACCTCTAACCTCTCTACACCGTCTCTAACCTCTCTACACCGTCTCTAACCTCTCTACACGTCTCTGACCTCTACACACTGTCTCTAATGTCTCTACACCATCTCTAACCTCTCTACACCGTCTCTAGCCTCTCTACACGTCTCTACACCGTCTCTAACCTCTCCACACCGCCTCTAACCTCTCTACACCGTCTCTAACCTCTACACAGTCTCTAACCTCTCTACACGTCTCTAACCTCTCTACACCGTCTCTAACCTCTACACCGTCTCTAGCCTCTCTACACGTCTCTGACCTCTATACACCATCTCTAACCCCTCTACACCGTCTCTAATCTCTGTACACCGTCTCTAACCTCTCTACACAGTCTCTAACCTCTCTACACCGTCTCTACACGTCTCTAACCTCTCTACACCGTCTCTAACCTTTACACTGTCTCTAACCTCTCTACACCGTCTCTAACCTCTACACTGTCTCTAACCTCTACACACCGTCTCTAATCTCTCTACACCGTCTCTAACCTCTCTACACCGTCTCTAACCTCTCTACATGCATCTAACCTCTCTACACGCCTCTAACCTCTACACCGTCTCTAACCTCTCTACACCGTCGCTAACCTCTCTACTCCGTCTCTAACCTCTACACTGTCTCTAACCTCTCTACACGTCTCTGACCTCTCTACACCATCTCTAATCTCTCTACACCGTCTCTAACCTCTCTACACCGTCTCTAGCCTCTCTACACCGTCTCTAACCTCTCTACACCGTCTCTAACCTCTCTACACCGTATCTAACCTCTACACACCATCTCTAATCTCTCTACACCGTCTCTAACCTCTCTACACCGTCTCTAACCTCTCTACACCGTCTCTAACCTCTCTACACCGTCTCTAACCTCTACACTGTCTCTAACCTCTACACGTCTCTGACCTCTCTACACCATCTCTAATCTCTCTACACCGTCTCTAACCTCTCTACACCGTCTCTAACCTCTCTACACCGTCTCTAACCTCTCTACACCGTCTCTAACCTCTACACACCATCTCTAATCTCTATACACCGTCTCTAACCTCTCTACACCGTCTCTAACCTCTCTACACTGTCTCTAACCTCTCTACACCGTCTCTAACCTCTCTACACCGTCTCTAACATTTACACCGTCTCTAACCTCTCTACACCGTCTCTAACCTCTCTACACCGTCTCTAGCCTCTCTACACCGTCTCTACACCGTCTCTAACCTCTCTACACCGTCTCTAACCTCTCTACACCGTCTCTAACCTCTCTACACCGCCTCTAACCACTCTACACCATCTCTAACCTCTCTACACATCTCTAGCCTCTCTACACAGTCTCTAACCTCTCTACACGTCTCTGACCTCTACACCGTCTCTAACCTCTACACGCGTCTAACCTCTCTACACGCCTCTAACCTCTCTACACCGTCTCTAACCTCTACACCGTCTCTAGCCTCTCTACACCGTCTCTAACCTCTCTACACCGCCTCTAACCTCTCTACACGTCTCTAACCTCTACACAGTCTCTAACCTCTCTACACGTCTCTAACCTCTCTACACCGTCTCTAACCTCTACACCGTCTCTAGCCTCTCTACACGTCTCTGACCTCTATACACCATCTCTAACCCCTCTACACCGTCTCTAATCTCTGTACACCGTCTCTAACCTCTCTACACAGTCTCTAACCTCTCTACACCGTCTCTACACGTCTCTAACCTCTCTACACCGTCTCTAACCTTTACACTGTCTCTAACCTCTCTACACCGTCTCTAACCTCTACACTGTCTCTAACCTCTACACACCGTCTCTAATCTCTCTACACCGTCTCTAACCTCTCTACACTGTCTCTAATCTCTCTACACCGTCTCTAACCTCTCTACACCGTCTCTAACCTCTCTACACCGTCTCTAACCTCTCTACATGCATCTAACCTCTCTACACGCCTCTAACCTCTACACCGTCTCTAACCTCTACACCGTCGCTAACCTCTCTACACCGTCTCTAACCTCTCTACACCGTCTCTAACCTCTCTACACCGTCTCTAACCTCTACACACCATCTCTAATCTCTCTACACCGTCTCTAACCTCTCTACACCGTCTCTAACCTCTCTACACTGTCTCTAACCTCTCTACACCGTCTCTAACCTCTCTACACCGTCTCTAACCTTTACACCGTTTACAGGTCCTGAGAGCAGCTGAAAGGAAGTATAGAAAGTCACGCCTCACTGCTGACATCGACACATATCACAACCTCTTGTTAACATTCTCCAAAACCATTACTAATGCCAAAGCTTCTTTCTTTCACCATAGGATCGAGGCCTCTGCCAAGAATCTTCGCAAACTGCATGCTACCATGTCCTCCCTCCTCACTCCCCCCCCACCCCCCCCTCCCTCATCTTTCTCTGCCGAAGACTTTGCGATCTTCTTTGAGGAAAAAGTGGAGAACATCCGCAGCTCCTTCTCCCAACCCCCACCCATTCCAAATGCTGAATCGAGAACCTCATCCTTCACTCTGTCATCTTTCTCTCCCATTACAGAAGCCGAGACCCTGACACTGGTAACGTCGAACCGTCCGACTACATGCCAGCTGGACCGGCTACCTTCCCCACTCCTCCAGTCCATAGCACCAGACATCCTCCCATTCCTAACTGCAACCATCAACTCCTCACTCAACTCGGGGGTGGTCCCCACCTCCCTAAAACAAGCCAGAGTCACGCCCCTCATAAAAAAACCATCCCTGAACCCTACCGTCATAGGCAACTACCGTCCTGTCTCTCTTCTCTCCTTCCTTTCTAAAACACTTGAACGTGCTGTATCCAACCAACTTACTGCTTATCTCTTACAGAATGACCTCCTAGACCCTAATCAGTCAGGCTTCAGGACTGGTCACTCCACAGAGACAGCCCTCATTGCGGTCACAGAGGCACTTCACTTAGCAAAAGCGAAAGGCCTCTCCTCTGTCCTGATTCTCCTAGATCTATCTGCAGCCTTCGACACAGTCAACCACCAGATCCTCCTCGCGGCCCTCGCAGGAATGGGAGTGGCTGGCTCTGCGCTGACATGGTTGTCATCATACCTCAATGACCGCTCCTACCAAGTGTCATGGAGAGGGACCCTGTCGGCCACCCGCCCCCTGCGGACGGGTGTCCCCCAGGGCTCGGTTTTAGGACCCCTTCTCTTCTCCCTCTACACTAAATCACTGGGTAACATTATCACGTCTCATGGCTTCTCCTACCACTGTTATGCCGACGATACTCAACTCTTCCTCTCCTTCCCTCCCTCAGATATCCACGTCTCTGAGCGGATCTCGGCCTGTCTGTCCGACATCTCCGCCTGGATGACGACCAACCACCTCAAACTGAACCTAAGCAAAACAGAATTGCTCCACCTGCCGGCCAAATCCTCCCCCCTGACCGACCTTTCCATCACAGTCGAGAATGCAGCTGTGACCGCGTCCCCGACCGCCAAGAACCTTGGTGTTGTCCTCGACGACCAGTTGAACTTCTCTGCTCACATCGCAGCGACAACCAGAACCTGCCGATTCCTCCTGAGCAACGTCAGAAGGATACGCCCCTTCCTGACAAAAGAAGCCACCCAACTCCTCGTCCAATCAACAGTCATCTCCCGCCTCGACTACTGCAACGCACTGCTCGCTGGCCTCCCGGCCACTGCCACTAAGCCTCTTCAACTCATTCAGAACGCAGCGGCCCGCCTGATCTCAAACCTACCGAAGTCGGCCCATGTCACCCCACTTCTTAGGGACCTGCACTGGCTCCCCATTGCTGCACGAATCCGCTTCAAGGCCCTTGACCTAGCATACCGTGCGGCAAAGGGAACTGCTCCCGCCTACCTCCGGTCAATGGTCTCTAACTACACACCCTCAAGACCCCTACGCTCTGCATCTTCTGGCCGCCTCAGACCTACTCCTATCCAAGCTCTGGGAGGGTCATCAAAGAGAAGTCGCCTATTCTCAGTCCTTGCCCCACAATGGTGGAATGAACTACCCACCCCAGTTAGGACAGCCGAAACACGTCCAATCTTTCGCCGTCGACTAAAGACTCACTTCTTCAACCATTATCTGAATTAAAAAAAAAAAAAAAAAAAAATCTAACCCTAACTAACCATACTGTCATGCACTTGTCCTAATAAACTAACCTACACTGTAGCACTCAACACTTTGATGAACATTGTTACTCAGCTGATAGAGTTGTGCTCTTCCTGATGGCTTGTCGTACAGAACTTGTAAGTCGCTTTGGATAAAAGCGTCAGCTAAATGACTAAATGTAAATGTAAATGTACACCGTCTCTAACCTCTCTACACCGTCTCTAACCTCTCTACACCGTCTCTAGCCTCTCTACACCGTCTCTACACCGTCTCTAACCTCTCTACACCGTCTCTAACCTCTCTACACCGTCTCTAACCTCTCTACACCGCCTCTAACCACTCTACACCATCTCTAACCTCTCTACACATCTCTAGCCTCTCTACACAGTCTCTAACCTCTCTACACGTCTCTGACCTCTACACCGTCTCTAACCTCTACACGCGTCTAACCTCTCTACACGCCTCTAACCTCTCTACACCGTCTCTAACCTCTACACCGTCTCTAGCCTCTCTACACCGTCTCTAACCTCTCTACACCGCCTCTAACCTCTCTACACCGTCTCTAACCTCTACACAGTCTATAACCTCTCTACACGTCTCTAACCTCTCTACACCGTCTCTAACCTCTACACCGTCTCTAGCCTCTCTACACGTCTCTGACCTCTATACACCATCTCTAACCCCTCTACACCGTCTCTAATCTCTGTACACCGTCTCTAACCTCTCTACACAGTCTCTAACCTCTCTACACCGTCTCTACACGTCTCTAACCTCTCTACACCGTCTCTAACCTTTACACTGTCTCTAACCTCTCTACACCGTCTCTAACCTCTACACTGTCTCTAACCTCTACACACCGTCTCTAATCTCTCTACACCGTCTCTAACCTCTCTACACCGTCTCTAATCTCTCTACACCGTCTCTAACCTCTCTACACCGTCTCTAACCTCTCTACACCGTCTCTAACCTCTCTACATGCATCTAACCTCTCTACACGCCTCTAACCTCTACACCGTCTCTAACCTCTACACCGTCGCTAACCTCTCTACACTGTCTCTAACCTCTCTACACCGTCTCTAACCTCTACACTGTCTCTAACCTCTCTACACGTCTCTAACCTCTCTACACCGTCTCTAACCTCTACACTGTCTCTAACCTCTATACACGTCTCTGACCTCTCTACACCATCTCTAATCTCTCTACACCATCTCTAACCTCTCTACACCGTCTCTAGCCTCTCTACACCGTCTCTAACCTCTCTACACCGTCTCTAACCTCTCTACACCGTCTCTAACCTCTACACACCATCTCTAATCTCTCTACACCTTCTCTAACCTCTCTACACCGTCTCTAACCTCTACACTGTCTCTGACCTCTCTACACGTCTCTGAACTCTCTACACCGTCTCTAACCTCTACACACCATCTCTAATCTCTCTACACCGTCTCTAACCTCTCTACACCTTCTCTAACCTCTCTACACTGTCTCTAACCTCTCTACACCGTCTCTAACCTCTCTACACCGTCTCTAACCTCTCTACACCATCTCTAACCTCTCTACACCGTCTCTAACCTCTCTACACCGTCTCTAGCCTCTCTACACCGTCTCTACACCGTCTCTAACCTCTCTACACCGTCTCTAACCTCTCTACACCGCCTCTAACCACTCTACACCGTCTCTAACCTCTCTACACATCTCTAGCCTCTCTACACAGTCTCTAACCTCTCTACACGTCTCTGACCTCTACACCGTCTCTAACCTCTACACGCGTCTAACCTCTCTACACGCCGCTAACCTCTACACCGTCTCTAACCTCTACACCGTCTCTAACCTCTCTACACGTCTCTAACCTCTCTACACCGTCTCTAACCTCTCTACACCGTCTCTAACCTCTCTACACCGTCTCTAACCTCTACACCATCTCTAACCTCTCTACACCGTCTCTAACTTCTCTACACCGTCTCTAACCTCTCTACACCGTCTCTAACCTCTCTACACCGTCTCTAACCTCTCTACACGCCTCAACCTCTCTACACACCTCTAACCTCTACACGTCTCTAACCTCTCTACACCGTCTCTAATCTCTCTACACGCCTCTAACCTTTACACCGTCTCTAGCCTGTCTACACCGTCTCTAACCTCTCTACACCGTCTCTAGCCTCTCTACACCGTCTCTACACCGTCTCTAACCTCTCTACACCGTCTCTAACCTCTCTACACAGTCTCTAAACTCTCTACACCGCCTCTAACCACTCTACACCGTCTCTAACCTCTCTACACGTCTCTAGCCTCTCTACACAGTCTCTAAGCTCTCTACATGTCTCTGATCTCTACACCGTCTCTAACCTCTACATGCGTCTAACCTCTCTACACGCCTCTAACCTCTACACCGTCTCTAAACTCTCTACACCGTCTCTACACGTCTCTAACCTCTCTACACGTCTCTAACCTCTCTACACCGTCTCCAACCTTTACACCGTCTCTAACCTCTCTACACCGTCTCTAACCTCTACACCATCTCTAACCTCTCTACACCGTCTCTAACCTCTACACACCGTCTCTAATCTCTCTACACCGTCTCTAATATCTCTACACTGTCTCTAACCTCTCTACACCGTCTCTAACCTCTCTACACGGTCTCTAACCTCTCTACACCGTCTCTAACTTCTCTACACGATCTCTAACCTCTCTACACTGTCTCTAACTTCTCTACACCGTCTCTAACCTCTCTACACCATCTCTAACCTCTCTACACCGTCTCTAACCTCTCTACACCGTCTCTAACCTCTCTACACGCCTCTAACCTTTACACCGTCTCTAACCTCTCTACACTGTCTCTAACCTCTCTACACACCTCTAACCTCTCTACACCGTCTCTAACCTCTCTACACCGTCTCTAACCTCTCTACACGTCTCTGACCTCTACACACCGTCTCTAATGTCTCTACACCATCTCTAACCTCTCTACACCGTCTCTAGCCTCTCTACACGTCTCTACACCGTCTCTAACCTCTCCACACCGCCTCTAACCTCTCTACACCGTCTCTAACCTCTACACAGTCTCTAACCTCTCTACACGTCTCTAACCTCTCTACACCGTCTCTAACCTCTACACCGTCTCTAGCCTCTCTACACGTCTCTGACCTCTATACACCATCTCTAACCCCTCTACACCGTCTCTAATCTCTGTACACCGTCTCTAACCTCTCTACACAGTCTCTAACCTCTCTACACCGTCTCTACACGTCTCTAACCTCTCTACACCGTCTCTAACCTTTACACTGTCTCTAACCTCTCTACACCGTCTCTAGCCTCTCTACACCGTCTCTAACCTCTCTACACCGTCTCTAACCTCTCTACACCGTATCTAACCTCTACACACCATCTCTAATCTCTCTACACCGTCTCTAACCTCTCTACACCGTCTCTAACCTCTCTACACCGTCTCTAACCTCTCTACACCGTCTCTAACCTCTACACTGTCTCTAACCTCTACACGTCTCTGACCTCTCTACACCATCTCTAATCTCTCTACACCGTCTCTAACCTCTCTACACCGTCTCTAACCTCTCTACACCGTCTCTAACCTCTCTACACCGTCTCTAATGTCTCTACACCATCTCTAACCTCTCTACACCGTCTCTAGCCTCTCTACACGTCTCTACACCGTCTCTAACCTCTCCACACCGCCTCTAACCTCTCTACACCGTCTCTAACCTCTACACAGTCTCTAACCTCTCTACACGTCTCTAACCTCTCTACACCGTCTCTAACCTCTACACCGTCTCTAGCCTCTCTACACGTCTCTGACCTCTATACACCATCTCTAACCCCTCTACACCGTCTCTAATCTCTGTACACCGTCTCTAACCTCTCTACACAGTCTCTAACCTCTCTACACCGTCTCTACACGTCTCTAACCTCTCTACACCGTCTCTAACCTTTACACTGTCTCTAACCTCTCTACACCGTCTCTAGCCTCTCTACACCGTCTCTAACCTCTCTACACCGTCTCTAACCTCTCTACACCGTATCTAACCTCTACACACCATCTCTAATCTCTCTACACCGTCTCTAACCTCTCTACACCGTCTCTAACCTCTCTACACCGTCTCTAACCTCTCTACACCGTCTCTAACCTCTACACTGTCTCTAACCTCTACACGTCTCTGACCTCTCTACACCATCTCTAATCTCTCTACACCGTCTCTAACCTCTCTACACCGTCTCTAACCTCTCTACACCGTCTCTAACCTCTCTACACCGTCTCTAACCTCTACACACCATCTCTAATCTCTATACACCGTCTCTAACCTCTCTACACCGTCTCTAACCTCTCTACACTGTCTCTAACCTCTCTACACCGTCTCTAACCTCTCTACACCGTCTCTAACCTTTACACCGTCTCTAACCTCTCTACACCGTCTCTAACCTCTCTACACCGTCTCTAGCCTCTCTACACCGTCTCTACACCGTCTCTAACCTCTCTACACCGTCTCTAACCTCTCTACACCGTCTCTAACCTCTCTACACCGCCTCTAACCACTCTACACCATCTCTAACCTCTCTACACATCTCTAGCCTCTCTACACAGTCTCTAACCTCTCTACACGTCTCTGACCTCTACACCGTCTCTAACCTCTACACGCGTCTAACCTCTCTACACGCCTCTAACCTCTCTACACCGTCTCTAACCTCTACACCGTCTCTAGCCTCTCTACACCGTCTCTAACCTCTCTACACCGCCTCTAACCTCTCTACACGTCTCTAACCTCTACACAGTCTCTAACCTCTCTACACGTCTCTAACCTCTCTACACCGTCTCTAACCTCTACACCGTCTCTAGCCTCTCTACACGTCTCTGACCTCTATACACCATCTCTAACCCCTCTACACCGTCTCTAATCTCTGTACACCGTCTCTAACCTCTCTACACAGTCTCTAACCTCTCTACACCGTCTCTACACGTCTCTAACCTCTCTACACCGTCTCTAACCTTTACACTGTCTCTAACCTCTCTACACCGTCTCTAACCTCTACACTGTCTCTAACCTCTACACACCGTCTCTAATCTCTCTACACCGTCTCTAACCTCTCTACACTGTCTCTAATCTCTCTACACCGTCTCTAACCTCTCTACACCGTCTCTAACCTCTCTACATGCATCTAACCTCTCTACACGCCTCTAACCTCTACACCGTCTCTTACCTCTACACCGTCGCTAACCTCTCTACACCGTCTCTAACCTCTCTACACCGTCTCTAACCTCTACACTGTCTCTAACCTCTCTACACGTCTCTAACCTCTCTACACCGTCTCTAACCTCTACACTGTCTCTAACCTCTATACACGTCTCTGACCTCTCTACACCATCTCTAATCTCTCTACACCATCTATAACCTCTCTACACCGTCTCTAGCCTCTCTACACCGTCTCTAACCTCTCTACACCGTCTCTAACCTCTCTACACCGTCTCTAACCTCTACACACCATCTCTAATCTCTCTACACCTTCTCTAACCTCTCTACACCGTCTCTAACCTCTACACTGTCTCTAACCTCTCTACGCGTCTCTGACCTCTCTACACCGTCTCTAACCTCTACACACCATCTCTAATCTCTCTACACCGTCTCTAACCTCTCTACACCGTCTCTAACCTCTCTACACTGTCTCTAACCTCTCTACACCGTCTCTAACCTCTCTACACCGTCTCTAACCTTTACACCGTCTCTAACCTCTCTACACCGTCTCTAACCTCTCTACACCGTCTCTAACCTCTCTACACCGTCTCTAGCCTCTCTACACCGTCTCTACACCGTCTCTAACCTCTCTACACCGTCTCTAACCTCTCTACACCGCCTCTAACCACTCTACACCGTCTCTAACCTCTCTACACATCTCTAGCCTCTCTACACCGTCTCTAACCTCTCTACACCGTCTCTAACCTCTCTACACCGTCTCTAACCTCTACACGCGTCTAACCTCTCTACACGCCTCTAACCTCTACACCGTCTCTAACCTCTACACCGTCTCTAACCTCTCTACACGTCTCTAACCCCTCTACACTGTCTCTAACCTCTCTACACCGTCTCTAACCTCTCTACACCGTCTCTAACCTCTACACCGTCTCTAACCTCTCTACACCGTCTCTAACTTCTCTACACCGTCTCTAACCTCTCTACACCGTCTCTAACCTCTCTACACCGTCTCTAACCTCTCTACACGCCTCAACCTCTCTACACACCTCTAACCTCTACACCGTCTCTAACCTCTCTACACCGTCTCTAATCTCTCTACACGCCTCTAACCTTTACACCGTCTCTAGCCTCTCTACACCGTCTCTAACCTCTCTACACCGTCTCTAGCCTCTCTACACCGTCTCTACACCGTCTCTAACCTCTCTACACCGTCTCTAACCTCTCTACACCGTCTCTAAACTCTCTACACCGCCTCTAACCACTCTACACCGTCTCTAACCTCTCTACACGTCTCTAGCCTCTCTACACAGTCTCTAACCTCTCTACACGTCTCTGACCTCTACACCGTCTCTAACCTCTACACGTCTCTAGCCTCTCTACACAGTCTCTAACCTCTCTACACGTCTCTGACCTCTACACCGTCTCTAACTTCTACATGCGCCTAACCTCTCTACACGCCTCTAACCTCTACACCGTCTCTAACCTCTACACCGTCTCTAACCTCTCTACACGTCTCTGACCTCTCTACACCGTCTCTAACCTCTCTACACCGTCTCTAACCTCTACACAGTCTCTAACCTCTCTAAACGTCTCTAACCTCTCTACACCGTCTCTAACCTCTACACCGTCTCTAGCCTCTCTACACGTCTCTGACCTCTATACACCATCTCTAACCCCTCTACACCATCTCTAATCTCTGTACACCGTCTCTAACCTCTGTACACAGTCTCTAACCTCTCTACACCGTCTCTACACGTCTCTAACCTCTCTACACCGTCTCTAACCTTTACACTGTCTCTAACCTCTCTACACCGTCTCTAACCTCTACACTGTCTCTAACCTCTACACAATGCCTCTAATCTCTCTACACCGTCTCTAACCTCTCTACACCGTCTCTAACCTCTCTACATGCATCTAACCTCTCTACACGCCTCTAACCTCTACACCGTCTCTAACCTCTCTACACCGTCGCTAACCTCTCTACACCGTCTCTAACCTCTACACTGTCTCTAACCTCTCTACACGTCTCTAACCTCTCTACACCGTCTCTAACCTCTACACTGTCTCTAACCTCTCTACACGTCTCTGACCTCTCTACACCATCTCTAATCTCTCTACACCGTCTCTAACCTCTCTACACCGTCTCTAGCCTCTCTCCACCGTCTCTAACCTCTCTACACCGTCTCTAACCTCTCTACACCGTCTCTAACCTCTACACACCATCTCTAATCTCTCTACACCGTCTCTAACCTCTCTACACCGTCTCTAACCTCTCTACACCGCCTCTAACCTCTCTACACCGTCTCTAACCTCTACACTGTCTCTAACCTCTCTACACGTCTCTGACCTCTCTACACCATCTCTAATCTCTCTACACCGTCTCTAACCTCTCTACACCGTCTCTAGCCTCTCTACACCGTCTCTAACCTCTCTACACCGTCTCTAACCTCTCTACACCGTCTCTAACCTCTACACACCATCTCTAATCTCTCTACACCGTCTCTAACCTCTCTACACCGTCTCTAACCTCTCTACACTGTCTCTAACCTCTCTACACCGTCTCTAACCTCTCTACACCGTCTCTAACCTTTACACCGTCTCTAACCTCTCTACACCGTCTCTAACCTCTCTACACCGTCTCTAACCTCTCTACACCGTCTCTAGCCTCTCTACACCGTCTCTACACCGTCTCTAACCTCTCTACACCGTCTCTAACCTCTCTACACCGTCTCTAACCTCTCTACACCGCCTCTAACCACTCTACACCGTCTCTAACCTCTTTACACATCTCTAGCCTCTCTACACCGCCTCTAACCTCTACACCGTCTCTAACCTCTCTACACTGTCTCTAACCTCTCTACACCATCTCTAATCTCTCTACACACCTCTAACCTTTACACCGTCTCTAGCCTCTCTACACCGTCTCTAACCTCTCTACACCGTCTCTAGCCTCTCTACACCGTCTCTAACCTCTCTACACGTCTCTGACCTCTACACACTGTCTCTAATCTCTCTACACCGTCTCTAATCTCTCTACACCGTCTCTAACCTCTCTACACCGTCTCTAGCCTCTCTACACCGTCTCTACACCGTCTCTAACCTCTCTACACCGTCTCTAACCTCTCTACACCGTCTCTAACCTCCCTACACGTCTCTGACCTCTATACACCATCTCTAGCCTCTCTACACCATCTTATACACCGTCTCTAACCTCTCTACACCGTATCTAACCTCTCTACACCGTCTCTAACCTCTCTACACAGTCTCTAACCTCTCTACACGTCTCTGACGTCTACACCTTCTCTAACCTCTCTACACCATCTCTAGCCTCTCTACACAGTCTCTAAACTCTCTACACCGTCTCTACACGTCTCTAACCTTTACACCGTCTCTAACCTCTCTACACCGTCTCTAACCTCTACACCATCTCTAACCTCTCTACACCGTCTCTAACCTCTACACACCGTCTCTAATCTCTCTACACCGTCTCTAATATCTCTACACTGTCTCTAACCTCTCTACACCGTCTCTAACCTCTCTACACGGTCTCTAACCTTTCTACACCGTCTCTAACTTCTCTACACGGTCTCTAACCTCTCTACACTGTCTCTAACTTCTCTACACCGTCTCTAACCTCTCTACACCGTCTCTAACCTCTCTACACCGTCTCTAACCTCTCTACACGCCTCTAACCTTTACACCGTCTCTAACCTCTCTACACTGTCTCTAACCTCTCTACACACCTCTAACCTCTCTACACCGTCTCTAACCTCTCTACACCGTCTCTAACCTCTACACACCGTCTCTAATGTCTCTACACCGTCTCTAACCTCTCTACACCGTCTCTAGCCTCTCTACACGTCTCTACACCGTCTCTAACCTCTCTACACCGCCTCTAACCTCTCTACACCGTCTCTAACCTGTACACAGTCTCTAACCTCTCTACACGTCTCTAACCTCTCTACACCGTCTCTAACCCCTCTACACCGTCTCTAATCTCTGTACACCGTCTCTAACCTCTCTACACAGTCTCTAACCTCTCTACACCGTCTCTACACGTCTCTAAACTCTCTACACCGTCTCTAACCTTTACACTGTCTCTAACCTCTCTACACCGTCTCTAACCTCTACACTGTCTCTAACCTCTACACACCGTCTCTAATCTCTCTACACCGTCTCTAACCTCTCTACACCGTCTCTAACCTCTCTACATGCATCTAACCTCTCTACACGCCTCTAACCTCTACACCGTCTCTAACCTCTCTACACCGTCGCTAACCTCTCTACTCCGTCTCTAACCTCTACACTGTCTCTAGCCTCTCTACACGTCTCTAAACTCTCTACACCGTCTCTAACCTCTACACTGTCTCTAACCTCTCTACACGTCTCTGACCTCTCTACACCATCTCTAATCTCTCTACACCGTCTCTAACCTCTCTACACCGTCTCTAGCCTCTCTACACCGTCTCTAACCTCTCTACACCGTCTCTAACCTCTCTACACCGTATCTAACCTCTACACACCATCTCTAATCTCTCTACACCGTCTCTAACCTCTCTACACCGTCTCTAACCTCTCTACACCGTCTCTAACCTCTACACTGTCTCTAAGCTCTCTACACGTCTCTGACCTCTCTACACCATCTCTAATCTCTCTACACCGTCTCTAACCTCTCTACACCGTCTCTAGCCTCTCTACACCGTCTCTAACCTCTCTACACCGTCTCTAACCTCTCTACACCGTCTCTAACCTCTACACACCATCTCTAATCTCTCTACACCGTCTCTAACCTCTCTACACCGTCTCTAACCTCTCTACACTGTCTCTAACCTCTCTACACCGTCTCTAACCTCTCTACACCGTCTCTAACCTTTACACCGTCTCTAACCTCTCTACACCGTCTCTAACCTCTCTACACCATCTCTAACCTCTCTACACCGTCTCTAGCCTCTCTACACCCTCTCTACACCGTCTCTAACCTCTCTACACCGTCTCTAACCTCTCTACACCGTCTCTAACCTCTCTACACCGCCTCTAACCACTCTACACCATCTCTAACCTCTCTACACATCTCTAGCCTCTCTACACAGTCTCTAACCTCTCTACACGTCTCTGACCTCTACACCGTCTCTAACCTCTACACGCGTCTAACCTCTCTACACGCCTCTAACCTCTCTACACCGTCTCTAACCTCTACACCGTCTCTAGCCTCTCTACACCGTCTCTAACCTCTCTACACCGCCTCTAAACTCTCGACACCGTCTCTAACCTCTACACAGTCTCTAACCTCTCTACATGTCTCTAACCTCTCTACACCGTCTCTAACCTCTACACCGTCTCTAGCCTCTCTACACGTCTCTGACCTCTATACACCATCTCTAACCCCTCTACACCGTCTCTAATCTCTGTACACCGTCTCTAACCTCTCTACACAGTCTCTAACCTCTCTACACCGTCTCTACACGTCTCTAACCTCTCTACACCGTCTCTAACCTTTACACTGTCTCTAACCTCTCTACACCGTCTCTAACCTCTACAC
The DNA here is from genome assembly GCF_963971535.1 of Notolepis coatsorum. NCBI lineage: Eukaryota > Metazoa > Chordata > Actinopteri > Aulopiformes > Paralepididae > Notolepis > Notolepis coatsorum. The sequence goes on along the minus strand of NC_140171.1, from coordinate 86,051,360 downwards.
TGTCTCTAACCTCTACACACTGTCTCTAATCTCTCTACACCGTCTCTAACCTCTCTACACCATCTCTAATCTCTCTACACCGTCTCTAACCTCTCTACACCGTCTCTAACCTCTCTACATGCATCTAACCTCTCTACACGCCTCTAACCTCTACACCGTCTCTAACCTCTACACCGTCGCTAACCTCTCTACACCGTCTCTAACCTCTCTACACCGTCTCTAACCTCTACACTGTCTCTAACCTCTCTACACGTCTCTAACCTCTCTACACCGTCTCTAACCTCTACATTGTCTCTAACCTCTATACACGTCTCTGACCTCTCTACACCATCTCTAATCTCTCTACACCATCTCTAACCTCTCTACACCGTCTCTAATCTCTCTACACTGTCTCTAACCTCTCTACACTGTCTCTAACCTCTACACACCGTCTCTAATCTCTCTACACCGTCTCTAACCTCTCTACACCGTCTCTAATCTCTCTACACCGTCTCTAACCTCTCTACACCGTCTCTAACCTCTCTACATGCATCTAACCTCTCTACACGCCTCTAACCTCTACACCGTCTCTAACCTCTACACCGTCGCTAACCTCTCTACACCGTCTCTAACCTCTCTACACCGTCTCTAACCTCTACACTGTCTCTAACCTCTCTACACGTCTCTAACCTCTCTACACCGTCTCTAACCTCTACATTGTCTCTAACCTCTATACACGTCTCTGACCTCTCTACACCATCTCTAATCTCTCTACACCATCTCTAACCTCTCTACACCGTCTCTAGCCTCTCTACACCGTCTCTAACCTCTCTACACCGTCTCTAACCTCTCTACACCGTCTCTAACCTCTACACACCATCTCTAATCTCTCTACACCTTCTCTAACCTCTCTACACCGTCTCTAACCTCTCTACACCGTCTCTAACCTCTCTACACGTCTCTGACCTCTCTACACCGTCTCTAACCTCTACACACCATCTCTAATCTCTCTACACCGTCTCTAACCTCTCTACACCGTCTCTAACCTCTCTACACTGTCTCTAACCTCTCTACACCGTCTCTAACCTCTCTACACCGTCTCTAACCTCTCTACACCGTCTCTAACCTCTCTACACCGTCTCTAGCCTCTCTACACCGTCTCTACACCGTCTCTAACCTCTCTACACCGTCTCTAACCTCTCTACACCGCCTCTAACCACTCTACACCGTCTCTAACCTCTCTACACATCTCTAGCCTCTCTACACAGTCTCTAACCTCTCTACACGTCTCTGACCTCTACACCGTCTCTAACCTCTACACGCGTCTAACCTCTCTACACGCCTCTAACCTCTACACCGTCTCTAACCTCTACACCGTCTCTAACCTCTCTACACGTCTCTAACCTCTCTACACCGTCTCTAACCTCTCTACACCGTCTCTAACCTCTCTACACCGTCTCTAACCTCTACACCATCTCTAACCTCTCTACACCGTCTCTAACTTCTCTACACCGTCTCTAACCTCTCTACACCGTCTCTAACCTCTCTACACGCCTCAACCTCTCTACACACCTCTAACCTCTACACGTCTCTAACCTCTCTACACCGTCTCTAATCTCTCTACACGCCTCTAACCTTTACACCGTCTCTAGCCTGTCTACACCGTCTCTAACCTCTCTACACCGTCTCTAGCCTCTCTACACCGTCTCTACACCGTCTCTAGCCTCTCTACACAGTCTCTAACCTCTCTACACGTCTCTGACCTCTACACCGTCTCTAACCTCTACACGCGTCTAACCTCTCTACACGCCTCTAACCTCTACACCGTCTCTAACCTCTACACCGTCTCTAACCTCTCTACACGTCTCTGACCTCTCTACACCGTCTCTAACCTCTACACGTCTCTAGCCTCTCTACACAGTCTCTAACCTCTCTACACGTCTCTGACCTCTACACCGTCTCTAACTTCTACACGCGCCTAACCTCTCTACACGCCTCTAACCTCTACACCGTCTCTAACCTCTACACCGTCTCTAACCTCTCTACACGTCTCTGACCTCTCTACACCGTCTCTAACCTCTCTACACCGTCTCTAACCTCTACACAGTCTCTAACCTCTCTAAACGTCTCTAACCTCTCTACACCGTCTCTAACCTCTACACCGTCTCTAGCCTCTCTACACGTCTCTGACCTCTATACACCATCTCTAACCCCTCTACACCATCTCCAATCTCTGTACACCGTCTCTAACCTCTGTACACAGTCTCTAACCTCTCTACACCGTCTCTACACGTCTCTAACCTCTCTACACCGTCTCTAACCTTTACACTGTCTCTAACCTCTCTACACCGTCTCTAACCTCTACACTGTCTCTAACCTCTACACAATGCCTCTAATCTCTCTACACCGTCTCTAACCTCTCTACACCGTCTCTAACCTCTCTACATGCATCTAACCTCTCTACACGCCTCTAACCTCTACACCGTCTCTAACCTCTCTACACCGTCGCTAACCTCTCTACACCGTCTCTAACCTCTACACTGTCTCTAACCTCTCTACACGTCTCTAACCTCTCTACACCGTCTCTAACCTCTACACTGTCTCTAACCTCTCTACACGTCTCTGACCTCTCTACACCATCTCTAATCTCTCTACACCGTCTCTAACCTCTCTACACCGTCTCTAGCCTCTCTCCACCGTCTCTAACCTCTCTACACCGTCTCTAACCTCTCTACACCGTCTCTAACCTCTACACACCATCTCTAATCTCTCTACACCGTCTCTAACCTCTCTACACCGTCTCTAACCTCTCTACACCGCCTCTAACCTCTCTACACCGTCTCTAACCTCTACACTGTCTCTAACCTCTCTACACGTCTCTGACCTCTCTACACCATCTCTAATCTCTCTACACCGTCTCTAACCTCTCTACACCGTCTCTAGCCTCTCTACACCGTCTCTAACCTCTCTACACCGTCTCTAACCTCTCTACACGTCTCTAACCTCTACACACCATCTCTAATCTCTCTACACCGTCTCTAACCTCTCTACACCGTCTCTAACCTCTATACACTGTCTCTAACCTCTCTACACCGTCTCTAACCTCTCTACACCGTCTCTAACCTTTACACCGTCTCTAACCTCTCTACACCGTCTCTAACCTCTCTACACCGTCTCTAACCTCTCTACACCGTCTCTAGCCTCTCTACACCGTCTCTACACCGTCTCTAACCTCTCTACACCGTCTCTAACCTCTCTACACCGTCTCTAACCTCTCTACACCGCCTCTAACCACTCTACACCGTCTCTAACCTCTTTACACATCTCTAGCCTCTCTACACCGCCTCTAACCTCTACACCGTCTCTAACCTCTCTACACTGTCTCTAACCTCTCTACACCATCTCTAATCTCTCTACACACCTCTAACCTTTACACCGTCTCTAGCCTCTCTACACCGTCTCTAACCTCTCTACACCGTCTCTAGCCTCTCTACACCGTCTCTAACCTCTCTACACGTCTCTGACCTCTACACACTGTCTCTAATCTCTCTACACCGTCTCTAATCTCTCTACACCGTCTCTAACCTCTCTACACCGTCTCTAGCCTCTCTACACCGTCTCTACACCGTCTCTAACCTCTCTACACCGTCTCTAACCTCTCTACACCGTCTCTAACCTCCCTACACGTCTCTGACCTCTATACACCATCTCTAGCCTCTCTACACCATCTTATACACCGTCTCTAACCTCTCTACACCGTATCTAACCTCTCTACACCGTCTCTAACCTCTCTACACAGTCTCTAACCTCTCTACACGTCTCTGACGTCTACACCTTCTCTAACCTCTCTACACCATCTCTAGCCTCTCTACACAGTCTCTAAACTCTCTACACCGTCTCTACACGTCTCTAACCTCTCTACACGTCTCTAACCTCTCTACACCGTCTCTAACCTTTACACCGTCTCTAACCTCTCTACACCGTCTCTAACCTCTACACCATCTCTAACCTCTCTACACCGTCTCTAACCTCTACACACCGTCTCTAATCTCTCTACACCGTCTCTAATATCTCTACACTGTCTCTAACCTCTCTACACCGTCTCTAACCTCTCTACACGGTCTCTAACCTTTCTACACCGTCTCTAACTTCTCTACACGGTCTCTAACCTCTCTACACTGTCTCTAACTTCTCTACACCGTCTCTAACCTCTCTACACCGTCTCTAACCTCTCTACACCGTCTCTAACCTCTCTACACGCCTCTAACCTTTACACCGTCTCTAACCTCTCTACACTGTCTCTAACCTCTCTACACACCTCTAACCTCTCTACACCGTCTCTAACCTCTCTACACCGTCTCTAACCTCTACACACCGTCTCTAATGTCTCTACACCGTCTCTAACCTCTCTACACCGTCTCTAGCCTCTCTACACGTCTCTACACCGTCTCTAACCTCTCTACACCGCCTCTAACCTCTCTACACCGTCTCTAACCTGTACACAGTCTCTAACCTCTCTACACGTCTCTAACCTCTCTACACCGTCTCTAACCCCTCTACACCGTCTCTAATCTCTGTACACCGTCTCTAACCTCTCTACACAGTCTCTAACCTCTCTACACCGTCTCTACACGTCTCTAAACTCTCTACACCGTCTCTAACCTTTACACTGTCTCTAACCTCTCTACACCGTCTCTAACCTCTACACTGTCTCTAACCTCTACACACCGTCTCTAATCTCTCTACACCGTCTCTAACCTCTCTACACAGTCTCTAACCTCTCTACATGCATCTAACCTCTCTACACGCCTCTAACCTCTACACCGTCTCTAACCTCTCTACACCGTCGCTAACCTCTCTACTCCGTCTCTAACCTCTACACTGTCTCTAGCCTCTCTACACGTCTCTAAACTCTCTACACCGTCTCTAACCTCTACACTGTCTCTAACCTCTCTACACGTCTCTGACCTCTCTACACCATCTCTAATCTCTCTACACCGTCTCTAACCTCTCTACACCGTCTCTAGCCTCTCTACACCGTCTCTAACCTCTCTACACCGTCTCTAACCTCTCTACACCGTATCTAACCTCTACACACCATCTCTAATCTCTCTACACCGTCTCTAACCTCTCTACACCGTCTCTAACCTCTCTACACCGTCTCTAACCTCTACACTGTCTCTAAGCTCTCTACACGTCTCTGACCTCTCTACACCATCTCTAATCTCTCTACACCGTCTCTAACCTCTCTACACCGTCTCTAGCCTCTCTACACCGTCTCTAACCTCTCTACACCGTCTCTAACCTCTCTACACCGTCTCTAACCTCTACAAACCATCTCTAATCTCTCTACACCGTCTCTAACCTCTCTACACCGTCTCTAACCTCTCTACACTGTCTCTAACCTCTCTACACCGTCTCTAACCTCTCTACACCGTCTCTAACCTTTACACCGTCTCTAACCTCTCTACACCGTCTCTAACCTCTCTACACCATCTCTAACCTCTCTACACCGTCTCTAGCCTCTCTACACCCTCTCTACACCGTCTCTAACCTCTCTACACCGTCTCTAACATCTCTACACCGTCTCTAACCTCTCTACACCGCCTCTAACCACTCTACACCATCTCTAACCTCTCTACACATCTCTAGCCTCTCTACACAGTCTCTAACCTCTCTACACGTCTCTGACCTCTACACCGTCTCTAACCTCTACACGCGTCTAACCTCTCTACACGCCTCTAACCTCTCTACACCGTCTCTAACCTCTACACCGTCTCTAGCCTCTCTACACCGTCTCTAACCTCTCTACACCGCCTCTAAACTCTCGACACCGTCTCTAACCTCTACACAGTCTCTAACCTCTCTACATGTCTCTAACCTCTCTACACCGTCTCTAACCTCTACACCGTCTCTAGCCTCTCTACACGTCTCTGACCTCTATACACCATCTCTAACCCCTCTACACCGTCTCTAATCTCTGTACACCGTCTCTAACCTCTCTACACAGTCTCTAACCTCTCTACACCGTCTCTACACGTCTCTAACCTCTCTACACCGTCTCTAACCTTTACACTGTCTCTAACCTCTCTACACCGTCTCTAACCTCTACACTGTCTCTAACCTCTACACACCGTCTCTAATCTCTCTACACCGTCTCTAACCTCTCTACACCATCTCTAATCTCTCTACACCGTCTCTAACCTCTCTACACCGTCTCTAACCTCTCTACATGCATCTAACCTCTCTACACGCCTCTAACCTCTACACCGTCTCTAACCTCTACACCGTCGCTAACCTCTCTACACCGTCTCTAACCTCTCTACACCGTCTCTAACCTCTACACTGTCTCTAACCTCTCTACACGTCTCTAACCTCTCTACACCGTCTCTAACCTCTACATTGTCTCTAACCTCTATACACGTCTCTGACCTCTCTACACCATCTCTAATCTCTCTACACCATCTCTAACCTCTCTACACCGTCTCTAATCTCTCTACACTGTCTCTAACCTCTCTACACTGTCTCTAACCTCTACACACCGTCTCTAATCTCTCTACACCGTCTCTAACCTCTCTACACCGTCTCTAATCTCTCTACACCGTCTCTAACCTCTCTACACCGTCTCTAACCTCTCTACATGCATCTAACCTCTCTACACGCCTCTAACCTCTACACCGTCTCTAACCTCTACACCGTCGCTAACCTCTCTACACCGTCTCTAACCTCTCTACACCGTCTCTAACCTCTACACTGTCTCTAACCTCTCTACACGTCTCTAACCTCTCTACACCGTCTCTAACCTCTACATTGTCTCTAACCTCTATACACGTCTCTGACCTCTCTACACCATCTCTAATCTCTCTACACCATCTCTAACCTCTCTACACCGTCTCTAGCCTCTCTACACCGTCTCTAACCTCTCTACACCGTCTCTAACCTCTCTACACCGTCTCTAACCTCTACACACCATCTCTAATCTCTCTACACCTTCTCTAACCTCTCTACACCGTCTCTAACCTCTCTACACCGTCTCTAACCTCTCTACACGTCTCTGACCTCTCTACACCGTCTCTAACCTCTACACACCATCTCTAATCTCTCTACACCGTCTCTAACCTCTCTACACCGTCTCTAACCTCTCTACACTGTCTCTAACCTCTCTACACCGTCTCTAACCTCTCTACACCGTCTCTAACCTCTCTACACCGTCTCTAACCTCTCTACACCGTCTCTAGCCTCTCTACACCGTCTCTACACCGTCTCTAACCTCTCTACACCGTCTCTAACCTCTCTACACCGCCTCTAACCACTCTACACCGTCTCTAACCTCTCTACACATCTCTAGCCTCTCTACACAGTCTCTAACCTCTCTACACGTCTCTGACCTCTACACCGTCTCTAACCTCTACACGCGTCTAACCTCTCTACACGCCTCTAACCTCTACACCGTCTCTAACCTCTACACCGTCTCTAACCTCTCTACACGTCTCTAACCTCTCTACACCGTCTCTAACCTCTCTACACCGTCTCTAACCTCTCTACACCGTCTCTAACCTCTACACCATCTCTAACCTCTCTACACCGTCTCTAACTTCTCTACACCGTCTCTAACCTCTCTACACCGTCTCTAACCTCTCTACACGCCTCAACCTCTCTACACACCTCTAACCTCTACACGTCTCTAACCTCTCTACACCGTCTCTAATCTCTCTACACGCCTCTAACCTTTACACCGTCTCTAGCCTGTCTACACCGTCTCTAACCTCTCTACACCGTCTCTAGCCTCTCTACACCGTCTCTACACCGTCTCTAACCTCTCTACACCGTCTCTAACCTCTCTACACAGTCTCTAAACTCTCTACACCGCCTCTAACCACTCTACACCGTCTCTAACCTCTCTACACGTCTCTAGCCTCTCTACACAGTCTCTAACCTCTCTACACGTCTCTGATCTCTACACCGTCTCTAACCTCTACACGCGTCTAACCTCTCTACACGCCTCTAACCTCTACACCGTCTCTAACCTCTACACCGTCTCTAACCTCTCTACACGTCTCTGACCTCTCTACACTGTCTCTAACCTCTACACGTCTCTAGCCTCTCTACACAGTCTCTAACCTCTCTACACGTCTCTGACCTCTACACCGTCTCTAACCTCTACACGCGTCTAACCTCTCTACACGCCTCTAACCTCTACACCGTATCTAACCTCTACACCGTCTCTAACCTCTCTACACGTCCCTGACCTCTCTACACCGTCTCTAACCTCTACACATTCTCTAACCTCTCTACACGTCTCTAACCTCTCTACACCGTCTCTAACCTCTCTACACCGTCTCTAACCTCTCTACACCGTCTCTGACCTCTACACCGTCTCTAACCTCTACACGCGTCTAACCTCTCTACACGCGTCTAACCTCTCTACACGCCTGTAACCTCTACACCGTCTCTAACCTCTACACCGTCTCTAACCTCTCTACACGTCTCTAACCTCTCTACACCGTCTCTAACCTCTCTACACCGTCTCTAACCTCTCTACACCGTCTCTAACCTCTACACCGTCTCTAACCTCTCTACACCGTCTCTAACTTCTCTACACCGTCTCTAACCTCTCTACACCGTCTCTAACCTCTCTACACCGTCTCTAACCTCTCTACACGCCTCAACTTCTCTACACACCTCTAACCTCTACACCGTCTCTAACCTCTCTACACCGTCTCTAATCTCTCTACATGCCTCTAACCTTTACACCGTCTCTAGCCTCTCTACACCGTCTCTAACCTCTCTACACGTCTCTGACCTCTACACCGTCTCTAACCTCTACACGCGTCTAACCTCTCTACACGCCTCTAACCTCTACACCGTCTCTAACCTCTACACCGTCTCTAACCTCTCTACACGTCTCTGACCTCTCTACACCGTCTCTAACCTCTACACCGTCTCTAACCTCTCTACACGTCTCTAACCTCTCTACACCGTCTCTAACCTCTCTACACCGTCTCTAACCTCTACACCGTCTCTAACCTCTCTACACCGTCTCTAACTTCTCTACACCGTCTCTAACCTCTCTACACCGTCTCTAACCTCTACACCGTCTCTAACCTCTCTACACGTCTCTAACCTCTCTACACCGTCTCTAACCTCTCTACACCATCTCTAACCTCTCTACACCGTCTCTAACCTCTACACCGTCTCTAACCTCTCTACACCGTCTCTAACTTCTCTACACCGTCTCTAACCTCTCTACACCGTCTCTAACCTCTCTACACCGTCTCTAACCTCTCTACACGCCTCAACCTCTCTACACACCTCTAACCTCTCTACACCGTCTCTAACCTCTCTACAACGTCTCTAACCTCTCTACACCGTCTCTAACCTCTCTAAACGTCTCTAACTTCTCTACACCGTCTCTAACCTCTCTACACCGTCTCTAACCTCTCTACACCGCCTCTAACCTCTCTACACCGTCTCTAACCTCTCTACACCATCTCTAACCTCTCTACACTGTCTCTAACCTCTCTACACCGCCTCTAACCTCTCTACACCGACTCTAACCTCTCTACACCGTATCTAACCTCTCTACACCGTCTCTGACCTCTACACCGCCTCTTACCTCTACACCGTCTGTAACCTCTCTACACGTTTCTGACCTCTCTACACCATCTCTAACCTCTCTACACCGTCTTAACCTCTACACCGTCTCTAACCTCTCTACACTGTCTCTAATATCTCTACACCATCTCTAATCTCTCTACACAGTCTCTAACCTCTACACCGTCTCTACACGTCTCTGACCTCTCTACACCGTCTCTAACCTCTCTCCACAGTCTCTAACCTCTCTACACCGTCTCTACACGTCTCTGACCTCTCTACACCATCTCTAACCTCTACACAGTCTCTAACCTCTCTACACAGTCTCTAACCTCTACACCGTCTCTACACGTCTCTAACCTCTCTACACCGTCTCTAACCTCTCTAAACGTCTCTAACTTCTCTACACCGTCTCTAATCTCTCTACACCGCCTCTAACCTCTCTACACCATCTCTAACCTCTCTACACCGTCTCTATCCTCTCTACACACCTCTAACCTCTACACTGCCTCTAACCTCTCTACACCGTCTCTAACCTCTCTACACCATCTCTAACCTCTCTACACTGTCTCTAACCTCTCTACACCTCCTCTAACCTCTCTACACCGTCTCTAACCTCTCTACACCGTATCTAACCTCTCTACACCGTATCTGACCTCTCTACACTGTCTCTACACAGTCTGTAACCTCTCTACACCGTCTCTAACCTCTACACTGCCTCTAACCTCTACACCGTCTGTAACCTCTCTACATGTATGTAACCTCTCTACACCGTCTCTAGCCTCTCTACACTGTCTCTAATATCTCTACACCATCTCTAACCTCTCTACACCATCTCTAATCTCTCTACACCATCTCTAACCTCTCTACACGTTTCTGACCTCTCTACACCATCTCTAACCTCTCTACACCGTCTTAACCTCTACACCGTCTCTAACCTCTCTACACTGTCTCTAATATCTCTACACCATCTCTAATCTCTCTACACAGTCTCTAACCTCTACACCGTCTCTACACGTCTCTGACCTCTCTACACCGTCTCTAACCTCTCTACACAGTCTCTAACCTCTCTACACCGTCTCTACACGTCTCTGACCTCTCTACACCATCTCTAACCTCTACACAGTCTCTAACCTCTCTACACAGTCTCTAACCTCTACACCGTCTCTACACGTCTCTGACCTCTCTACACAGTCTCTAACCTTTACACCGTCTCTAACCTTTACACTGTCTCTAACCTCTCTACACCGTCTCTACACCGTCTCTAACCTTTAAACCGTCTCTAACCTCTCTACATGTCTCTAACCTCTCTACACCGTCTCTAACCTCTCTACACTGTCTGTAACCTCTCTACACGCCTCTAACCTCTACACCGTCTCTAATCTCTGTACACCGTCTCTAACCTCTCTACACAGTCTCTAACCTCTCTACACCGTCTCTACACGTCTCTAACCTCTCTACACCGTCTCTAACCTTTACACTGTCTCTAACCTCTCTACACCGTCTCTAACCTCTACACTGTCTCTAACCTCTACACACCGTCTCTAATCTCTCTACACCGTCTCTAACCTCTCTACACCGTCTCTAATCTCTCTACACCGTCTCTAACCTCTCTACACCGTCTCTAACCTCTCTACACCGTCTCTAACCTCTCTACATGCATCTAACCTCTCTACACGCCTCTAACCTCTACACCGTCTCTAACCTCTACACCGTCGCTAACCTCTCTACACCGTCTCTAACCTCTCTACACCGTCTCTAACCTCTACACTGTCTCTAACCTCTCTACACGTCTCTAACCTCTCTACACCGTCTCTAACCTCTACATTGTCTCTAACCTCTATACACGTCTCTGACCTCTCTACACCATCTCTAATCTCTCTACACCATCTCTAACCTCTCTACACCGTCTCTAGCCTCTCTACACCGTCTCTAACCTCTCTACACCGTCTCTAACCTATCTACACCGTCTCTAACCTCTACACACCATCTCTAATCTTTCTACACCTTCTCTAACCTCTCTACACCGTCTCTAACCTCTACACTGTCTCTAACCTCTCTACACGTCTCTGACCTCTCTACACCGTCTCTAACCTCTACACACCATCTCTAACCTCTCTACACCGTCTCTAACCTCTCTACACCGTCTCTAACCTCTCTACACCGTCTCTAACCTCTCTACACCGTCTCTAACCTCTCTACACCGTCTCTAACCTCTACACCATCTCTAACCTCTCTACACCGTCTCTAACTTCTCTACACCGTCTCTAACCTCTCTACACCGTCTCTAACCTCTCTACACCGTCTCTAACCTCTCTACACGCCTCAACCTCTCTACACACCTCTAACCTCTACACGTCTCTAACCTCTCTACACCGTATCTAATCTCTCTACACGCCTCTAACCTTTACACCGTCTCTAGCCTGTCTACACCGTCTCTAACCTCTCTACACCGTCTCTAGCCTCTCTACACCGTCTCTACACCGTCTCTAACCTCTCTACACCGTCTCTAACCTCTCTACACAGTCTCTAAACTCTCTACACCGCCTCTAACCACTCTACACCGTCTCTAACCTCTCTACACGTCTCTAGCCTCTCTACACAGTCTCTAACCTCTCTACACGTCTCTAACCTCTACACCGTCTCTAACCTCTCTACACGTCTCTGACCTCTCTACACTGTCTCTAACCTCTACACGTCTCTAGCCTCTCTACACAGTCTCTAACCTCTCTACACGTCTCTGACCTCTACACCGTCTCTAACCTCTACACGCATCTAACCTCTCTACACGCCTCTAACCTCTACACCGTATCTAACCTCTACACCGTCTCTAACCTCTCTACACGTCTCTGACCTCTCTACACCGTCTCTAACCTCTACACATTCTCTAACCTCTCTACACGTCTCTAACCTCTCTACACCGTCTCTAACCTCTCTACACCGTCTCTAACCTCTCTACACCGTCTCTGACCTCTACACCGTCTCTAACCTCTACACGCGTCTAACCTCTCTACACGCGTCTAACCTCTCTACACGCCTCTAACCTCTACACCGTCTCTAACCTCTACACCGTCTCTAACCTCTCTACACGTCTCTAACCTCTCTACACCGTCTCTAACCTCTCTACACCGTCTCTAACCTCTCTACACCGTCTCTAACCTCTACACCGTCTCTAACCTCTCTACACCGTCTCTAACCTCTCTAAACGTCTCTAACTTCTCTACACCGTCTCTAACCTCTCTACACCGTCTCTAACCTCTCTACACCGCCTCTAACCTCTCTACACCGTCTCTAACCTCTCTACACCATCTCTAACCTCTCTACACTGTCTCTAACCTCTCTACACCGCCTCTAACCTCTCTACACCGACTCTAACCTCTCTACACCGTATCTAACCTCTCTACACCGTCTCTGACCTCTACACCGCCTCTTACCTCTACACCGTCTGTAACCTCTCTACATGTATGTAACCTCTCTACACCGTGTCTAGCCTCTCTACACTGTCTCTAATATCTCTACACCATCTCTAACCTCTCTACACCATCTCTAATCTCTCTACACCGTCTCTAACCTCTCTACACGTTTCTGACCTCTCTACACCATCTCTAACCTCTCTACACCGTCTTAACCTCTACACCGTCTCTAACCTCTCTACACTGTCTCTAATATCTCTACACCATCTCTAATCTCTCTACACAGTCTCTAACCTCTACACCGTCCCTACACGTCTCTGACCTCTCTACACCGTCTCTAACCTCTCTCCACAGTCTCTAACCTCTCTACACCGTCTCTACACGTCTCTGACCTCTCTACACCATCTCTAACCTCTACACAGTCTCTAACCTCTCTACACAGTATCTAACCTCTACACCGTCTCTACACGTCTCTAACCTCTCTACACCGTCTCTAACCTCTCTAAACGTCTCTAACTTCTCTACACCGTCTCTAATCTCTCTACACCGCCTCTAACCTCTCTACACCATCTCTAACCTCTCTACACCGTCTCTATCCTCTCTACACACCTCTAACCTCTACACTGCCTCTAACCTCTCTACACCGTCTCTAACCTCTCTACACCATCTCTAACCTCTCTACACTGTCTCTAACCTCTCTACACCACCTCTAACCTCTCTACACCGTCTCTAACCTCTCTACACCGTATCTAACCTCTCTACACCGTATCTGACCTCTCTACACTGTCTCTACACCGTCTGTAACCTCTCTACACCGTCTCTAACCTCTACACCTTCTGTAACCTCTCTACATGTATGTAACCTCTCTACACCGTCTCTAGCCTCTCTACACTGTCTCTAATATCTCTACACCATCTCTAACCTCTCTACACCATCTCTAATCTCTCTACACCATCTCTAACCTCTCTACACGTTTCTGACCTCTCTACACCATCTCTAACCTCTCTACACCGTCTTAACCTCTACACCGTCTCTAACCTCTCTACACTGTCTCTAATATCTCTACACCATCTCTAATCTATCTACACAGTCTCTAACCTCTACACCGTCTCTACACGTCTCTGACCTCTCTACACCGTCTCTAACCTCTCTACACAGTCTCTAACCTCTCTACACCGTCTCTACACGTCTCTGACCTCTCTACACCATCTCTAACCTCTACACATTCTCTAACCTCTCTACACAGTCTCTAACCTCTACACCGTCTCTACACGTCTCTGACCTCTCTACACAGTCTCTAACCTTTACACCGTCTCTAACCTTTACACTGTCTCTAACCTCTCTACACCGTCTCTACACCGTCTCTCACCTTTAAACCGTCTCTAACCTCTCTACATGTCTCTAACCTCTCTACACCATCTCTAACCTCTCTACACTGTCTGTAACCTCTCTACACGCCTCTAACCTCTACACCGTCTCTAACCTCTCTACACCGTCTCTAACCTCTCTACACCGTCTCTAACCTCTCTACACTGTCTGTAACCTCTCTACACCTTCTCTGACCTCTCTACACCATCTCTAACCTCTCTACACCGTCTCTAACATCTCTACACTGTCTCTAACCTCTCTACACCGTCTCTAACCTCTCTACACTGTCTCTAACATCTCTACACCGTCTCTAACCTCTCTACACGCCTCTAACCTCTCTACACACCTCTAACCTCTACACCGTCTCTAACCTCTACACCGTCTCTAACCTCTCTACACCATCTCTAACCTCTACACTGTCTCTAACCTCTCTACACCGTCTCTAACATCTCTACACCGTCTCTAACCTCTCTACACCATCTTTAACCTCTCTACACCATCTCTAACCTCTCTACACCGTCTCTAACCTCTACACCGTCTCTAACCTCTCTACACGTCTCTGACCTCTCTACACCATCTCTAATCTCTCTACACCGCCTCTAACCTCTCTACACTGTCTCTAGCCTCTCTACACCGTATCTAACCTCTCTACACCGTCTCTAACCTCTCTACACCGTCTCTAACCTCTCTACACCGTCTCAAGCCTCTCTACACCGTATCTAACCTCTCTACACCATCTCTAATCTCTCTACACCGTCTCAAACCTCTCTACACCGTCTCTAACCTCTCTACACGTCTCTGACCTCTCTACACCATCTCTAACCTCTCTACACCGTCTCTAACCTCTCTACACCGTCTCTAACATCTCTACACCGTCTCTAACCTCTCTACACGCCTCTAACCTCTCTACACACCTCTAACCTCTACACCGTCTCTAACCTCTCTACACTGTCTCTAACCTCTCTACACCGTCTCTAACTTCTCTACACTCTCTGGTGAAATACACGTGTGAAAATGTGTGAGAAGACATTTTAAATGACAATCAATGCCTTCCACCGGGAGCTTCTAGGGGAGGTAAAGGTTTGATCAATCAAAGTGCCTTGCTCCAGGGCACAAGGGGAATGGCTCGGAAGGTCAGAGACTCGAATGAGGAAATTGATCATAAGCAAAGTGCCTTGATGTTTTGAGTACTCAGACCTCAAAGGACAAAGAGAACACACTGCAAATGTCCTGTTGCAGTGTTTGCAACACCTGACAAGTTGAAATTGTCTAACTTTAGGCTAAACTACTCTCCCCAGATCACTTTTATTATATGTATTACAAGAGCGACAAAGACAACACAAGGTCCATTACGGAGCACCAGAGCATTCCCTCTCCAGAAGCGTGCAATAATGTGTGATTTAAAAATGCAACATTGCTGATTCTAGAGCCATTCACACCGATTGATTCTAGAGCCATTTGCACCGATTGATTTTGGAGCCATTCACACTGATTGATTCTAGAGCCATTCCTACCGATTGATTCCAGAGATGTTTATACCGATTGATTCTAGAGCCATTCACACTAATTGATTCCAGAGCCGTTCACACCGATTGATTCCAGAGCCATTCATACCGATTGATTCTAGAGCCGTTTGCACCGATTGATTCCAGAGCCGTTCGTACCGATTTATTTTAGAGCCATTCACACCGATACATTCTAGAGCCATTCACATCGATTTATTGTAGAGCCATCCACACTGATTGATTCTAGAGCAGTTCACACTGATTGATTCTAGAACCAAGTACACAGATTGATTCTAGAGCCATTCACATTGATTGATTCTAGAGCCGTTCACACTGATTGATTCTAGAGACGTTCACATTGATTGATTCTAGAGCCATTCACATCGATCGATTCTAGAGTCATTCACACTGATTGATTCTAGAGCCGTTCACATCGATTGATTCTAGAGCCATTCACACTGATTGATTCTAGAGCCATTCCCACTGATTGATTCTAGAACAAATTACACAGATTGATTCTAGAGCAATTCACACCGATTGATTCTAGAACAAATTACACTGATTGATTCTAGAGCTATTCACATCGATTGATTCTAGAGCCATTCACATCCATTGATTTTAGAGCCATTCACATTGATTGATTCCAGAGCCATTGCAGTAATCCAGCCAGGTCGAAATAAAGGCATGGATCACTCTCTCCAGATCCTTCTGAGAGAGTTATGGTTTGGTCTTGGCCAGGAGTCTGAGGTGGAAAAAGCTGGTTTTAACCACTGAGCTAACCTGTTTATCAAATTTAAAATGTCTGTCAAAGATTACTCCAAGGTTTCTGACAGAGGAGCGGATATTTCAGGCCAGAGGGCCTAGGGCATCGACAGTAGGGTCAACCGAATCGTTACTTAATTAAATTATCTCTGTTTTGCACTCATTTAAGTTCAGAAAATTTGCACTCATCCATATTTTTATGTCAGCCAGGCAATCTAGCAGTGGCTGTAGTGTAACCTTGCCTTTTGTTTTTAGGGGTAAATAGATCTGTACATCATCGGCAAAGCAGTGGAAAGACATGTTGTGCTTCGCAATGATTGAGCCTAAGGGCAACATATATAATTAAAAAAGGGATGGGGCCCAGTATCGACCCCTGGGGGGGCACCCCACAGGTAAGAGGGGCCGCTGAAGAGAAGAATTCTCCTAGCTGGACTAAGAAGCTCCGGCCATTCAGGTAGGACTTGAACCAGCTTAGGGCGACGCCTGTGATGCCAACATATTTTTTAACCCGGAGGAGGACAGTGTGGTCTATGGTATGGGCTGTGAGGTCTAAAAGCACGAGAATGGCGGGATTTCCAGAATCGGCAGCTAAAATGAGATCATTAAGAACTCTCAGGAGGGCTGTTTCGGTGCTATGGCACGGTTTAAAGCCAGACTGAAATTTTCCATGGATTTTATGTGCATCTAAAAACAGTTGTAACTGGAGGTAAACACTCCACTTTTGACAGGAAAGGTAGTTGAGAAATGGGCCTGAAGTTATAGAGGGATCAAGGTTTTTCTTTTTTATCAGGGGTTGTACCACAGCATGTTTGAAAGTGGTTGGGACACAGCAAGAGCTGAGAGAGGAATTTACCAACAATAAAATAATAGGCAAGACCGAATCAAGCACTTCTTTTAGAAGGCGAGAGGGAAGGCTATCTGAGGGGCAGTTTGTGGGCTGCAAGTGCTTAATTAGGTAAGAAAGAGAGGAGGGAGAGACAGGCTCAAACTGCTCCAAAACAGCAGGCAGGGAGTGTAGGGGGGGGGGGGGGGCTGAGGAGGCTGTGGTGAGAACTGGTCTGAGAGCAGATATTTTATCAATAAAAAAGTTTAGAAAACTTTCACAGAGAGCAGATGATAGCACAACTGGGGAAACATCACAGGGGTTTATGAGGGAGTTAAGAATTTTGAAAATAATCTGGGGCTTGTGGCAGTTATTGGAGACCAAATTAGAAATATATTAACTTTTTGCTATTTTGACCGCATTTTGATATGCAGACAAGCAGTCACATAGGATTTCGAGGGAGACGTGGAGCCTATCTTTATTCCACTTTCTCTCCGCACGCCTGTGCGTCTGATAGCGCGCGTGGAGTCATTGAGCCATGGTGTTTGGAGTGTTTTGCTGCTTTGGACCTGAGAGGTGCAACAGAGTCTACAATGTTTGTGCAAGTCGAGTCAAACATTGAAATTAAATCATCTACATTAAAAGCACAGTTTGCATCCAAAGCGTGAAGTGGGGAGCCATTAAAAGCATCAGAAAAAAGTACAGCAGTCAAAGGGTTTATCATGCGCGAGTGGCGCGCAGGGGCATGATAATTTTTACGTGGGCACGGGGCTATTAAGGTAAACACAACAGGTGAATGGTCAGAAATACCTGCAGCACAGATGTCTGATAAAGAGATACACCAAACGATAACACAAGATCTAACGTATGACCTTTTTCATGTGTTGGGCCAGTGTGAAATTAAAAGAATCAATGAGATTCAGAAAGTCCCGGGATATGGGTTGCGATCAGTGGCGGCTGGCCGATAGTGGGCGCTAGAGCGCCGCCCTCCCTCGTTAAAAGAAGAAGAAGAAAGAATTATTTGCATGAGGAGGCAGCAGCCTATTCATCCCCCAGCCGAGCCGGCGCCTAGCCCCCTCCACTCCGTTTTCATGAGCGCTCATTTCTGCTCCGCCGTAATTGCGCAACTCACAGGGCAAAATGCAAATACGTATAAATAAATACGTACGTACAACATAGCGCTGTCAAATACGATACCAGAGGGCGCTTGCTCGAGTGCCCGATGCAGTCACTATTGGCTGAGAGTGGCACGTGACATCGCGTCCCCAGACGTTGTGCTCTGGGCTCTGGCTATGCAGATGCTATTCGAGGGGCTACTAGGAAATAGTTGTCGGAAATTGATAATAATCACAAGATACTGTACATTCAGACAGTGTTGGATCTAACTAAATAGATTTATATGGACACTTTTATGGAAAGTTCAAGCCTGGAGTCTGGACCACAAAGCTTCTCGAACTAGGGTAGGCTATACTCTGTCTTAGCTGGTTCGACAACAAACAACAACACGCTAGTATAATGGCTAGCTGGATGCAGTCTGGACAGTGGACATATACATCAACAGTCTGGGACAGTGGATATATACATCAACAGTCTGGACAGTGGACATATACATCAACAGTCTGGGACAGTGGATATATACATCAACAGTCTGGACAGTGGACATATACATCAACAGCCTGGACATATCAAGCCCTCCTGGACCGCGTTTAAACTAAACAAAGTGAGTTGTGGTCTCTCTCTCTCTCTCTCTCTCTCTCTCTCTCTCTCTCTCTCTCTCTCTCTCTCTCTCTCTCTCTCTCTCGCTATGCTGTGTTGTTGTTGAACTAACTCATTATTTCGTCGTGGGTGGATCATAATCAACCAGACAATGAATTGTAACTTGTTTAAAATGACAAGATATACAAATGTGTTCATTATTGTATTGATCAGAGAGAGAGTGGAGTTTCTTTTGGATTTAAAATAAGTGGATTATGGCTTGTTCAATATCGTCTATGTTTGAATGAATGAATGAATGAATGAAAACTTTATTTAACAGATTGCAGAATGGGTACAATACAGTACGGCTCAATACATACAATTGTTAAGGGGATGCAGACCAGAGAAAGACATTTGTCTTGTTTACATCAGGGTCCCCCATTTTCGATTAATATCGATAGTTTAATAGCTAGCCTTGGCTCGTTTAACAATATGCAAAATGTGTACAGCCCTGTACTCATACTGAAGTTATTCTTGGTATATACTACACATACTAGGTCTGATTGTGTAACGAATCGATTCCACGTCGCGCTGTGTGTGAGTGAGAGAGAGAGAGAGAAAGATAGAGAAGGAGAGATAGAGGGGGATACTAATTAATTCCGCCCCCCCGTGAAGAATTCACCAGCCGCCACTGGTTGCGATGGACAACAAACATGGACATTAAAATCACAGCAGATTAAAACGTGGTCATATTTCACCATGATACCAGCGAGAAAGTCAGCAAAGTCAGTGATAAACTCCTTGTTGAATTTAGGCGGACGATAGATAACGGCACAGAGCACAGTAGACGACAGGTGCAGTTCAAATGTTTGCAGCTCAAAGCTAGAGTAGCTTGCTACAGGCTGGGACAGGCGGCACTGGAAGCAGGATTTGAACACAGAGGCTAAGCATCCACCTCTACCGGAGGACCGGGGGGAGCTAAAACAAATTACAGTCAGGAGGGAGCAGTTCGGAGAACAGTGTACACTCACCAGCATGGAGCCAGGCCTCAGTCAGAAGCATAAAGTCCAGTTCGAGGGAAGTGAAGAAGTCATTTAGTAGAAACGTTTTGTAAGTTAGAGCCATTCACACCGATTGATTCTAGATAGCCACCAATTTGCCTGCATGTCTCCGTCACACAGTCTGCTACACGGCCAGCATCAGTAAGCGGGACTCAATAAGCTGCCCAGCTAGGGTTGCCACCTTTGACCAATAGAAATAAGGGACACCTATCATCGAGCATGCGCAAGAATTTTTTTTGGGCGGTTTTGGGGCGTTTTTTGGGCGAAAATGGGCGGATTTTGTCACTATTTATTTTTTTACTTTATTTCGGTTTCAGGGTTAGGGTTAGGGTTATGTTATTTAATTATTTTGGGGAGCCAGCCCCCCAAACTCCTGAAATGCATAGAAATCTATGAAATCTAAATAAAACAATCTATGACATTTATATTAAAAAGAGCTAGCCCCCCAAACCCCTAAAATACATAGAAATCTATGCATTTTGGAACAGTTACTATATATTGTAAAGAAAGCATTTATTTGCATTTAACATTGTTTAAATAAATTGGCTGAACTATAGCCTCAACTTGAGCATAATACTGTATGCATATAAAGTGCTGTAAAAACAAAGCCTGGGAACACTTTTACTGAAAGAGGACAATAATACAATGAAACACTTGTGTGACCCAAATTAAAAGATTAATAAAAAATAAAGTGCAAAGAAGTGTAGGCTCCGGGCTGCCAGGGCAGGTAAATAGAAATACTTACATCTAGTTAAAAACACAACCAGATAAATAAGATGTAATATCCCATACCGAATCAATCTCAGGAGATGTTTCAGTCATGAAGAACTGTGACACCTGTGCTTGGGTCCTTTGCATTTATATATTTCGGGAATGTTGTTCTCCTGATGCATGCTGTCTGATGTCAGTCAGTCCACCATGTGCCACAGAAAACACACGCCTACATACTTTTTTTGCTTTGTAAACATTTGTAAACATCTCCACTGACGCTATCACACCAGTGGTTTGCCTCTTCCCAGTCAGGTCTGTACTTCTGGAGGCGTTTTGTCTTTTTAGGACACGGTGGAGTGTCTGCTGTAGACATTTTCAAAGCGTCTTCGAAAAGAAATCACGCAGCGCGCAGACAGAGGATTGGCACAATGGCACAGAACTCTTCTTAGCAACGTGAAAGCACTAATTCTCATTGGTCGGTGAGCTGCTGAGCGCACGCCCATCATACCAGACTTGCCAAGTCTGTTTATTTTCCGCAACTTTTGGACACACTTTTGCTTGTTTTTGTAGGTCGGCTGGCTCATTTCTCTCACTAAACTGGCAACCTTAAAATAAGGGACAAAGGGCGTCCTGTATCAGTTCAATACGGAACGCGCCTTTTAGTTTCCAATTACGGGACAATTCCGTATTTTAAGGGACGGGTGGCAACCCTATGCCCAGCTGGTGGACGACTGGCGATACAGAGGCAGAGTGAAGAGACTGGTGATACAGACTGAAGAGACTGGTGATACAGACTGAAGAGACTGGTGATACAGACTGAAGAGACTGGTGATACAGAGGCAGACTGAAGACTACGTCTACTTTAACTTAATGCTGCTTTTCACCATTTCACAAGTCGGGGGAAGGGGGTTGAGGTTGGTATTGAGGGGCGGGGGATATTATTATATTATTCACTTGCACATGCACTCGAACCGACAACCTTCTGGTCACACGCCTGTTCTCGAACCTTTAGGGCAATGTAATGATATCTTTTAGGGCATTTTGTGACAGTCAGAGAGAGAAATCAGGTGAAGATCTCAACGTGGTGCGCCTAAGGGGCGCCCCTGCAGGCCAGTCTCCTAACAAACACCCAGGGGCAACAGGGAGGTAGAGTAGTCGTCTGGTAATCCGGAGGTTCTCGGTTAGATTCCCACTCCTCCAGGGCAGCGTGTCTCAGTGTCCTTGAGCAAGACACTTAACACTTTGCCCGCCGGGCATTGTACCAATCATTGTACCCTCTCTGCCAGCGCTATAAGTCTATGGAGTGGCTCACCTTCATTGTATTGTCACTGAAATATTTATTTATTTGCACTAGCACTAAATGCACTTGGGACATTGATGGTATATTATTATTATTGAGGACATTGGGACATTGATACTTTATTATTATATATTATTATTATTATTGACATTATTATTTTGCACATGCTATATTTTATGTTTGTATGCCAGTGGTGATGTTCCAAAAAAAAATTCGTTGTACCAACAATGACAATAAAGATTCTATTCTATTCTATTCTTTGCAGTGCTATAACTTTTTTAATTGTATTGCTATATTGACATTACTATGGCCCATTCGACATCGATTATCTATCGTTCAGGATGTGGGAACATTATACTTTTTCATTCATACATTCATACAAAAATACCATCTAGAATATAAGTATGTTTTTATCGTTTTCTGCAGTAATTCCTAGAACGTGAGTTATAGGCCTAAACGCATATATATATATATAATCGATTGCCGTTTCTTCCCTAGACACGCTATATTAAAAATTCAAATGTACATGATCGGTATAGTTATGCTTCATCATGCGTGAAGGGAAGGGGGGGGGGGGGTCGTTTATAATTCCTTGATCGTCACTAACTGCTTTATGTAGTATGGGTTGATTTATTGATCAGATGGTTTGTAAATAAAGAAATGTACAATTGGGCTGAAAATAACGTTAGTGTCCTCTTACCGTGCGTCAAAGAGACTGGCGGTGAAAGATCCCAAGTATAGGACGTTGATCGCCTAGGTCCATTTCCGGTTTGTATGTCGCAATAAACGCCGAAATCATATAGATTATTAAGTTTAGAAAGCGATCCATTATGTACATTGTGTCTGTCGGGAGCCCTGCAACGATATCTGATGGCCAGATGAATTTAATCGACGCACAGCCCCCATATCCTGTTTGCCAGTGTAACTCGCCCGACCATCCACCAGGCGGCGGTATTGAGCCGTCGTTGCCTTCACCTTTAGGGTCCAGCTGGAGAGTTGCGGGTATATATATGAATTATGAGTGCCATGGCGAAAAAATTTAATATTGATCTCAATAACGCTGTACAGCGAGGTCTGGCGGTCAAATCATGGCGGGCAATAACGCTTTAAAGCGTTTCCGGCGGTGGATGTGTTAATCCCTAATTGCTCCTTATGAGCAGGTCGGCACCTTGCATGGTTTCCTCCGCCATCCGTGTGTGAATGTGTGAGCAGTACCAGGGAGGCTTAGTATTATGAGCATTAGTAATGTTACAAGAACACCACCTCACAGTGTGGCCTCCCTTCCACTGCAGAGGGTTCAAAACGCCAGCTCAGCCATTTGCATCGCCCCCCTTGAAGCAAGAACGCGTCTTGTGCCTTACTCAAGGACACATTGACAGAGATGATGGACACATTAGGGGAACTTCCTCTAACCGCGCACCCACAACCCCCCCCCCCCTTAAATGTCCCCGAGACGAGATGCTTGATCGTTGATCAATAGAGAAGACCTTTAAGAAAACTAAAAACCAAAAGACATCCTGAACCAAGCCTTTAAATCCACAGACAGTAATACAGTAATGGATGGATTGATGTTAGTAGATGTGATCTATGTAACGAGATGTGATATATGGCACCTTGAATCATATAGTCATAAAATATTAATGTGGTATGGACGTTTTGGATTTGGCCACAGACTTAAAGTTATTGATCTGTAACCCCCCCCCCACACACACACACACACACTGCTCAGTAGTGAATCAATCTAGTGGACAGAGAGGGGGGGGGGCATCAGCAAGATAGAGGGAGATAGGGAGAGGTAGAGGGTAAGTGTAAAACAGTTTGATAATCTATCCTCTTGTCTAGAGAGACAGGCAGAGAGAGAGAAGGAGAGAGAGAGAGAGAGAGAGAGACAGAGGGAGACAGAGAAGAGATGGAGAGAGAGAGAGATTCCCTTCTCATTGGCGGCCCAATCAATAACGGTGACGTCGGAGGTCTTGGCCTCGTCTGACGAGAGAGGCAATTATAGGAGCGCTGTTCATGGCCGGGACCGGCTCTGATAGGTGCCTGTACTTTTCTCTCTCTCTCTCTCTCTCTCTCTCTCTCTCTCTCTCTCTCTCTCTCTCTCTCTCTCTCTCTCTCTCTCTCTCTCTCCCTCTATCCCTCTCCCTCTATCTCTCTGTCTCTCTCATTCAGGAGGCTGAAGTTAGCACTGATTGTCAAATATACTTTTATTCTGTCTCTTTTTCAAGGCTACAACCGATGTGATAAGCACAGTAGCACACAACCTGCTGTACTCTAGAATCTTCATTCCCTTTCTCTCTGTCTTCATCTCTCTCCATCTCTATCTCTCTTCCTAGGCTGAGACATCTGATAGGGACACCAGACTGTCTGCTCTCCTCACTGCCCCCCTTATTTCTCAAGCGGCACAGTGATGTAATGGTTAACACTGTCGCCTCACAGCAAGAAGGTCCAGGGTTTGATTCCCGCTTGGGGACCAGGGCCCTCATTTATCAACAATTCTTAGAAAGTGTTCTATTTTCATTCTTAAGCACAGAATTTAGAATGTGTGTACGTACAGAAAAATCGTGATTTATCACACGTGCGTAGACGTGTCCCACGCACACCTGCAAGTACTCTGTGTTGATAAATATCACTTGATCTAAGCTCCACGCTCGTGCACGGTTTTACATATTTGCATATAGAACCGTCCGTAATTAACCATATATGGTAATGAAACTGTGAGGTTTTGGTCCGCTCCCTGCCACACGCTCCGTTCCTTTAAGGTACTATGTGATTAATGCATTCCCCGCCACGCGCTCCGTTCCTTTAAGGTGCTGTGTTTGATTGGTGCTTTCCCCGCCACACGCTTTTGGAGCAAGTATCAATCTCATCCCGCAGCTGTCACAGCTTGTAATTAGCGCCCCTGAAGGCTTTATATGCTCAGACCCCCTTACTATCGATGTTGGGTCGTTCTGAATTACACCTGCATATACCTGCCTTCCCCGTCGCTGTTCCTGTCTTTTTGCTCTCCAGGATCTGTTGTGGAGAACTGCTGTGGAGAACCTGGTTCCCCGTTCGGAGCTACGCCTCGTTATCTGCCCGCTTCTCGCGTTGCGCTCTGGTTAGTTTTTGGAAACTGTCTTTTGGATTATCAGTTTTTTGTGTGTTTGGTGAACAACGAAGAGATCCCGTTTTTGTTTGTACCAGGACTCACCTAATTTTGTGTTAGATTAACACTGAAGATACCGTATTGTTTTTTCTCTGGACTCAGCTAAACTTGTGTGTGGTACACCGAAGATCAAGTCACTTGGATTTATACTGGATCAGTCGATCACCTCTCTGCCTCTGTGTGTTCGTTGGGCTAACTCTGATTTCTCTCTCTCTCCGTTTCCACCGGGAGTGAAAGCTGGGAGTATCTGCAGAGCCGCTTCAACGTCACTAGCCAATTCCTCACCACTACCTACTGGGAGTATCTGCAGAGCCGTAACATCTTCACATGCCAGATTCCCCATTTGTTCGATTGCTGTACTTCATTCCATCTTGTGACTCTGAAAATAAATACGCCCTTGCTTTGGCTAACTCTGAACTTCCTCTCTGTGCTGTTGCGTTTGAGGTCAGTTACAAACCATAACATTACGACGCAACCATGACGACCTCAGCCGACACAGAGAGGGTCAGAACAGCGTTGGCAGTCCAGATAGAGTTAACCAACGACCACAGCCTACAGCTAGGTGCGGCTGCGGCTGCTGTACAGGAGCTCCGAGAGCAGGTCCTGCCTATTCAGGGGTCCCTTGGCTCTCTGGCTAGCCAGCAGTCTAATATTCTCCTCCAATTACAAGCGCTGAGTGAAACCGTTAACACCTTGCTTGTAACCCCACTTACTTCAGGAGCCTCGGCCGGAGCATCACCCGCAGCCCTGGCAGACCCCACGCCTCCCGATCCCGCACCTCGGGAGCCCCGTCTCTCCGAACCACAGTTGTTCGATGGTAACTTCGAGGATTGTGCCACATTCATCATGCAATGTGAGTTGGTTTTTCGTCATCAACCCAGCCGATTCACTTCAAGGGGAGCCCAAGTGGCTTACATGACTAACTTGCTCTCAGGCCGGGCAGCCCAGTGGGTCACTGCCTCCTGGGCAATGGGGGCATAGTTCTGTTTTTCCTACCCAGACTTCGTGGCTGAGCTCCGCAGGGTTTTCCACCACCCAGCCCGTGGCCAGGACCCTGGAGCCCGGTTGGGTACCTTCCGGCAGGGCAGTGGCGGGGTCACCGACTACGTGCTGGAGTTCAGACTGGCGGCAACGGAGAGCGGTTGGAACGATCAAGCACTTCGTCTCACCTTCATGAGGGGGCTCAACGACGCTGTCAGGGACCAGCTCGCGACCCGTGAGGAACCTGAGTCCCTCGAGGACCTGTTCAGCCTCGCCATTCGCATCGACGGACGCCTCCAGGAGAGAAGACGTGAGAGAACCCGACAGGGACCTCCAGAGGTACTCCAGACCCCCCGTACTCGTGACGGTACTGTGGGCCGCCCTGCTCCCAACACGACTGGTGGCTCTTTCCCCTCCCGTTCGGTGCCCGGGGAGGAACCCATGCAGCTGGGACGTTCTCATCTTAGCCAAGCTGAACGGGAGGCGAGGTTCAGGTCCGGCCTTTGCCTCTACTGCGGTCGGGATGGACACCGTATCGCCAACTGCCCCACCCGGCCAAAAGACCAGGCTCGCCGGGACCCCGGGAGATCCTGGTGAGCCGTTTTTCTCGTTCCCAGAGCCGTGCACCACCTAGCCGTCTGATGAGCGTCACCCTGGCCTGGGCGGACCAACGGGCCACGGTGGAGGCACTCATTGACTCGGGGGCTGACGAGAGTTTCCTAGACTTCGAGTTCTCACCCAGGCTACCGTCTTTACCAAGCTGGACCTCCGGAGTGCCTACCATCTGGTCCGTATCCGAGAGGGCGATGAGTGGAAGACCGCCTTCAAGACTCCAAGGGGCCACTACGAGTACCTGGTTATGCCGTTCGGCCTCACCAACGCTCCGGCGGTATTCCAGGCGCTCATGAACGACGTCCTTCGTGACATGCTGGAGGAGTTTGTGGTAGTATACCTAGACGACATCCTCATCTTCTCCAAGACCCTCGAGGAACACATCCAGCATGTCCGCCGTGTTCTGGAGCGCCTCCTCCACAATCGGCTCTTCGTCAAGGCGGAGAAGTGCCGATTCCACTCCGACTCCGTCGATTACCTGGGCTTCATCGTGGAGAGAGGCTTGACCCGAGCTGATCCTCGCAAGATCCGGGCCGTGGAGGAGTGGCCGGAACCCACCTCTCGGAAGGAGTTACAGAGCTTCCTCGGGTTCGCCAACTTCTACCGAAGGTTCATCCGGAACTACAGTCAAGTGGCGGAACCGCTTACCAGGCTGACCTCTCCCGCCCTGCCGTTCGACTGGTCCCCAGCGGCGTGTGCTGCGTTACGCTCCCTCAAGAAGAGGTTTACTTCCGCCCCGATCTTGCTCCATCCAGACCCCAAGAGACAGTTCATCGTAGAGGTGGACGCCTCGGATACTGGACTGGGAGCTATCTTATCCCAGCGGTCGGCAACAGACCAGAAGGTACATCCGTGCGCCTTCTACTCGCGTCGTTTCCTCCCTGCCGAGAGGAACTATGACATCGGCAATCGGGAGCTGCTGGCGGTTGTGGCTGCCTTGGAGGAGTGGCGTCATTGGCTAGAGGGGGCCGAGGAGCCATTTACCATTTGGAGGGACCACAAGAACCTGACGTACATCCGTGCTTCCAAGCGCCTCAATGGCCGGCAGGCAAGATGGGCCAGCTTCCTCAGTCGGTTCGACTTCTCGCTGACGTTTCGCCCTGGTTCCCGCAACACGAAGGCCGACTCCCTGTCCCGGTTACACTCCAAGGGGGCTCCAACCACTGAGGACCCGACTCCCATCCTCCCAGAGGCCAGGGTGGTAGGAGTAGTCACCTTGGGCATCGAGGGGGTGGTAAGGCGTGCCCTACGCTTCCATGGCGCTCCAGGCAATGTACCGGTTCATCGTCTCTTCGTCCCTGACTCGGTCTGGTCCCGGGTCCTCCAGTGGGGCCATACCAGCCGGTTCGCCTGCCACCCGGGCGTTCATCGCACGTTCTCCTTCCTGGCTCGTCGATTCTGGTGGCCCACCATGAGGAACGACGTCAAGGAGTTCGTACTGGCCTGCGCAGTCTGCGTCCGCAGCAAGGCCTCCCACCAGGCACCCTCCGGGCTATTGCAGCCGCTTCCCATCCCGAGCCTCCTTGGTCACATGTGGCGCTGGACTTCGTCACGGGTCTTCCTTCTTCCCAGGGGAACACGTGCCTACTGACCGTGGTGGATCGGTTCAGCAAGGGGGTTCACCTCGTGGCCCTTCCCAAGCTTCCCTCGGCGGCCGAGATGGCGGACCTCCTGACACGCCACGTGTTTCGCCTCCATGGTTTCCCCCAGGACGTCGTCTCGGACCAGGGGCCCCAGTTCACTTCCCAGGTATGGCGGGCTTTTTGCAAGGGATTGGGGGCAACGGTCAGTCTTTCCTCTGGTTATCATCCCCAGACTAACGGACAAACGGAGAGGATGAACCAGAGTGTGGAGTCTGCTCTTCGGTGTGTGGCTGCCGAGAGACAAGCTTCTTGGAGCCGTTTCCTTCCCTGGGTCGAGTACTCCATCAACTCCATGGTCAGTTCCGCCACCGGCCTCTCACCCTTTGAGGTATCCCTGGGCTACCAACCCCCTCTTTTCCCTGCACAGGAGTCGGAGGTGGCAGTTCCCTCCGTACAGGACCACCTCGACCGGTGCCGTCGGGTCTGGGAGATCACCAGGACCGCGATGCTCCGGTCATCGGAGCGCGCCAGTCGTGGGGCTGACCGACGCCGGGTTCCTGCGCCGACGTACCACCCTGGGCAGAGGGTGTGGCTTTCCGCAAGGGACCTTCCACTTCGGTCCTCGGCCAAGAAGCTTAACCCCCGGTTCGTCGGTCCTTTTGAGGTTCTGAAGGTACTCAGTCCGGCGGCGGTGAGTCTTAAGCTTCCTGCGTCCATGCACATTCACCCCGTTTTCCATGTGTCCTGGGTTAAGCCTGTCTCTCTCAGTCCCCTGATGCCTCCTGCTCCGGAACCTCCTCTTCCCGAGATGGTGGACGGTCACCCCAAGTGGCAGGTCCGCCGGTTGATGGGCGTTCGACGGCGGGGTCGGGGGTTCCAGTACCTGGTGGACTGGGAGGGGTACGGTCCGGAAGAACGGAGCTGGGTCTCCCACCACCTCATCGTGGATCCCGGCCTGATCACCGACTTCCATCGTGCCCATCCGGGCGAGCCGGGTCGGGCTGGTCGCCGGGTGGCTCCCGTGGAGGGGGGGGTACTGTGAGGTTTTGGTCCGCTCCCTGCCACACGCTCCGTTCCTTTAAGGTACTATGTGATTAATGCATTCCCCGCCACTCGCTCCATTCCTTTAAGGTGCCGTGTTTGATTGGTGCTTTCCCCGCCACACGCTTTTGGAGCAAGTATCAATCTCATCCCGCAGCTGTCACAGCTTGTAATTAGCGCCCCTGAAGGCTTTATATGCTCAGACCCCCTTACTATCGATGTTGGGTCGTTCTGAATTACACCTGCATATACCTGCCTTCCCCGTCGCTGTTCCTGTCTTTTTGCTCTCCAGGATCTTTTGTGGAGAACTGCTGTGGAGAACCTGGTTCCCCGTTCGGAGCTACGCCTCGTTATCTGCCCGCTTCTCGCGTTGCGCTCTGGTGAGTTTTTGGAAACTGTCTTTTGGATTATCAGTTTTTTGTGTGTTTGGTGAACACCGAAGAGATCCCGTTTTTGTTTGTACCAGGACTCACCTAATTTTGTGTTAGATTAACACTGAAGATACCGTATTGTTTTTTCTCTGGACTCAGCTAAACTTGTGTGTGGTACACCGAAGATCAAGTCACTTGGATTTATACTGGATCAGTCACCTCTCTGCCTCTGTGTGTTCGTTGGGCTAACTCTGATTTCTCTCTCTCTCCGTTTCCACCGGGAGTGAAAGCTGGGAGTATCTGCAGAGCCGCTTCAACGTCACTAGCCAATTCCTCACCACTACCTACTGGGAGTATCTGCAGAGCCGTAACATCTTCACATGCCAGATTCCCCGTTTGTTCGATTGCTGTACTTCATTCCATCTTGTGACTCTGAAAATAAATATGCCCTTGCTTTGGCTAACTCTGAACTTCCTCTCTGTGCCGTTGCGTTTGAGGTCGGTTACAAACCATAACAGAAACACCCCCATGAAATGCGGAAAAGTGGACTAAGCCTAGCGAACGCCTGGGAGAAATACACGACAGGCTGACAGAAATGTACACGGTGATGTCGGAAACAGTCGGATATCTATTAACTTCCTAAAGACCATTGCTGCCTGGGCAGCGCAAACACTAATAAAGACCGTTAACCACTGTTTGCCATTGGTGTCATTAATAACCATGCTGGAATATGACTGCTTTTTCTTCGTTTCGTTCGATTAATACCCAGGGATTAAAGTTCTCCGTCAATTTCATTCCAAATCGCGACTGATTTTTCCGTAAATGTTCTACCTGCATATGATTTGTAGAGGCATACAATCTATTTTGATGTCGGTATTAGGTAGCCTATATAAACAATAATACGAGAGCATATACAAGAACCTTTCTATTCACATAACTGCATTAGTGATGGAGCTTTGACAGCGACATGGGTGGTACAGTACCGGTCTATTGCTTGATCCATCTCCAATATCACGATGGACCATGCCGGTGGCCAAACACTCGAGGGTGGAGACTGACTTGAATGTGCATGGGGATGGCATTTGTGCGTTTTGTTCCACGCTACAATTTCGGTCCTAAATTGCTGTACAAATGAAGGAGGTATCTCGGGTATAGCGGACTCTAGTTCATATTTTTTATGTTCTCTCTGCAATTAGACTGCCCCTCATTCATTGATTCATTCCTATCTGCTATCTCTGAAAACAGTTCCCTGCGAGCGCAGTCAGTGCACCTCATTTATTCCGATAACCCTATATATAAACCATGCTGCATTCATTCGGAAAGAAAGACTTATTCCAAATGCTATATTTATAGGGTTTGACAATAATTACACTACTGTCGCTATTTTACAATGAACTATAATGAATTACGGGTCATACTACAGAACACGCAAGTGTTGAAACTAATGCACGTAAGCTTATTTCCGCGTTGCAATAATAATATTCTACCACCGGGCGCCAGGTACGCACGGTTGGAGCTGTGCGTAAATATACGCAAAAAGTCAAGCACATGTTCAAATTGATAAGTCCCACACTTTGCTTAGAAATGATCGTACGCAGGGCGGTTAGGTGGTCGAGCGGAGATTGCGTTCGTCACCAGCCCCGGAGCTGTGAGCTTGGTTCGCCTGTTCGAATCCAGCTCACAGCTCCGGGGTTGTCACCAGCTTGGCTGGCCGTCTGCACTGATACAATTGGCTGTATCAGAGGGTGGGAGAAGCTGGCGGGGTGGGTCCGGGTCGTTGTAAACAGCGACTCCTACAGTTCGGTCGGGGCGCCTGCTAAGCGCGGATTGGACGTGAGGGGGATAGTGTGGTCCTCCCACACGCTACGCCCTCTCAATGAGAATCCGCGCTGCCAGGTGAAAAGAAGCGGTGATTGGCTGGACGTGTGTCGGAGGAAGCACGTGGTAGCCTCCACTCTCCCAAATGATCTGACTGTGGGGGGTAAAGCGCAGCGACCAGGAAGGGACTGGGAATTGGCATACGACTAACATTGGGATGGGAGAAAATCGGAGGAAAATGGAGGGGGAAAAAGACCAAAAAAAAAA
Organism: Notolepis coatsorum; assembly: GCF_963971535.1. NCBI lineage: Eukaryota > Metazoa > Chordata > Actinopteri > Aulopiformes > Paralepididae > Notolepis > Notolepis coatsorum. The sequence continues at coordinate 86,019,328 of NC_140171.1, read as the reverse complement.
GAAAAAAAAAAAGATCGTACGCACGGGTTACGCACATATCTGTGCATACGCACCATTGATAAATGAGGGCCCAGGTTTCCATGATGCCAGGTACCCAGGTGGGGTATCTCCCAGGCCTTTCTGTGTGGAGTTTGCATGTTCTCCCCGTGCTCGCAAGGGTTTCTCCCCCGATAAGATAAACCCAATGGAAAAACATGCACATCAACAGATCGCTAACGCTGTGGCGTCCTTGACGAAGACAGGCAGGAGCACTTGGATTGGTCCCCGGGCGCGGCCCTCGCCGACACCTGTCTGCTCCCAGATGCCCTTGGGGGGAAGGACGACGGGATGGGTTAAGCGCAGAGACGAATCGCATCGGCGAACCTACAAAAACGTGTGTGTTCCGGTGTGTGTGTGTGCTAACCGTGTGTGCTAACCGCTAACATTGAGGATAATTGCATGCCAATTAAAGCCCTCTGAACAGGTCCTGCATTATTATTATTATTATTATTATTATTATTATTATTATTATTATTATTATTATTATTATTATTATTATTATTATTATTATTATTATTATTATTATTATTATTATTATTATTATTATTATTATTATTATTATTATTATTATTATTATTATTATTATTATTATTCTCTGTGATGTAAAGTACTGATGTAAAAGTACCCTGTTACAGTACATAGTAGGAGAGTACAGTTGTTTGTGGGAGTACAGTATCTGGACATTACTTGAGTTTTTGTATTTATTGCGACTTTCGCTTTCATGATACGTTTGCAACATTAAATGTAGTGGAGTAACAGCATCATGTAATGTAGTGGAGTAACAGTTGTGATGGATCACGGTTTATGTGGGTTTTATTTTAGTAAATAGATTAATAGATGTATTTTGGGTTTTCTCTGGTGAGCTGTCAATCACAAGACACCTGTTAATGTCTATTGTATTATCTTGTAATACTTTTATCTCACATCCTATTGATTGTACAATGAATATACCAACTGTTGGTGTATGAGAGAAAGTGTGAAATTGTGGGATAATAATCCCCCCCCTAAAACATTCCCCCAGCCATGTTTCCATCCCCTCCTCCAATTACCCTCCCCATCCACTCACCTTTAGTCTCTCACCTTCAACTCTCCCCAGCCCCCCAAACCATGTCCCCCCACCCTTCCTCCTCCTAACTCACCCCCCCCCCCCTTCCTGACTCACTCCCCCAATCCAATTTTCTCTCTCACCTGGACAAACCCACCTTCGATGACTATATAGATCAGCGTTTCCCCTGTCTCAAGGAGCCTGTTACGAGACCCCCCGACCAGGGACTCGCTGGGTCTCTCAAGCAAATTCTCCTGGGTTGTAAGCTTAATAAACCTTGTGAACTAGGTCTACTTTTGTCTGAGTAAATCCTTACTCACATCATATTCACCACACCATGCTAACATTGACCAGACATGAAAAATTGCCACTGAGCTCATTCAGCACCTTCTTGAGATCCTTCTCGCGGCCCTCGCAGGAATGGGAGTGGCTGGCTCTGCGCTGACATGGTTGTCATCATACCTCAATGACCGCTCCTACCAAGTGTCATGAAGAGGGACCCTGTCGGCCACCCGCCCCCTGCGGACGGGTGTCCCCCAGGGCTCGGTTTTAGGACCCCTTCTCTTCTCCCTCTACACTAAATCACTGGGTAACATTATCATGTCTCATGGCTTCTCCTACCACTGTTATGCCGACGATACTCAACTCTTCCTCTCCTTCCCTCCCTCAGATATCCACGTCTCTGAGCGGATCTCGGCCTGTCTGTCCGACATCTCCGCCTGGATGACGACCAACCACCTCAAACTGAACCTAAGCAAAACAGAATTGCGCCACCTGCCGGCCAAATCCTCCCCCCTGACCGACCTTTCCATCACAGTCGAGAATGCAGCTGTGACCGCGTCCCCGACCGCCAAGAACTTTGGTGTTGTCCTCGACGACCAGTTGAACTTCTCTGCTCACATCGCAGCGACAACCAGAACCTGCCGATTCCTCCTGAGCAACATCAGAAGGATCCGCCCCTTCCTGACAAAAGAAGCCACCCAACTCCTCGTCCAATCAACAGTCATCTCCCGCCTCGACTACTGCAACGCACTGCTCGCTGGCCTCCTGGCCACTGCCACTAAGCCTCTTCAACTCATTCAGAACGCAGCGGCCCGCCTGATCTCAAACCTACCGAAGTCGGCCCATGTCACCCCACTTCTTAGGGACCTGCACTGGCTCCCCATTGCTGCACGAATCCGCTTCAAGGCCCTCGACCTAGCATACCGTGCGGCAAAGGGAACTGCTCCCACCTACCTCCGGTCAATGGTCTCTAACTACACACCCTCAACACCCCTACGCTCTGCATCTTCTGGCCGCCTCAGACCTACTCCTATCCAAGCTCCGGGAGGGTCATCAAAGAGAAGTCGCCTATTCTCAATCCTTGCCCCACAATGGTGGAATGAACTACCCACCCCAGTTAGGACAGCCGAAACACGTCCAATCTTTCGCCGTCGACTAAAGACGCACTTCTTCAACCATTATCTGAATTAAAAAAAGAAAAGAAAAAAAAAATCTAACCCTAACTAACCATACTGTCATGCACTTGTCCTAATAAACTAACCTACACTGTAGCACTCAACACTTTGATGAACATTGTTACTCAGCTGATAGAGTTGTGCCCTTCCTGATGGCTTGTCGTACAGAACTTGTAAGTCGCTTTGGATAAAAGCGTCAGCTAAATGACTAAATGTAAATGTAAATGTAAAGTGTACAAAATATCTAAGCAAATTAATAACGGGATCTGGGCATCATTTAATGTAGTGGAGTAACAGCATCATCTTTTTCATTTCATAAACATTTTACTCGCTATGTTACCTGCTAGAAAATAAAATCTGAATATAATTGTCTCATCATGACATCAGATTACCCGTACTGTATAAATAAGTACAGTGGCAGACAGTGCAGGTCCGATATGAGACAGATATGGGTCCCATATTTCATAGAAAGTGTCCAGTTTAGAGTGTAACATGCACGTGATGACGTGATGTATTCACAGGGAATGCAGTCCATAATAATATTGTGCCATGATCTCTTTGATGGGACCCCGTCCTTGATCCAGAATAAAATTATGTTTATCCTGGCAGCAAACAAATTGAACAGTCTCCTATGTTTGAAGCAATATGAACATGTGGGAGACTGAGTAAAAGGCATAGGGGATCCAGTTCGATGGGGATCTGGAATATATCAGAGAGTTCCTCTACTATGTCGAACCAATAGCTCTGGAGCTTTACACAGGACCAAAAGCAGTGGACGTGGTTTCCAATCTCTATCTTGCATTTAAAGCAGAGTGGGGACGCATTGGAATCCATTTTACTTTTGAGGGCAGGGGTTATATGAATGCGGTGCAGGATTCTGAATTGGATAGATTTGGTGCGGTTGCAAACCGAGTTAATTTTTTGCATAGGTCCATGCATCCTGCCAGTCCTCGTCCGTAATTTCTGTGTCTAAATCTTTTTCCCAAGACTGTTTGGTGACAAGGGAGGATAAGGATGAATTGAGATTTAGCATACTATAGAAAATAGAGATTTGTCTTTTGGAGAGCTGTAAGGAGAGGGCTTTCTCTACCTGCAAGGTGGACTATTGGTTAACAGTGAGGTGTCCATAGTGACAAACTGTCTAATCTGTAGATATTTGAAAAATTCCGTTTTCAGTAAGCCATAATGCTGCTGTAGCTGTAAAAAGGACATCAAGGTCTGACCATCAAATAAATCACCAAGATTGGTTATGCCCTGCGTATGCCAGGTCCTGAAGCCACCGCCCATATGGCCCGGCTTAAAGTCCGGGTTGCCTACGATCGCGGTAAGAGGAGAAGTTGACTTAGCTCAGTCCTCCACCTTACGGACGGACCTCCAGGCTTTGATTGAGCATAGCGTGATGGGGTTGGAACATAGTTTCCTAACAGACTTAAAGTCTTTGATAAATAGTAGGTTGATTCAATGTCTAGCCAGATTGAGAGTGAGTCTAAACTAGACTCACTCTCAATCTGGCTAGACATTGAATCTTCACAATCTAAATCCCCCCTGTGGAACCTACTATTTATCAAAGACATTAAGTCTGTTAGGAAACTATGTTCCAACCCCATCACGCTATGCTCAATCAATGCCTGGAGTTACCAAAGCGACACGCTGTCCTGTGCGTACAGGGGCTTTGATACGTTACCAAGGTGATGCGTTGTCACAAGTTGACCAACAGTGGTCGGAGATCATACTTTTAAATGCAGCAAAAGAAGGAAGAAACTTATTTTCATACACACACATGCACACACATGTCCCACAGAGCCAGCTCTTTAATGTACCTTGACTCTCCTTTCTCGGTTGGCTAAACTCAGGATGGACTTCTACGACTTTCTAAAACAGCCCAAGGCGCCAAGGCGTTCTTAGCCTCTCTCTCTTTCTTAATCTCTCTCTTTCTTAGTCTCTTTTTCTCCTTCAGGAAACCATTTTAACAAACCTGTACTCCTCCAACACCCTCCTCCTCCTCCTCATGGCACTATGGAAGCAATCGCTCACGAAAACGGAGGCTGTGGCAGAAATGTCATATTTTAGCCTCATTTTATTTCTCTAAAAGTCAACGCTCCCTCTCTCCCTCTCTCTCTCTCTCTCTCTCTCTCTGTCTCTCTCTCTCTCTCTCTCTCTCTCTCTCTCTCTCTCTCTCTCTGTGTCGTCTCCACACATCACTCATGACTTTTAAACGTTCAAACTTCTCAGAGTGCTACTTTCTGTCCGCGGTGGATACAGCGAGGCCACTCAGGGAAATGATGGGAGCAGTTAGCGAGAAAAGGGCACAGGGGTTCGCGTCCCAAAATGGCAAGGCGACGATAAGGTGGTGTGGCCTTCAACGGTTCTAAACAGGTAAAGGGCAAGGTGAATGTCAGGCTGCACTCCTGGGAGGTGAATGTCAGGCTGTGCTCCTGGGAGCAAAGATAAATAATATCCCCACACCCAGTACACACAGGCTGCAGTACTGCAGGTACATGGTTAAAAAACAACACAGTACACACAAACTGAAGTACTGCAGGTACATGGTTCAAACACAACACAGTACACACAAGCTGAAGTACTGATTAACATGGACCAAACACAACACAGTACACACACGCTGAAGTACTGGTTAACATGGACCAAACACAACACAGTACACACATGCTGAAGTACTGCAGGCACATGCATATAGACCAGCCACAATACAGTATTTTCTTTGTCAGTAGAGAGTAGATCGTTTAACTGTTATATAGTGAATAATTGTGCACTACTGAGGTAGCTTTGCATGATAGAAATATTCAAATATGGATCTGTTACAAATGTGCCCCCTGAGGGAGATACAGCAAGTACCCTCCCCCTGCCCCTGGAGACATGATCCTATAGACTTTTATACGCATGAGTCTCCTGAACACGGAGAGACCAATCTCAAGTCGATCTGTACTTTCTCGGCTGAGCTATAGTCACTTTTCCGCACCTACTCCCGAACTCTGCATGCGCAGATTGATAAACCTAGATCTCTGGACAATTCATAGAGACTCCGTGGGCAATCTGCGCATGCAGAGTTCGGGAGTAGGTGCGGAAAAGTGACTATAGCTCGGCAGAGAAAGCGCAGATAGATTTGGGATTGGTCTCTCCGTGTTCAGGAGACTCAGGCGTATACAAGTCTATTGGATCATGTTTCCCGCACCCCCACAGCCGTAGCTACACTTAATGTCAAGGCTCACATCCACATTCATTAATTTTCTCCCCCTGCTCTCTCTCCCATGATTTCAGAATACCGGTGTTGCGGTGGTCTATAGTGTGACACCTGCTTTGGGTCAAGCTAATCAGACCTGGGAGAAGGTGTGGCTGTGCACCTGTTGCACATTGAGGTAATCAGTGTAGCACAGGTTAAATCAGCCATCCTCACACACACTGAGGAGACATCCAAACTCAAAAACGTTGGTGATCGGGCCTTCTCTCGCACTGCACCCCGACTCTGGAACTCCCTCCCTCCATCCATCAGAGACTCCCCTACACTCTCCACCTTCAAACCTTGCCTCAAAACCCACCTGTTCTCCTTTGCCTTCAACCCCCCCACCCATAACCCCCCCTCCAACCCGATTGATGTCTGTCTCCTGTCACTCTGCCTTTTTGTGCTATCTCATGCTCAGGGGCGTAATTTGCTGGGGGGTCCCCGAAAAATTTCCCCCGCATGATTTCAGAATGCAGTATTTGTCCCCCCCATGTTTTCCAAACCGCTGCAACTGCGCGGCCTGGCGGCCAGCACTGTGACTCGCTACTACACAGTGCCGGCACTGCAGATTTACCCTACTCTTGGAATGCATGGCCAGATCCTCAAAGTCATACATAGGGGCGCTGTCTCGATAATGCAGTGTTATTAAAGCAGCGTGTAGTGTAGCCGACGCTGGAAATCCGTTGGTAAAGAAATAGCGGCCTGGAATAGTTTTTGTTTTGGGACAATTCGCAGTAAAGGAATATATCTGTCGGCGATGTTGTATGCGGGAACGAATTGCAGAGAGGGAGGACTGACTGAAGTGGAGAGTGTGTTTACTTGTGTCTCAGAAAATAAATGTCTCATCTGATTTCTTTAATAATAATAACCTGGACTTGCTGCAGGCGCAGCATATGCATCAGGATATTCTGGACTCACTGGACATTCATGTTGTCATGAAGGAGTTTATTTCCACCACTCCTGAACGCAAGACCACCTTCTGTGTTTTACTGTCTTCGGAATAGGTAATGTGTGTTATTATTTATCGCTCCTGCAGCGATTGTTGTTGCGACAGTGACACAGAGGGCGCAACAGCCAGGTGGGGTAAACTGGGCTGTGATGTGTGCATCAGAACGCTCAGAGCGCGGAGTTGGGCAGCTGTTTTGATTGAAAAGTTTGATTGAAAAGTTTATTAACAGATTGCAGAATGGGTACAGTACAGTACAGCTCAATACATACAATTGTTAAGGGGATGCAGACCAGAGAAAGACTTTCGTCTTGTTTACATCAGGGACCGTCCCCCATTTTCAATTCATCATAGTATCCTAGTGAACGAGAGTGTTGGTTATGACTGACAGACAGTGGAGCTGTTTGCAGATAGCGAGCATTTTGACGTGTTGCGTGGTGGCGATGTCTCGCAGACAATACAACTACAAGTATAATTATATAATATATATATTTTATATAAAAAAAAATTATATAAAAAAAAAAAAAAACTACCCCCCCCCCCTGCGACGTCACTGACCACGCCCCCTAATATGTCCCCCCCACCGCTGGGACCAAAGTTCCGCCACTGCTCATGCTGTCTTCCCCTGTTCCCCCCATGGTCTCATGTTCCTTTTGTTTTTGTTTCTTTGTTTTTACTATGTTCCTAACTACTGTGAGCGACTTCGGGTCCTTGAGAAGTGCTATATAAATAAAATGAATTATTATTATTATTATTATTATTATTATTATTATTATTATTATTATTATTATTATTATTATTATTATTATTATTATTATTATTATTATTATTATTATTATTATTATTATTATTATTATTATTATTATTATTATTATTATTATTATTATTATTATTATTATTATTATTATTATTATTATTATTATTATTATTATTATTATTATTATTATTATTATTATTATTATTATTATTATTATTATTATTATTATTATTATTATTATTATTATTATTATTATTATTATTATTATTATTATTATTATTATTATTATTATTATTATTATTATTATTATTATTATTATTATAATATCAGGGAAAGCTATACCTCTGGGCCATAAATGTGTGTTCTGGCTTGTAGCACTACACCTGTGAACAGGCTGGGAGCTAAGCACCACCTGCCAAATCACCCACTTACCATCATGGCCTGTAAAGACCTGGAATTCAAATAATTTTTTTACTTACACAAAGCTATTTCATGAAGAAATATCACTTATTGTTAGTTGTATTGTATTGTACTGTACTCAGAGTTGTAGTATTAAGACTATTGTAGTATAATTTGACTGTTAAATTATACATATTCTTAAAATAAGTATTACCTCCAAATTGGGAATTTAGGAGGAAGCCATTTAGAGAAAATCTTCCTGTGACCTTAAACAGCTAAATCAATATAGGGACCAGCTGTCCCAGGTCACACAAGCCAGGATGTCGCCACAGAAACCAATTTTGTATACAGACACCTCAACGAGCTTCAAAGCAACACACAACAGAAGGAAAAGGGATATGATTCACCCCCGAAGACTCAAAACAATGATTCGGCCAATAACGGTGATAACATTCAAATCACATGTATATGTGATAAACATCTGTATCAACAGTTTTGTGTGAGCAGCTAGGCTGCTCTTTGAAAATTACTTAAAATATAATCTAAAAAATAAAGCTTCTGGTTGAATCAAGCCTTTAAAAAAAGTAATTTAAAGTAATACATCTTCAAAGTATTATGTGGGATAAAGTATATATCTTTTAAGAATAGCTCATTCTGTAATTAATGCAAGTAATCAGAAAATGCTGTGAGGAACTGAGGAAGGGAGACAAATGCATTTGCATACAAGCAGGCTCAAGCAGCTGTTTCTCTCAGAGGGAACCAGACCAATGTTTAGTGATTAGGACACATTAGAAATGTATTTTTCTATATTCAATTTAAACCAGATTAAACTACAATTATTACTGAAATTATGTGTCTAACCTGGGAAACATTTTGATAGTAAATTTGGAGTGGTTTATAGCCAAATGTACAGGAGTAAGGGAGGTCAAGTGATTTTACTAAAGTGCAAAACTATTGTGTAAACTAATTAAGTTTGAGTATCAAGGGTAACTGGTTGAATTGGTATCATTTAAGATAATTATTTAGAAAAGCTCTGTTTTAAAGAAATCTAGGTAAATAAGTTTAATGAATAAGGTAATATAGATCTTCATACGCTGAACTGAAAATAACTCCTGTGAATGTCAGCTTTGTGATTTACTCTGGGACAAAACAGTTAATGTGTTATGTTGAAGTATGTGTCTTTGAGAGATGTACCTTAATATTCATATGTTGTAAATGTAAATGTAATAGTAACAATGTTTTAGTCTTAAAATGAGTTGGAAAGAAATACTGTCTTCAGCAGGGCAGTTAGCGTTAAGCCACGCCTACATTTTCAAACTGAAAACGAACTGTTTGTGGATTGGAGGAAAACCTGTTATGATGTCACTAGCTGTGATGTCATCGGCTGGACTCAGGCCTGCTACAAATACAGGGCCATCAAGACACTAGATCAGAGTTGAAAGAGAAGATGATGATGATGATGAAGAAGAAGATTACGTCAGATGTGCTGCTCCATCGGTAAAGGATAAGCTATATCCACGTTGCCAATGACGGGATACGATCAGCGGATATTCTTGTTAGATTAGTTTACTGGGTCCTCCACAACACACCAAGCAGAGTGTGGACCCTCCTCCCTTGGGTCCTCCACAACACACCCAGCAGAGTGTGGACCCTCCTCCCCTGGGTCCTCCACAACACACCAAGCAGAGTGTGGACCCTCCTCCCCTGGGTCCTCCACAACACACCAAGCAGAGTGTGGACCCTCCTCCCCTGGGTCCTCCACAACACACCAAGCAGAGTGTGGACCCTCCTCCCCTGGGTCCTCCACAACACACCAAGCAGAGTGTGGACCCTCCTCCCCTGGGTCCTTCACAACACACCAAGCAGAGTGTGGACCCTCCTCCCCTGGGTCCTCCACAACACACCAAGCAGAGTGTGGACCCTCCTCCCCTGGGTCCTCCACAACACACCAAGCAGAGTGTGGACCCTCCTCCCCTGGGTCCTCCACAACACACCCAGCAGAGTGTGGACCCTCCTCCCCTGGGTCCTCCACAACACACCCAGCAGAGTGTGGACCCTCCTCCCCTGGGTCCACCACAACACACCCAGCAGAGTGTGGACTAGTGCACTGCAACCTTGCCCAAGCCCGACGGGGCCCTACCCGACCCGACGGGTTCGGGCTGGGTAGGGCTTTGTTTTTAAATAAATAATTCGGGCTCGGCCGGGCCGGGCAGTGCCCTCTTTAAAAAACCTTTTTTTTATTGCGTCTTTTTTTTCTTTTTTTTTGCTGCTCGCTATACTCATATAACGATAGGTTATGACTATAACCAAGTTCTGTTAATTAGTGGTGACGCTCGGCATCACTCATGCACTGCACAATGTACCTTTAATCCCAATATTTGTCTGATCACACCCCTATCAGCTCACCCACATAAGCAGGTGTGTGGTCACCTGCTCTCCTCCTTCCCAAGCTTTCACCACAAGGTGAGATCAAGGGCTGTAGCGGCGTCGGATGCCGAGCGTCACCACTAATTAACAGAACTTGGTTATAGTCATAACCTATCGTTCTGTATCATTAGTGGATCCGCTCGGCATCACTCATGCACATAGGGAGGCCGAGCGGAGCCACCGGCCGACAAATACACCCCGCTGAAGGCCCCCCACAACCATCAGAACAGGGAGGGCCGAGCCCCCCCGACCCCCCCTAATGGAGGGCACCCCCCCTATTGGAGGTTTCCCGGGAGGGCGACGGACCCGACCGTGCGAAGTGGCATTCAAGCAACTCAACGCACAGACCGTGGCCTGACCCCACGACTACACACACACACAACCCGCATGCCACCCGGGAACGAACGGAGGAAACAACTTCGTTACTGCCCCCAGAATCACGGGGTCAAGGGCAAACCCAACCCCGTGGCAAGGCCGTAGCAGCGGAGCGCGAAGGAAGACCCAGACCCACCAAAGGGACTGGACCCCCTGGAATGGGGGCCCGGAGAAGTCCATGATGCCAGCATCAAGACCCCACCAGGTGGGCACTTAGTGACCCCGCCCCCCACATCGCCAGCGTATTCGGACAAAGGCCCCTCAGCCGAGCGGGCCCTGTCCCCCCAATAGTCCACCGCCTGGCACACTGACCCTGCAGAACAGGCATTCAGCATGGCCATAAGCACACAAAAAAGGTTAACCAACGGAAGCAGGCAGCGCACCGGGGAAAAACCAGGCAACAGGCTGTTAACCCGAGCCTGGAGACTGTGGACGAGACAGGCGCCAGAGGGGACAGCTGAACAGAGCCGCCCCGGCGGAAGGGGCGTATGCTGGCGTTGTTGCATGACCGAGCCTCCATTTAAAAAAAAAAACACACAGAGGGGTTGAGGCAGAGAAGGCTGACACGATTGGCAGACGTCATGAACGTGCAGGGGCACCCTCAACCGGGTAACCCGGGAGTTGACACTGCACACCAGGGAATCAACCACCTTGATGTCACCCAATGCGGTGGTTGTTCCTATAACCCCTCAAGAAAAAACTCAAAAACACACCTGCGGGTATACACCGCTGTACAAGTGTTTCAGTTTTCAAAAAAGGGTTAACCCAGGCCTACGGGTCGACGAAACATTACTTCGGACCGGGCCCGGCGATACGGGAAGCACAGGGTCACCAGAGGAGGTCAAAGACCACCCCAACAGGCCCCTCTTCGCCATGCGTGAGAGAGGAGCGAAAAGAATGGAGAACCAGCCCCAAGCACACCGTACTTGGTATTCCCAGGCGGTCTCCCAACCAAGTACTAACCAGGACCAACCTGCGTAGCGGCCGAGATCTGACGAGATCGAGCGTGTACAGGTTGGCAAGGCCGTAAGCCATTACGACAGTGCTGAGTAAAAAAATTACCCAACCAGGGTCTCCATAGCGCTTAACCCTGTGACACCCGGACCGACCTGGCATTTTTCCCCTGAAAAAAGCCCAAGTACCTCAGGGTACCAGAACAGCAGATCTGCATCCCCGGCGGACAACGGGTTCAACTGATCCGGACCAGCGTGACCAGAACCGGTCCCGTGCCCTAACCACGCCGACATGCCTACTCCAGGAGAAGGCGCAGATATGCGTGTTCATCTTAAACATGAAAAGAAGGCGCCACCCAGACGTTCAGGGCGAACCGTGCCCGGTGGCCCACCCCCAGGGCGTGAGACCCCTCTACATATGTTCAGATCCATTCCGTCATCATCCCCCAGATATGAACGAGAATCCGTCGACAACCAAAACAGGTCGTCGGAAGAGGAAAAACCTCCATCCCAGTTGCTTTATAAAAACGCCGTTTTAACCCCAAGCAACCAAGGCGTGCCAGTCAGTCACCTGATTACAGAACACCCCGAGCCAGCACTATGCGTGCGTCGGGACACAACCACATCAATGAACAGGCTATTTAGACCTGTCATTGAATCCCTAAGGCGCCCAGGGGAACGACAAGAGGGGTGTGATACTTCCTAACTCCAACTGATGAGGACGCGACCCCGGTCAGACGCCTCTGGTTTTAGCTCCGCAACGATGTACACACTTTTAGCTATTATGTTTGTTTTTTCTACTTTTTTATTTAAAGCAACACTGGCTGGTACGTCATACGACCGTCAGACACTTATGGACCTGAACCCCAGGCTCAAAGAGGAGTTTGGAGACACTTTTGACCTAGAATGGCCAGCAGAAATCAGACGGGAGAATGGCGGCAAGGAAAAGAACAAAGGCTACGGCAGGAGGAGACACAGAGGGAGACGTGGAGGTATCAGACTGAGACTAAAAAGAGCTGCTTACCGCCCAGCAATTCCATCCATCTTTCTGGCGAATGCCCGTTCGTTGGAGGGTAGGATGGATGACCTATGGGCGAGGGTCCGGTTCCAACGGGAGATGAGAGACATCAACATGTGTCTCACGGAGACATGGCTCACGTCGGCGACTCCGGACAAAAGCGTATCTCCCTCGGATGCCTTCACAGTCTTACGTGCAGATCGTACCGCTGCCTCAGGAAAGACCATCGGCGGCGGGGTCTGCCTCCTCACGAACAATTCCTGGGTTAATCCCGAGGGGGTGCATGTTCTCTCAAACTCTTGTTCCCCGGAGATGGAACATCTTTCTATCCTGTGTCGTCCGTTTCACCTCCCGAGGGAGTTCACCGCGGTCATCATGACCGCCGTATATATTCCCCCACACGCGAATACGGGCAAAGCGCTGGGAGAACTACACGATTACCTCAACAGACACCAGATCAAACATCCAGACGCAGCGATGGTAGTGGCCGGCGATTTCAACCAGGCAAACCTGAAGAGAGTGATGCCGTCCTTTTTTCAGCACATCGCTTGCTCCACCAGAGGGAAAAACACACTCGACCACTGTTATTCCCCGTTCAGAGCCGGCTACAAGGCAGTAGCCGCTCCGCCATTAACGGGGTCCACAAGCTCGAGTGACCACGACTCCATCTTGCTATTTCCGGCATATCAACAGAGATCACGTGACGCCGTCGTGTCACGTGAGACAAAGAAGTGGACCGACGAATCAGAGGCCACGCTCCAGGACGTGTTTACAGAGACGGATTGGGATATGTTCAAAGGAAGCACCAGTGACGTCAGCGAGCTCGCAGACACAGTGGTGAGCTACATTACAACAATAGCCGATGGTATTGTCCCCAGAAAAACGGTGCGGATTTTCCCAAACCAGAAACCGTGGGTGGATAGCACTATTAGAGCAGCTCTGAACTCTCGTACCACCGCCTACAACCTTGGTAGAGAGTCAGGAAACATGGAGGAGTATAAGGCTTCAGTCTATACTCTACGCAAGGCTGTCAAACTTGCTAAGAGGACATATGCTGACAAACTGGAGACACAAATGGCACAAAACGACACAAGAGGATTATGGCAGGGACTGAAGACAATAACTGACTATAAAGTCAGCGCCCCCTCAATGGGGAGCGACGACGCCTCCCTCGCGGACAAGCTCAACATCTTCTACGCTCGGTTTGGTGTAGACAGTGGCGCTGCTGGCTCTCCGGCTAGTGACATCACTGGCGCGCCGGCTGTTGTGGAGGGGGGGGGGGGGGCAACCGCGGGGGGGCGGGGACGCTCTCTCATTGTCGGAACACAGTGTGAGAAGAGCATTTATGCAGGTGAACACCAGGAAAGCTGCTGGCCCAGATGGCATATAAGGACGCATACTCAAGTCCTGTGCCAACCAGCTGGCCCCAGTGTTCACCGCCATATTTAATCAATCCCTGGCGGAGTCAGTGGTCCCTGCCTGCTTCAAGATGTCTACCATCATCCCTGTACCGAAGAAACCCTCCCCAACATGTCCAAATGACTACAGACCGGTGGCATTCACCTCTGTGGTCATGAAATGTTTCGAGAGGCTGGTCAAGGACCACATTTGTGCCTCCCTCCCAAGTGATATGGACCCTATGCAATTTGCATACAGGACAAACAGGTCCACCGACGACGCGGTCTCCCAGGTACTGCACAGCACCCTCTCGCACCTTGACCGTCAGAAGGGGGGCTATGTGAGACTTTTTTTCATTGACTACAGCTCAGCGTTCAACACCATAGTCCCCACCAGACTGGTGGACAAGCTGATCGAGCTAGGTCTGAGCTCCGCCCTGAGCGCCTGGGTACTGGACTTTCTGAGCGAAAGACCCCAGGCGGTCAGGGTGGGGGGTCAGACCTCCAACACCATCACCCTGAGCATCGGGTCCCCCCAGGGCTGTGTTCTGAGCCCCCTGCTGTACTCACTCTACACACACGATTGTGTGGCCAAGTTCAGCTCCAACTCCATAGTGAAGTTCGCAGACGACACGGTGGTGGTGGGGCTGATCTCGGACAACGACGAGAAGGCCTACCGGGAGGAGGTTGAGGTACTGGAACGCTGGTGCCAGGACAACTGCCTGCTCCTGAACATTGGTAAAACCAAGGAGCTGATCGTGGATTATAGGAGAGGACAGCAGGAGACGCACAAATTTACATTTACATTTACATTTAGTCATTTAGCTGACGCTTTTATCCAAAGCGACTTACAAGTTCTGTACGACAAGCCATCAGGAAGGGCACAACTCTATCAGCTGAGTAACAATGTTCATCAAAGTGTTGAGTGCTACAGTGTAGGTTAGTTTATTAGGACAAGTGCATGACAGTATGGTTAGTTAGGGTTAGATTTTTTTTTTTTCTTTTTTTAATTCAGATAATGGTTGAAGAAGTGCGTCTTTAGTCGACGGCGAAAGATTGGATGTGTTTCGGCTGTCCTAACTGGGGTGGGTAGTTCATTCCACCATTGTGGGGCAAGGATTGAGAATAGGCGACTTCTCTTTGATGACCCTCCCGGAGCTTGGATAGGAGTAGGTCTGAGGCGGCCAGAAGATGCAGAGCGTAGGGGTCTTGAGGGTGTGTAGTTAGAGACCATTGACCGGAGGTAGGCGGGAGCAGTTCCCTTTGCCGCACGGTATGCTAGGTCGAGGGCCTTGAAGCGGATTCGTGCAGCAATGGGGAGCCAGTGCAGGTCCCTAAGAAGTGGGGTGACATGGGCCGACTTCGGTAGGTTTGAGATCAGGCGGGCCGCTGCGTTCTGAATGAGTTGAAGAGGCTTAGTGGCAGTGGCCGGGAGGCCAGCGAGCAGTGCGTTGCAGTAGTCGAGGCGGGAGATGACTGTTGATTGGACGAGGAGTTGGGTGGCTTCTTTTGTCAGGAAGGGGCGGATCCTTCTGACGTTGCTCAGGAGGAATCGGCAGGTTCTGGTTGTCGCTGCGATGTGAGCAGAGAAGTTCAACTGGTCGTCGAGGACAACACCAAGGTTCTTGGCGGTCGGGGACGCGGTCACAGCTGCATTCTCGACTGTGATGGAAAGGTCGGTCAGGGCACACACCACTGATGATTAACGGGGCTACCGTGGACAGGGTGAGCAGCTTTAAGTACCTGGGGGTCCACATCTCAGAGGACCTGACATGGTCAACACACATAGACACAGTAGTAAAGAAGGCGAAACAGCGCCTCTACCACCTGAGACAGTTAAGGAAGTTCAGAGTATCGGGGAAGATACTCCAGTCCTTCTACTCAGGAGCTGTAGAGAGCATCCTGACCGGAAACATCACTGCCTGGTATGGAAACAGCACGGCACAGGACAAGAAGGCCCTACAGAGAGTGGTGCGCTCAGCCGAGCGTACCACGGGTATTGCACTACCCCCCCTGCAGGTTCTATACAACAAGAGGTGCAAATCCAGAGCCTGCAGGATAATGAAAGACCCTCACCACCCCAATAACAGCCTGTTACAGCTGCTGAGGTCAGGCAGACGCCTGCGAACCCCAGCTACTAGGACAGAGCGGCTTAGGCTCAGCTTCTTCCCCCAGGCCATCAGAGCCATGAACAATGAACATTGAGTGCTCAGAACATTGAACTATCCACACACAAGCACACATGAACACACGACACGCACGCTGTGCACGCTCACACACGAGCAGCCACTTAACACTTTAACATGAGCGGGCACACACTCATGTCGCACACACGCACACTTATGGCCAAAGGAAAGGACACTTTAAATTAGAATAACAGGAACAGTGTATTGCACTACCAAAGCTAACTAGCATGTCCCATATGCTCTGTAAATAACTATGTACAGATACCGAGATGTCACTCCATGTTACCTGTTACCTGTTTACTGCACAATGTTGTTTTTTCATTTTTTGATTCTATTATATGTTGTACCACTGTATTGCACATCGTTGCGGGCAAGACCACCCGCATTTCATTGTATACCTGTATGCCGTGACAATTAAAACTCTTGACTTGACTTGACTTGACTCTTTTTAAAAGAAAAGAAGGAAGCACCAACAGTATGTATCCCAGTCTACACAGCCGGGGGTAAAAATTGTTTACATTTTTACATTCCACCACCCTCCCATAGAGAGGAGACGGAAATCCCCAGAGAGACTTCCCACGCAAGCTGTACAGATTGAAAAGAATATATTGCACCTTGAGCCATGTAAAAGTTTGGTTTTAGGGCTCTCCGGGGAGGAGGCACTGAACCCATACACACTCAATAATCTAATTGAATCGAATACACACACAATAGAGTAGGACTCCTTCTTGAGGTTCCACTCACCTTATCAATCTGAGGAGGAGGCACTGTACTCTGAGGAGGCTCCCTCACATGGAAGGAGAGTCCCAACTCACAGAAGGCCCGAATAGGAGCTTCGTGAGGAGGAGCCCTGACCACCCCCCGAAACAGATCCATCATATGGACCTGAACAGCACACGGAAGTCCTACCAACAGAGACGCGCACAGTGACGTACTCTATGGCGGGGGAATTTCTGCGGTGCACACGCCCAATATTCCAGGGCGTGGGACCAGGAAACTCCCTCCCCCCCCCCCCCTCCCCCCCTCACCCTGTAACGTGCCGAACCGCAACGTGACAGGAACCTTGAAGGACAGGTGGGTTTACCCCTGACCAACAGAAACAAGGGGGAGGAAAGGTTACCAGTTCACCCCTTTACGACCCCACACCCATGATACGATGTAATGACAAAAAGAGTATGACGCAGTCATAGTCAGCTCCATGAAGCGTCTAACAGCTTCACACAGCGCATGTGCTAACCTGCTATCAGATTTTTACTAAGGAAAAAACACAGAATAGAGAGGGCTCTCCAAGAGCCCCGGTACCAAACTTACACATGTGCTTCTGTGGCCAGCCCAACCCAGTTGTAGGTCACATGACACACACAACCCATCATCACCTACAAAAAATGGCAAAAACACTCTACAGAGGAACGCCGTTTTTCATAATGAGAGAATACATAATTCTCGATTAGTATCGGCCACAGGCCTTGCTAAGCACACACGAAAAGCGACCAAACAATCTTTCCTTTTAGGAAAATAAAGTTTCTCAAGCAGTTTTAGCACAACCTCAGCAATCAAGCTAAGGGTTACATCGTATCCCTACCACACAGTGACACAATGTAGTGTAACAACATGTCTGAGAGGAGGATGAAGAAGTCCCCAGGGAACCGGGGGGAAAACACAACCCTCCTACTTTACCCTTAATACGGCCAGTTAAAACAGGAAAACCTGTTAATATGTGAACACACTGTTCATTGTCATTACAGGCTGAGAAAATAATCATTCTTTACTCATATGTCACTAAGCATAGCTTTATAGGTTAGTTAACCCCCTTAGTTGTGAGTACACGGTACATAAACACACATGATGTGATCTGTAATAAACAACCCTATTTGCATGGAGAAGCTAATGCCAGTGACAAGACAATTCACACATAACTCGCATCGTATCCTAAATGTAGTGCAGCAACACTCGTTTTGGAAAACATCGTTATTTACAAAACATTTAGAAGGGAAAGCAAGAAGAAGTGCTCAAGGCCTGGTCAGAACCTTGCCTACCTTGAGCGCAGATCAAGCGAAACTGCAGTCTCTAACAAGGCACCGTAGTAAACACAGCCGTTCTGTGTTGTCGACCTGGGCAGCGTCGCCGCTCCATCCCGCCGCTACGGTCCCCCTTGTTGATGCAGTCCTTGCCGTCCTGGCTCAGGGCAGGTTCGACGAACATCCTCTGTCAAAGATGACGTCGTAGTCAAGAGTGTTTAAAACATGTTATAATCAAAGCACGTTCAACAGTGTAGCATTAAGCCGATAGCAGCAAGCTAACGTTTCCTAGCCTAGCCTAGGTAGGCCACAACTAGCACGCAAGCTAACGTTTCCTAGCCTAGTGATCACAACAGGCTAGCGCCGCAGCTAACAGCTGACTGGCTAACAGTAGGCCACCACTAGCACGTAAGCTAAGCAGCTATCACCTGAACTTGTACACAATGATATAACAATCACTCAGACAGGCCGCCGTTCTGAAACCCTCCTCACTTTGTAAGAGAAAAGAGAAACAAGATGTTAACACAGTTTTACAACGGTGATTTTACCAACACCCGACGGAGCCAGCACAATACCCAACTGGCCTGTAGCTGACTTGAACACAGATCTTCCGCTAACGAACATCCATGCCCATATTTCCTAGTGAGGGAATAATCTCATTTGTATATGAAAGAAGGGGCCTCACGGTGACAGAGAAACATCCACTCGTCCAGAAAACACAGGGATCACCAGTGTTATTGGTCGTGGCCCACTAGTTAACTATAATGGGCTTCAGACCAAGGTCTTCCGTCGCCTAAGAGGCTGAACAAAGGACCCTAGTCTGGGGCCGGTTTTCATAAACATTGTCAACTAGCCCCCATAGCACTAACAGACAAGTGGAGCTCGCCAGCAAAAACATTACTCACCAAACCTGGAACCCACCGCTTCTCACAACAGCGGCGCGTCCTACAGTCCAGCTGTGCTTTTACCGCAACCAGCACACAGCAAGGACTGCAGTTGGAAGGCATGTAGCGGCGCGAACTCCCAATACGAAAACCGGTGGAGGATTTTTAGAATGATCATCATCTTCCAGACACTCCAGTACGAAGACAATATCGCCGTATTTTCTCGAATATAGTGAGAGAGAAAATAAAGATATGATGTCATCGTAACTCTTGTTTTCCAACTCTTCTCCTACTATCACATTCACGTCAAGTGGGGATCTACCGAGGCACTTCCTTGTGGTGAAAGCGAGAAAGGAGGAGAGCAGGTGACCACACACCTGCTTATGTGGGTGAGCTGATAGGGGTGTGGTCAGACAAATATTGGGATTAAAGGTACATTGTGGTCTTTATTCAGTGCACGTGCACGTGTGCGAGGACAGTGCATGAGTGATGCCGAGCGGATCCACTAATGATACAGAACTAGGGTTATAGGATAACCTTAAGTTTCTGTTTCATTTTCGCGTAACGTAGTGCTGTCATCAGAGCGTGAAAGCCTTGTGTCTGAGGAGTCAAGATGTATAGGTTAACAGATAAAATAGTCAAGGGAAAGTTGCATTTTTGGAAACATTTGGATGTCTCCCTCCGCAGCCTGCAGGGATAACTCGAGGGGAGCGCTCAGGTGGATGATGAACAAATTAACCAGACCGAAGCGGCATAGGTTGAAGTTGGAATATAGCCAGTTGGCAAATGTTTTAATTTGTTCTTGGATGTATGTAGCCGGTTGGCGAAGTTTTGTTAACGTTGTTCACCGCCATGCTGACATCAACACAGCGAAGTGGTGAGTTTGATTATTATTATTTGCTGGTGTGTGGGGTGACGTCGCTGCTGCCCTGTTCTGTTGCGCTTTCATTATATAAATGTTGCTCTGCTCTAAATCTGATTTATGTTTTCTGTTTGTTTGTATAGTGACTGAGTAGGCTATTGTGTCGTGTGTGTGTGTGTGTGTGTCAAAGAAGATTCCATATAGCCTTCAAATTACGAGTTTTACGAGGCTGACTCGTGCTGGGAAATAGAATTTGCGAAAAAGGCTATATAATGGTTGTTAGTTTTCAGCATGGTGTTATTTAGTTAGACCTATTGGACATTTTCGTTTTTGTTTATTTATTAAGTTAATATATAAACAATGTTTAGAATATTTAAAACAAAAAAATAAAAGAATTTTTGGCTATATGTTATAATATATATATTAATGTTTCTTTCGTTTTCACTATCTGTTATTTAGGTAGACCTATTGAACATTTTTGTTTTTGTTTATTTATTAAGTTCATATAAAACCGTGTTTCGAATATTTAAAACAAATACAAAAAAAATAAAAATTAATAATAAATAATACAAAAAAAATCTGGTTTTCACGCGGGCTAGGGCCTAAAATATTATTTACAGTCCGGCTTATTTTCGGGCAGGGCCTGATGTTCACGGGCTCGGGCTGGGTACGGGCTTCATTTCAAGGCCTTTGCAGACCACTAATGCAGACCAGAGAAAGACTTTCGTCTTGTTTACATCAGGGTCCCCCATTTTCAATTCATAATGAATTGTAAGTAAGGGTGCAACTTGCTCCGTGCAATCCATTCTTTGTGGATCTAGCCCTAAGACTTTTGCACAGTACTGTGTTTTCTATCCACTTTAGCTAAAAACACACACACACACACACACACACACACACACACACACACACACACACACACACACACACACACACACACACACACACACACACACACGTCGTCAATATACCCCCCCCCCCATTTCCTCACTAATGGAACTGGTGTTGCAGAGTCACGTTAGTTAGTTAGATAGTTTAGGCTAGCGTTAGCTGAACGGCTAACAGTGGCTAACATTAGCCAGCGGCTACTAACGGCCCTCCCAAAATCCAACCTTAACGTCCTCGTCGTGGGAGGGGGAAGCAGGTTAAGCTGACCAATAGGGCAATGGTAAAACGCATGGGCCAATCCCCCGTGAAGTGGATAATTGGATTACAGGAACATTGAAGAAAAGTAAGAAACCCTGCACCCTAGGAGATGGAAGCTCTTCAAGCATACGAGCTGAAGAGACTATGAAGACCCATGCTGAAAACCACATGGAGAGGGTGCGTCAGAACCTTCTATCCCCTAGGCGGTCTACCAACATCGCAACCTGGAATATCAGGACCATGTACACAGCGGGGAAAACGTCAGTCATCGCAGAAGAGATGAAAAGATACAAGCTCTCTATCCTCGGCTTGTGTGAAACCAGATGGCTCCAGACAGGAGAAGTCAAACTGACCAGTGGTGAATCCATAATCTTCTCTGGACACCCGGATGAGAAAGCACCACACACGGAGGGAGTGGCACTCATGCTCTCCAAAGAAGCGCAGAGGGCCCTCATCAGTTGGGAGCCCATCAATTCCAGAATCATCACTGCAAGATTTAAAACCACCCATAAAAGAATTAACCTACATGTCATCCAATGTTATGCACCCACCAACACCACAGATGAGGAAATAAAAGACAACTTCTACAACCAACTACAACAGCTACTCCAGGCCAGGAGAGAAAAAGACATCTTTCTCCTCATGGGCGACATGAATGCAAAGGTTGGGAACAACAACAATGGATACAAGCTTATTATGGGAAAGCATGGAATCGGCAGCATGAATGAAAATGGTGAAAGATTAGCAAACGCCTGTGCGGACTACAACCTGGTCATAGGAGGGACAGTTTACCCCCACAAACCTGTTCACAAAGCCACATGGATATTGTGGTAATATTGCCTTGGAATTTCATAATTAATATGTGTGAATAAATTGGAGAACCATAAATATAAAGCCAGATGTACCTTTCAATAGCAGAGTGGACTCAGTGGTTAAACAGTCTCAACTGTCAGTTGAGACAGCTGCATCAGATAACAGCTGCAACAGTTATTTCAACCCCCACTCAAGCAATGACTAAATTAGAGAACAAACGACACCTTCTCGAACTGACTATATGTAAATGCTGATCAGAGAAAGCTGGGTTGACCACAGGGCAGACCAGTTTAGACTTGTTGAAGCATGGACACTAACTCACAAACAAAGTAATCGATTAATCAACTGTTTAGTATCAAAAGGTCTCATATGATGTCTGGTATCAGTCTTAGAAAGCACTGACTGTACTTGGATGATATTAGACATCTATAGCCATACCAAAGGGTTAAAGCGATCATGTCACACCCCCCCCTCGTGAGACAAGCCAGGTCCCTTCATCTCAGCAAAAGATCACACGGACGTGGGCCACCGATGGGCCCCTTCTGTCCCATCACGTCCCCACAACCCCAGGGGGGGGGGCTGCCAGCGCCCACAAGGACACCCCCCACAAGCAGACGCTGGATTGGACCAGCCATATGTATTATTGGCTAGAAATGATAGGATATAAGGCCCTACATAGGGTTATTCAGGAGCTCTCGGACCCAACCAGGGGTCTGGGGGCTCCCCCACCGCTTCGAAACCACCCAGAAACAACTGTGAGCTGATTGCATTTTACGTGAGTAAAATCATGGGAAACACCAAATGGTTGTTTATAGATTAGAGTAATGTTGTACAGATCCCTGATCTGTAAACCAGATTTACTCATGTATAATGTGTACAGTAAACCATGTATGTTCAAATTATGTTAACCAAGTGACTGTTTGATGTGCAGTATTTAGGTTTGGGATGCAAACCTGATTGTGATATTTCTGTACAACAGACAGCTGTTAAGGTTATCTGATCATCTTTTGTATGTAGAAGTCAACCTTCTATTCACCTTGGACTCCTGGCTCTGATCAAATAAATCAGCTGAGTTGAACTACAATTCTGGTTTGTCTGGCGTACACGTTTTATTCTTCATCTGCATTAAGCCAGATGAGGAGACCAACCATTCTATCAAGTATGAATCTTTCCTCCTCCGTCCAGATAATCAATCTCATTGTATTGTACTACAATAACCACAAATTATTGTAGGAAGTCTGTGGGATTTTACTACAGAAATGGTGCCGTGTTGCCCTACCCTTCGTGTCTCCCCCTGGAAAGGTGCGGTAGGGTCTTGTTATATGTATCATATCTGGATCTTGCTGTGTGTTGGGGACACGGGGCGAAGAGCTGGGGTGTTGCTGCGTTTGAAGTGATTAACGATGGGCTTGTTGTCTGAATGGATGAGGGAGAGGAGAAGGATGGAGGTTGGTTGTGTACGCCACTGTTTGGGGCCCGCGGTGAATATGGCGTCTGCATGCAGGGTTGGGGGTTGCGGTGGGAACAACTGGAGCGGTAAATGCAATATTATTAACAATAGAATAACAACAACAACAATATCTTAGCTTGTGTGTCCGGAGGTATGACGATCGCGCTTGTTGTGCAGTGAACATGCAAACGTAGGCTTTTTGTGTTTGTGTGTTCATTCAGACACAGGAGGCCGGTCTCGGCCCAGCGGGCCACGGGGGTTAGTTAACTCGTATGGAATGTACGTTATGAACTATACGGGGGAGTTGCACCAAGAAGGGTGGTGGCGCACAGACTATCTGGTCATGTTGTGGAAGATAGCGTCGCATGACGGCAGGTAAAAGGCTTTTCTTGCTAGGAAGCACGGTTATTCTGTTGTATACGACAGGGGCGCGTTCTGAGTATATAATTGCCCTAAAATTATTCTCAGGAAGAGGGCGCAGGTAAGACGAGGAGATTTGACTGTTCTGAAATGGAAGGGGAGCTGGGTCCAAGGTGCATTGTGTCCCTGCTTGTAGTCACAGATAGCGGGACGGGGACCGTGAGTGACGGGTCAGTATGGGCATAATTGCGTCGGGCTAAGGGTTCTGTTACTATTTCAGAACATACGAGTCAAGTATGGTGAAAGGTTGTTAGACCCTGGCATGATCAGCGCAGGGGTCTGTGCGATTGCAGGATTAAAACGTAGTAGTTAATGGAAATGTAGGGTGCCGGCGTGTTCAGGGTGCGTAGTACGTTCTCTTGAGCGAAACCGGCCTGTTGATTAATTACGTTCGCTGTGATACAAAAACGATTCGGTCGAACTGGCTGATAAGTACTTAATGGTTTTGTTATGATATTTTAATGACCAACGGACATATTATGTTTGAGGCGAGTCCCTGCTGTTGGTTGGGGCTAGCTGGCTAGCTCTGTGGAAAAGTCCGCTGTGAAGCTGGGGACGTTACGATGGCGTTATGAGAGAATTGATTAAACACTGTGGCGGCGATTACAAGTAAGAGGCGGTTGAGACGCAGGGTGGCAAAATTGTGGCCGTTTTGAGGGTTATTATTAATGCGGTAACGTGGTAAATGATATTGAGGATTCGCTGCTTGGTGACGTCATGGTGTTGTGGAGAGTATGTAACGTTCGCGGTGCTATGAAGTGAGGCGGAGAAGGTAGGAGAAAGGGTTCGTGTTGAACTATGTGTGCGGCGTTGGTTGGTGTAAATGTTTTAAAAATTATTTTCTATTAGAGTGGTTGGCTATTTGAAGCTTGTGTGAATTGTTTATGCTTTGGATGGTACTGAGCGAATTGCGTGGATGGACGGATCTTGGAAGGAGCGGCTCCCGTGAGGGCCTTGAACGTCGCATTAGAGCTGGCTAAGGCTAGTTAGCTTGCATGCCGTTGTTTTGTGGCGTTTGGGGCGCGGCATATGTTACGTTTCGAGTTTTGAGAAAGATGTTGGGGAAGGGGTAAAGAAACGTGGTAAATGTCGTGGCAGATTATGAATATCGGGGCATGTTATTATGTTGTCGTGGCAGACCTTGGTTGTCATAGCAACGTTAACAGCCGCTTCGGTTGCCACTGCGCATGCGCGGTACAACGTGGATGGGGTCTCGTGCATTCGGAATAGTTCGCTCAGGGGATAGAAACGGGTAAGAGGGTATTCTGCATTATGTAATATGGCGGTGTTTGTATATTGTGCATTGTATTTTTGTGTAAGCAGGGGAAGCGGTAACATGTATAGGGATTGATTAGAGATATGTACAGCTCAATACACACAATTGTTGAGGGGATGCAGACCAGAGGAAGACTTTTGTCTTGTTTACATCAGGGTCCCCCAGTTTCAATTCATCAGATAGTCAGTCAGTACTGCTGCAACTACATACCAGATTTGCAAATTCAGTCACCCGTGTTGAAATACATCATAACTTTTATTGCATACATGATATAAACGGTAGTTTGAGAGTAGTTATAGGCTGAATTTGGAAAATGGCTCTACACTAGAGTTACACAATGCTTGCAGTAAAATCAATTTATCACATGTGTATGAAGAAAGGAGCATTTAGGACTAACCACTACAGAAGTTATGCTGAGATGGAGGATGCCTACATGTATGATAATTAGAGTTGATGGACATTTCCAGTTTTTTAAATTTGTGTAACATGTACAATTGTATGCTTGGAATAATGATGCTTTGTTTTATGTAGCTTGTATTAAGATGCTTGTATGGAATGCATTGATGTTGAAATGTCAGAGGTTGATACTTGTTATAGCTTTAATAACACTGGAGATTTAAATAGGATAATGTTTATATTATTTACTAAATGTTTTTGTAGTGGAATTTGATACAAGCCCGGTTGTGAAGAAGGATAATTTACTGATGCTTGTTTTAGATTGTTAAATCTTTAATACACTGTTGATATGGTTAGGACATGTGTTTATGCTTGTTTTAGATTGTTGAAGTCTTTGATATAGTGTTAAAGTGTTGACACAAGCCTTCGACTTGTAGGATAATTTATTGATGGAGGCTTGCTGAAGATGACAAATTTTGACATGAGTGTTTTATTAATCCTTAATAATTTTATACGCTGGGGAGGGGGTTGGCCTTCTCCATGGGAATGTGTGATTAATTCAAAAACCTGGGGGCGCTTGCCTCTGGGAAGATGAGAAGTGTGATTAACCGTTTAATGATTTACAGATGAAGGTTATATTACCCAGGGGGGTAGGAATCCTTTTGAGGCGGGCCAATAGGCCCAGAAGGGGGGTCAGGATGTACAGCTGTTGTTTACAATGGCTGTTTGTTCTTTTATGACAGGATGACGTGAGATTAGATGCAACAGGAGAGAGAGGTCAGAGGTGAAGATGCAGGAGACAGGTAGGGAGGGGATTAGGCACCCCGAACCTCTAGCTGTCAACAGGCGGCAGTGGGCTCGCAAGAGTCTGGGCGCACGTTAAACACATTCTATAGTGCTGGGGAGAAACTGAAGGCCCTCGTGCGTAACGAGGTATGAAATAACATACCACTGTGGTACCGTCTAGTCGGCCCAGGAAACGTCGCACATAAGTTGGTGTGGGCACTGGGTGGTACGTGGGCGACAGTCCACACCTAGGAGCAGGGCGGTGCACCGTAGGGGGCACAGCTCCTGCCATGAACAGGCAAGGCTGGCGAAAACGGTCAATATTTCCATGCCCAGAGCAAGCGGGGTGGGGACAAGACCGTCGGTTTCTAAACTGAGTGGCTGATAGGTACTACGGACAGTCAGCTGCTTGGGGTCCTGACTTGATGACGGACTATGAGGTCGCTATCGACTGGGTCGCCAGCCGGTCAGGAGAGCGTTATGACCCCTGCTTATAGTCACAGATAGCGGGACGGGGACCGTGAGTGACTGGACAGTATGGGCATAAATGCACTTGGCTCAATGTACAGTCAGGCCACGGTAACCTTACTAGCCGATACAGGGTTAGTAGGCGAGCTGTGCTTCTGTGATCAGTGTTTTTGAAAAGAAAATGCTGGGAAGCAGAGGGATGAGGGGTGTCAATTCAGAGGAATCTGAATTGTCTCTCCTAAGATTGGAAAGGGACCCAGCCTTAAACTGCACCTGAAGGTAAGATAAGGGGACTTCTTCTGTTCATGTGAGGAGACCTTAGCCTGGAAGTGGAGGCCTGTATCCTTGGTTGGGTGAGAGGGGGTCCAGTGTAGGCGGCAATGCGGCCCTGAAAAAGCCGATTTCCCCACACGTGGTATCTCCTGATCCTGGAGGGGAGAGGTGCATCTAAGTAGGGCAAGGAGTGCATCCGAACGGGAGGAGGGTACTCTTAACTGGAAGGAGGTTAAAAGGGTCAAAGCGTAAGTGGTCCCATTACGTTTTGCATAATGATTAACCATTTGGCGTCTCTTGAGAAATATTTGACATATTGTATAAGGAAAATTTGTTCTGTGTTTTTGTTCCCTTGCAGTTCAGTCGGGGAGGGGGGATGGACCATCACAAGTGGGGGGATTATGGGGAAAATGTGTAGGAATACATTTCATTAGATTATGACACGATGGTGTGACCCGTTCAGTCAGTTCCTGTGGGAGATTGTTGGATTATGAAGAGAGGTCGCTTGGGACTCTACCCCTCCTTCAATATAAGCCCCGAATACAAAGGCCGGAGGTTGAGACATACCTCCAGACTGACGGAGTCGTTCGTCTGTAGATCCATGGAAATACAGTCATGGGACAGAATATGACGAGGTCCAGGCCTAAAAACAGTGGCTTCAGCTGAGGCTGGCCAACATGGGGTGGAGGGGGGGGGGGCGAAAACGGTCGGAGACTGTGCAACCAAAGCGTTGAACAAGGGCCTCTGTGTGATTGATTGGTGTGTTGGACGGGAAGTGACTGAACGGTAACAACTGGTATAGATTATGACACAACGCAAGAGTGCTAAACTAAACACGTACACATAGGTAGAGTAAAAAGTAAGGTGTAGGTTATGGCCGATATGGTGAAATTTTTTTTCCCTTGCGTGATGCTCCTCCCTCCCTGTCCGTCTGTGCGCGGAGGTGGTAAGGTTTATGTCCATAGGGATGTTCATAAAAGGGGGGAGAGGTGAGAAGACCAACTGAGTTGATTGTGCAAAATGTGATTGGGCTGACTTGGAAAAGGAATTAACAGGAGAGGAGAAGCAAAATGTATGAAAGAATGAAGAATAATCTCTGTCTCCACAGATCATGTCAACGGATACCATAATTTTAAAAAATTGTGTTTTACTTTAATGTGTAATGTTTAGATTACATTGTTTTAATTGTTTTCAACAAATAAGCCTCTGGCTGTGAGCCCAGAGGAACAAAGCCTGATGATAGTAGGTGGTAAACACTGTTTCATTAAAGGCAGAATAGTTTAATTGGGGATCTGGATGAAGGGGTCACCAGGATTCCCCGGGAGGGGGCCATAGTCAGGGGAATGTGGGGGAGAAAAGAAGAAGACAAGAAGAAACTAATTGATGATATGTACCAAAGAATAATGAAAAAGAAAAAATATGAGAAAAAAGAAAAATTGAGAAATTTGAAGAAAAAATGATTTTTATTATTATATTGTATGGTTAGTATGTATAGAAAATCAAGTCAATATACAGTATGTGACAATGAGAATTGTCAAAGTGGGGAAATGTGGTAATATTGCCTTGGAATTTCATAATTAATATGTGTGAATAAATTGGAGAACCATAAATATAAAGCCAGATGTACCTTTCAATAGCAGAGTGGACTCAGTGGTTAAACAGTCTCAACTGTCAGTTGAGACAGCTGCATCAGATAACAGCTGCAACAGTTATTTCAACCCCCACTCAAGCAATGACTAAATTAGAGAACAAACGACACCTTCTCGAACTGACTATATGTAAATGCTGATCAGAGAAAGCTGGGTTGACCACAGGGCAGACCAGTTTAGACTTGTTGAAGCATGGACACTAACTCACAAACAAAGTAATCGATTAATCAACTGTTTAGTATCAAAAGGTCTCATATGATGTCTGGTATCAGTCTTAGAAAGCACTGACTGTACTTGGATGATATTAGACATCTATAGCCATACCAAAGGGTTAAAGCGATCATGTCACACCCCCCCCTCGTGAGACAAGCCAGGTCCCTTCATCTCAGCAAAAGATCACACGGACGTGGGCCACCGATGGGCCCCTTCTGTCCCATCACGTCCCCACAACCCCAGGGGGGGGGGCTGCCAGCGCCCACAAGGACACCCCCCACAAGCAGACGCTGGATTGGACCAGCCATATGTATTATTGGCTAGAAATGATAGGATATAAGGCCCTACATAGGGTTATTCAGGAGCTCTCGGACCCAACCAGGGGTCTGGGGGCTCCCCCACCGCTTCGAAACCACCCAGAAACAACTGTGAGCTGATTGCATTTTACGTGAGTAAAATCATGGGAAACACCAAATGGTTGTTTATAGATTAGAGTAATGTTGTACAGATCCCTGATCTGTAAACCAGATTTACTCATGTATAATGTGTACAGTAAACCATGTATGTTCAAATTATGTTAACCAAGTGACTGTTTGATGTGCAGTATTTAGGTTTGGGATGCAAACCTGATTGTGATATTTCTGTACAACAGACAGCTGTTAAGGTTATCTGATCATCTTTTGTATGTAGAAGTCAACCTTCTATTCACCTTGGACTCCTGGCTCTGATCAAATAAATCAGCTGAGTTGAACTACAATTCTGGTTTGTCTGGCGTACACGTTTTATTCTTCATCTGCATTAAGCCAGATGAGGAGACCAACCATTCTATCAAGTATGAATCTTTCCTCCTCCGTCCAGATAATCAATCTCATTGTATTGTACTACAATAACCACAAATTATTGTAGGAAGTCTGTGGGATTTTACTACAATATCACCTGACCACACCACAGAAAACCAAATAGATCATATATGTATAAACAGGAAGTTCAGACGTTCCCTCCTGGATGTACGAGTGAAGAGGGGGGCAGATGCGGGGTCAGATCATCACCTACTGGCTGCAAAACTCCAACTCAAGCTGAAGCGCTGTAACAGCCCCACTGACAACAGAGCAAAGTACAACATCCAGCTTTTCCAGGACATAGGAACAACGGAACTATATCAAATCACCCTACAGAACAGGTTCCAAGCCCTGCAAGAACAAGCTCAAAAACGAGTGGAAGAGCACTGGAACAACCTGAAAACCGTATGGAAGGAGACATGCCTAGAAGTGGTAGGGAGAAAGAAAACAAGCAACAAACCCTGGATATCCACTGAAACACTGAAAAGAATAGAGGAGAGGAGGGCAAAAAAAGACACAATAAACAAATGCAAAACTCGAGCAAAAAAGGGAGCAGCTCACAGAGACTACAAAGTAGCAAACAAGGAGGTGAAGAAAAGCATCAACTGCGACAAACAGAAATACATAGAAGACTTGGCGCAAGAAGCAGAGGAAGCAGCGGGAAAGAATAACCTCAAGGAACTCTACCTGACCACCAAGAAACTAACCGGGAGGTTTAGACAGACAAACACACAAATACGTGACAAACAAGGACGACTGCTCACCACCAAGGAAGAACAACACCAAAGGTGGACTGAGCACTTTAGGGAGCTCCTCAACAGAGAGCCCCCTGTCCAAGAGGTGGAGATTCCGCCAGCTGCACACATGCTGGAGATCAACTGTGCCCCCCCAACAAGATATGAGGTGAAAAAGGCTATCAATGCATTGCGACGTGACAAGGCAGCAGGGCCAGATGACATTCCAGCAGAAGCTTTAAAGGCAGATGTTGAAACCTCAGCCACCATGCTACACCAGCTGATCAAAAGGATCTGGGAGAAAGAAGGAAATGTACCAACAGACTGGAAGGACGGGCTCATTGCTATTATACCCAAGAAAGGAGACCTTAAGAACTGCAACAACTATCGTGGGATTATGTTGCTCTCAACACCAGGCAAAGTTTTCAACCGCATTATCTTGGACAGACTGCGAAAAGGGGTCGATGATGAACTGAGAGAAAACCAAGCCGGTTTCAGGAACGGTAGATCGTGCACTGACCAAATTGCCACCCTCAGGATCATCATCGAGTAATCCATAGAATGGCACGCACCTGTCTATGTCAATTTCATAGATTTTGAAAAGGCATTCGATAGTGTAGACCGCGAGCTGCTTTGGAAACTCATGGCACACTATGGAATCCCTAAAAAATACATCAGCATAATCAAGAACATGTATCAGGACATGAAATGCCAAGTGTTACATAACTGATGTGCACAAGAACACTTCAAAGTGCTCACCGGCGTGAAACAGGGCTGCCTACTTTACCCCTTCCTCTTCCTCCTATGCATCGACTGGATCATGAGGCAAACCACAACCAATAAAAAGACTGGCATCCACTGGAGTCTAACGGAGCACCTCGAAGACCTGGACTTTGCGGATGACATCGCACTACTCTCACACAACCATCAACAGATGCAAGACAAAACCCAGCTGCTAGAAACAACTGCAGCTGGACTTGGGCTCAAAATAAATGGACAAAAAACTCAAGTAATCAGAGTCAATAATAAAAGCACAAACCCCATAACCATCGGGGGCTAGACACTGGAAGAGGTTGACAAATTCACATACTTGGGTAGTGTTATAGCTGTTGATGGCGGGACTGAGGAAGACGTAAGGGCAATAATAGGAAAAGCAAGAGCAACATTCAACATGTTAAACAAGATATGGAAGACCCGAAACATCAAACTCAACACCAAGCTCAAAATCTTCAACTCCAATGTCAAATCCATTCTGCTATATGGCTCTGAAACCTGGAAAACCACCACTAACATCAAGAATAAACTGCAGACCTTCATCAACCATTGTCTGAGACGTATCATCAGGATCTTCTGGCCAAACACAATCACCAACATCAAGCTGTGGGAATGCACCAAGCAAGAATCAGTGGAGGTCCAGCTGACCAGGAGAAAATGGAGCTGGATTGGGCACACACTTCGAAGACACAAAACCGCAATAACCAAACAGGCATTAACCTGGAACCCACAAGGCAAGCGAGGCAGAGGAAGACCCAAAAACACCTGGAGAAGAGACACTGAGCAGGAACTCAAGACAAGGGGACTGACGTGGAAACAGCTGGAGAGGATGGCGCAAGACAGACGGGGGTGGAAACTTTTCATCAATGGCCTATGTTCCGAAAGGAATAAAAAGGCCTAAGTAAGTAAGTGAGTAAGTACTAACGTTAGCCAGTTGATCAATTCAATTCATGTCTCCTCCTCGACTTCCACTGTTTGTTGATAACTGTGACGCGGCTCTCGCCTTCTGTAGTAGCGAAGCAAAGATAGTATCTGCTGTGTGCAGTGCACTGCTGACAGAAGTGGATGAGAGGAAATTATATGAATTAATCGGTTTTGACCGATGCAAAGACGCTAACAACAGATGCATCGCGAGTTCAACCTGAATTCTAGCCGATACGCACTTATTCCACCGGTGCACTTGCATCTTGAAAGTTTATGGCGGTGCACCGATGCGAATCGGTGAATCTTAACATCACTATTCTACATGCGGAGGCAACTTCTCTTCTTTTTTTTGCACCTACTTTTTCTGTGGATGGATCTTCAATTAATGTGTGTTTATTGTATAGCAATAAGGTTGGATGAATTCGGCAATTGTATAAAAGACATTACACCACTTGTAGTCGTGTGTTATGAGAACGACCAACCCTAGGCATGCTCTAATTCATATATATATATATATATATATATATATATATATAAAACTAAAAGAAGAATACCTTCAAAAGAAAGAAGGGACCGCACACTCCTCAGGACTGGTTTTTGCAGAAGCTTTTTTTTCGTTTTATACATCTCTCTTGCGCTGACCTGCACCTCCAGTCGGGGTCCAACTAGATGTGCACAAGTCTTATTTAGTTTAATATATATATTATTATTATATTATATTATTATTATTATTATTACTATATCTTTCAGACTGACTAACACACTAACACACTAGATCTATACCAGGGTAACGTTATGATACATACATTTTTTGTTTTGTGCATTTCATTTAGACATGATATTTTATGTGAAGTAATAGCCTAATAATATGGAAATAGCCTGTGTGGTCTGTCCCAAGCAGTGTTGTCTAAACGCACGTTATACAGATATCCTAGTTCAGTGTTCAGCAATAGGCGGCCCGCAGGCTGAAATAGGTCCGCCAGCAATAATATCTGCCGATCAGATTATTTTGAGAATATAATTTGTGATGAAGACTCGCTTTATTGTATCGGAATCGGGAGATTTAGGTAACGTTTTTAAAACACAAAGGACACCTCTTTCCTATCGTATTAAGGTAGACAATGAGCTACAACCTTATTTTCACCTAAACGAGGCGAGCCGGCCTCGGAGCTGTACATTTAAATTGATCTATATGTGCAGTCGGCCTTGACGAGGCAAGTGCGCAGCCAGGGAGCGTCTAAAAAGTGCAACACCGAAAAGAGGCACTGCAAAAAGATTCAATAACTTCACGTCATACAGTGTATAGTGTCACCAAAATCACTGCACACATCATCAATGGTATCCTATTGGTTATACTACAACACTTAGATTTGGAAAAAAAATGCTTTTTCATAATTCTGGGGATTTTGTATTGGAAAAAAACATTAAATATCTTCACTCTTATAGAGTGTAGTGTCACCAAACTCACTTAACAGATCAATTTTATCCTATTGGTATACTACAACACTTAGATATATATATCCTTTTTCATAATTTGGGGATTTTTGATTGAGGAAAATAGTATAAAATAGTTCACTCTTGTACACTGTAGTACCACCAAATTCAGTTAAAAAATCATCACAGTAGAAAAAAAAGATTGCACATCGGCGGAAAATATTGCACATGAACCATTATTGCACATGTCCCAACATCTGTCATATTGCACATACAAGTATAAATTATAGTGAGGTTGATGTAGATGTGGTGGCACAATAGGGGGGGGTGTGATTGTTCAGTTCAGTGATGGCTCTCAGGAAGAAGCTGTTCTGCAGCCTGGAGGTGGAGCTTTGAAGGCCCTGTATTGCCTCCGAGTTGAAGGCCCTGTATCGCCTCCCAGTTGAAGGCCCTGTATCGCCTCCCAGATGAAGGCCCTGTATCGCCTCCCAGATGAAGGCCCTGTATCGCCTCCCAGTTGAAGGCCCTGTATCCCCTTCCAGATGAAGGCCCTGTATCGCCTCCCAGATGAAGACCCTGTAACTCTGATAGTTAATTCAACACTGGTCTTTTTGCTGTGGGCCGGTCCTTCAATGTGTCCAATAGACTGCTGCAGTCATTCTAGTCTGTAGTGGCCAGCGTCCTCTTCTATGCTGGGGGCGCTACATCAACTCAAGGGACACCTGATGTAAACAAGACAAACGTCTTTCTCTGGTCTGCATCCCCTTAACAATTGTGTGTATTGAGCCGTACTGTATTGTACCCATTCTGCAATCTGTTAAATAAAGTTTTCATTCATTCATTCATTCATTCATTCATTCATTCATTCATTCAACAAACTGAACAAGCTGAGCTCTGTGGTGCATGGGAGTCGAGCTGGTCAGACTAGAGGTGATGACAGAGAGGGGGATGAGAAGGAAGCTAGCTGCTATCTGAAGTGTTATCGAGACATGCACTATATGGTACCTACTGCATATCACTACACTATCCACTACACTATCCTGGAGAATCCCTCCCCCACCCCCTCTACAAGGATAACCAGTAGGATAACATTGATGTGTGTGCAGTGAGTTTGGTGACACTACACTCTATAAGAGTGAAGATATTTAATGTTTTTTTCCAATACAAAATCCCCAGAATTATGAAAAAGCATTTTTTTCAAATCTAAGTGTTGTAGTATAACCAATAGGATACCATTGATGATGTGTGCAGTGATTTTGGTGACACTATACACTGTATGACAGTGAAGTTACTCAATCTTTTTGTAGCGTCTCTTTTCGGTGTTGCACTTTTTAGACGGTCCCTGGCTGCGCACTTGCCCCAAGGCCGACTGCACATATAGATCAATATTATTATTATTAAATGTACAGCTCCGAGGCCGGCTCGCCTCGTTTAGGTGAAAGTAAGGTTGTAGCTCATTGTCTACCTTACTACGATAGGAAAGAGGTGTCCTTTGTGTTTTAAAAACATTTCGCTTAAGAACTATTGATGCGGAAATTCGAATCTGTGAATATCTTTCTAACTTTACCTAAGTCTCCCGATTCCGATACAATAAAGCGAGTCTTCATCACAAATCATATTCTCAAAATAATCTGACCGGCAGATATTATTGCTGGCGGACCTATTTCGGCCTGCGAGCCGCCTATTGCCGACCACTGCACGTGCGTTTAGACAACAACACTATTTGGGACAGACCACACAGGCTATTTCCATATTATTAGGCTATTACTTCACATACAATATCATATCTAAATGAAATGCACAAAACAAAAAATTTATGTATATAACGTTACCCTGGTATAGATCTGTATGCATGTGTATTTATTCATAACGTTATACATATTCGTTAACGTTAGATCGTGAATGGCTTTTACATTGAAAAATGTACTTGTCACGTGGTTCCGTTCTCCATTCTTCACATCAAAAACGAAAAACGAACTATCAAAAGTACACGGCCCGACGATTTTGGTTTCAAACGGAAATAGGAAAACACCTCGTATTTCCTTTTTTTTTTGTTTTTCGTTTTTCCGTTTGAAACGAAAAACGAACTATCAAAACGTACACGGACCGTGTGTGTGTGTGTCAAAGAAGAAATTATAATAAATAATACAAAAAAATCTGGTTTTCACCGGGCTAGGGCCTAAAATATTATTTACAGTCGGGCTTATTTTCGGGCAGGGCCTGAAATTCACGGGCTCGGGCTGGGTACGGGCTTCATTTCAAGGCCCTTGCAGACCACTAGTGTGGACCCTCCTCCCCTGGGTCCTCCGCAACACACCCAGCAGAGTGTGGACCCTCCTCCCCTGGGTCCTCCACTATACACCAAGCAGAGTGTGAAGCCGATCGTTCTTGAGACAGTTCTTGATATATGCAAAGAACAGATTCCCTATGGCTAGATGACTCACACTCTCACACACACAACACACACACACACACACACACACACACACACACACACACACACACACACACACACACATACACACACACACACACACACACACACACACACTCCAATATCCAATAATCAAACCATGTGAAATAGCTAAGAATACTTAAAGGTCCCATGTTTTGCTATTCCTTTCACTATTTGGGCAATGTTACACAATTAACATTAACATGGACCCCCTGCAATTTGCATACCGCCCCAACAGGTCCACGGAGGACGCCATAGCCCATGTGCTGCACACAGCAGCATCACACCTGGACAAGAGGCAGGGGAACTATGTGAGAATGCTATTCATCGACTACAGCTCGGCATTCAATACCATAGTCCCCTCCATACTCATAGCCAAGCTCAGGGACCTGGGCTTGAACTATGACCTCTGCCAGTGGGTCTTGGACTTCCTGACGGGCAGACCCCAGGTGGTGAGAGCAGGCAACTGCACCTCCTCATCCATCACCCTCAACATAGGGGCCCCCCAGGGCTGTGTTCTGAGTCCCCTCCTCTACTCCCTGTACACACACGACTGTGTGGCTCAGCGGAGTAGCAACACAATCATCAAATTTGCTGACGACACAGTGGTGGTGGGCCTGATCTCTGCCAACGACGAGAGGGCCTACCTGGAAGAGGTCAAGGTCCTGGCGGGATGGTGCCAGGAAAACAGCCTCTCCCTGAACGTCAGCTAAACAAAGGAGATGATTGTGGACTTCAGGAAGTCGGGGGTCAAGGACTACAGCCCCCTCAGCATCGACGGGGCACCGGTTGAGAGAGTCAACAGCTTTAACTACCTCGGAGCCCACATATCCGAGGATTTGACATGGACCACACACATTGACAGTGTTGTGAAGAAGGCACGACAACGCCTCTACTTCCTCAGGCGCCTAAGGAAGTTCCAAGTCAGTCAGAAGATCCTTAAGAACTTCTACTCATGTACAATAGAGAGCATCCTGACTGGCAACATCACCTCCTGGTTTGGGAATAGCACTGCACAAGACCGAAGCAGACTACAAAGAGTGACACGTTCAGCCGAACGCACAATTGGAGGGGGGCTCCCCACCCTCCAGAACATTTACAACAAGCGTTGCAGGGGCAAGGCTAAGAGAATCATTAAGGACTCCAGTCACCCGAACAACTGCCTCTTTGAACTGCTGCGGTCAGGCAAGCGATACCGGAGTCTCAAGGCGAGCACAGAAAGACTCAGAAGAAGCTTCTATCCCCAGGCCATCAGGCTGCTAAACGAACAATGAACACTACACAACAACAACCATCAAACGCACATAGCACACACACCCACACGCACACACTCACTTTAAACAAACACACTGTAGCACCCACTCCACACACTTTATAGCACACACTCACTTTAAACAAACACACTGTAGCACCCACTCCCCACACTTTATATTTATTGATGAAGGATTGCACTACAACTCGTACACCTTACTGTAAATTGTACCTAAATTGTACCTCATCCCATTTCTGATTTGCACTATATAGTACTGTACATTAGTACACTGCATAGTATTGTATATTATATGGTAACTCAGTTACATCTATTCTGCATCGAACATTGTACATATGTCTATACTGAACACTGTGACCTCATTTTCTACTTCTAAATTACATGCTATACTATGTTATTTGATACTATCTTGTCTAGCACAGTCTCTGGAGCGTAACAGTAAGAAGCATTTTGTATGAAAGTATTCTGTACTTCTGTATGACAACTATTAAAGAAACTTGAAACTTGAAAACTTGAATTCCCGTGAGTCTATGGAAAACATCTGTATGTTTATTTATTTTTTTTAATCATTGTTTTGTATTTATAATCAAGTACTCTAAAGCAGCATTTTTCCACTTCAAGATTTCAAGCTGTTTTGGGCTTGGCTCCGCCCATAAGCGCTTTGAGTGACAGTCACCCACACAGCGTGTTACATGTATACGAGAGAGAGCAAGAGAGAGAATGAGCGAGCGAGAGAGAGAGGGAGAGAGAGAGGATACATCGCTCCGTGCGCGCGGAGAGAGAGAGGGAGAGTCAGGGACAGGGAGACCGCTTCCGCATTATTCCCACTGCTCCGTTGTTGAGCGAATTGTTGATTCTCTCTGTCGGCACCCGCACACATCAACCCGTTTGAGGAAGTGTCAGTATTTCCACTTGCTCTGTTGTTGAGTGCGTTACAACCATAGAGGGGGCGTTAGTTATGCAGATCAGCAGCACCTACTGACGTCAGGGAGCGAGTCAAATCAGAATGGCTTAGTTCAGTGAGGGAGGATCTCGTGAAATCAAGACTGGACTGATGAGCCAAAATGAGAATTAGAGACACAGACCCCATTGATACAACCCCACATTGCTAGAAAACAATGCTAAACACTGGGAAATACTATTTATAAGACATGGGACCTTTAACTGTACACAATAAAATTTTATGTGGACTGGTAACACTTCATAATAACGCTCAGTTATAAGACATTTATACGGTATTTGTAGATAATTAACTAATCATGAACAAACCATTCATATACATTCGTAAATGATTATTACATAATTTATAACTACATTTGTATAACATTTACAAATTAGTTATACAGTATTTATAACTCATTATCAAAATAGTTTGTACTTGATTTGTTCATCATTAAATAAGTAAGGGATAATGTATAGCTACGAGGTCATTGTTGCAAAATAATTGACCGACACTGCGTTCTGGAACGCAGTGAAGGTCAATTATTTTGCGACAATGACCGAGTATAGCTATACATTATCCCGCGTATTACATGGCTAACTTACTAACAATATACCTAATTCATTTTACACCATCGACAAGACGAGATCAAATGCAGACACAGTTGTCCTGTGGCTCCTCTGTCATCGCCGGCAGGTGTGTGGACTTGATTGCACTGATGTAGTGCAGCTGTGCATAATGGTAATGCTTAGCTTTCGTGACTGCGATCAAAATGCTTGATTGTGATTGGTCAATAGCGCTATGTTGCCCCTAACATCGGTCATTATTGCGCGTTGCTCATGACAGCGGTGAATTATCGAGAAATAATTTACCGCTATCAGGGGCAACCGAGCGCTATTGACCAATCACAATCAAGCATTTTGGCGAATGTTAAAACGCCATGTAATAATGTTATTTAATGTGTAGTAACACATTTGTAGATGCTGGAACACACACACACAGAGACATAATACTTACATCATTACATGTTTACATTAGTGTATATAGTACTCATTACCTTTATTTCTTTAGCTTAGCATTGTATTTTATTCATATGACTTTTTATCATGTCTATTCTATTTTATTATCTATTCTATTTGATTATTCTATTTTATTATTTGTATTTTTGCACGATCAAGGTGGGCATGGGCACCCTCATTTCACTACATGTCTCGTGTATGTATGTATGTATGTATGTATGTATGTATGTATGTATGTATGTATGTATGTATGTATGTATGTATGTATGTATGTATGTATGTATGTATGTATGTATGTATGTATGTATGTATGTATGTATGTATGTATGTATGTATGTATGTATGTATGTATGTATGTATGTATGTATGTGACAAATAAAACTCTTGAATCTACAAGTAAACAGGACAAAGGACTAATACACACACAGACATAATACTTACATCATAACATGACATGTGAAATAGCTAAGAATACTTAACTGTACACAAAACAATTTTATGTGGACTGGTAATACTTCATAATAACACTCAGTTATAAGACATTTATAAGGTATTTCAAGTTTTATTTGTCACGGCATACAAGCATACAGTGAAATGCGGGTGGTCATGCCCGCAGCGATTGTGCAATAATACAAGTAATAAGAATAAGACATTTGTGCAATAATACAAATAATAAGAATAAGACATAACAGGTATAATGTACATAAAGTTTACAAAAAGCATGGTAAAGACATGCTAAGGTCCTGCGATAGTGCAATACAATGTTAGCTACGGATGAGGCACTGGGTCTTATGTACACTACTATACAATACTATACTATACAATCTACAGTTATACTATATATCCTTATGCTATCTTGCTATATCCATCTATTTACTATACAAGAACCACTCCCGTTCTTTTTTTTTTAAAGTGACCTTTTCATTGTGTAAAGTGAGTGTGAGCGTGTGCAGCATGTGTGTTTGGTGTGTTCGTGCTAAAGTGACTGTTAGTGTGTGAGCGTATACAGTATGTGTGTTGTGTGTTGTGTGTGTGCTCATGTGTGCTTGTGTGTGGAGAGTTCAGTGT
This sequence comes from Notolepis coatsorum, assembly GCF_963971535.1. Taxonomy (NCBI): domain Eukaryota; kingdom Metazoa; phylum Chordata; class Actinopteri; order Aulopiformes; family Paralepididae; genus Notolepis; species Notolepis coatsorum. The sequence goes on along the minus strand of NC_140171.1, from coordinate 85,978,977 downwards.
TCAAGACTCTGATGGCCTGGGGGAAGAAGCTGAGCCGAAGTCTCTCTGTCCTAGTTGCTGGTGTACGCAGGTGTTTGCCTGACCGCATCAGCTTGAACAGGCTGTTGTTGGGGTGGTGAGGGTCTTTCATTATTCTGCAGGCTCTGGATTTGCATCTCTTGTTATATAAGACCTGCAGGGGTGGTAGTGCAATACCCGTAGTACGCTCAGCTGAGCGCACCACTCTCTTGTCCTGTGCCTTGCTGTTTCCATACCAGGCAGTGATGTTTCCAGTCAAGATGCTCTCTACAGCTCCGGAGTAGAAGGACTGGGCCCTGTTTCTCGTACCTGGTTCAACTAAGTCGATCAAGATGTCATTATCCAGATTCAGTTAACCCGATGTTTGAAGCCGGGATTTTCCTGTTCCTCGAAGGTGGATTCAGTCTCGTTAACTCGATTCAGACTTGAGACCCAGGCTAAGTGCGCGCGGCCGCTTCAGGTGAAAAGCCAGCACGTATCGATGGCAGAGATCCTGATTCTCTAACGGCATTGATTGATTAATTGATTTAAAACTTTATTGACAGATTGCAATACGGCTCAATCGCCTCGCCGACAAGTTAAATGCGTTATCTATAGGCTAATTTTAAGTCCCTCATTACCTCAATCAATCAGATTATATTTCTTTAAACTTGCCTGCTGGATTGAATAATCAAATGAGATCTTGCTAGCGAAAATAATTAGTTAAACTGTTATACAGAATTACGATACGGCTCTCTTACCCATTGATTGATGTATAGTCGATCTTTAACTTATCTCCACTGTGGTCTAACAGGTTGTTCTTTTGACTTTCACGCAGACGACCGGGGTTCGAACCCCTAGTCTTTTCCTTCTTTTTGCAATATAGGAATAATTCAATTTGGTGCACGTTGAGAGCTATATAAAGAATGACATCCTCAATGCATGTAGATTTATAATATTTTAACTTAAAACCAGGCTACTTTGGCGTATAATCATTAATATTATATTCAAAAAAACTATATTGGAAACACGGGGTTTCGAACACCGGTCGCTGGGTTGGCAGGCTTGAGCACTACCGCTGCGCCACTGTGCCAGATGGGATAAATTCATTGTTTATACATTAATGAACGAGAGACCCGTGTTTAGAATATTCTTTATTTTGAATGAAGTTTTATTTCTTTATCCTCATTCATTAATGTGACGTCAACGGCTCATTCAATTTCTCAAATCCGTCAAACAGCGCATCTCATCAGACATCTTAATCCCAGTTACAATTAAAATAACCACGTCATAATGTGTACATCGCACCGAGCGAGCGCCACGGTATATATAACGTGCATTATTTAGGACAAAGTGAATTTAGTATCAGCATTTTGGGTCTATTTTACATTTCAAAAGCCCCCTCTGGAAGAATGGAGCACAAAAACGTAATTCAGAATGGTATAATGCAGATCGTAGACTGTGGGAATAATTTCAGGAAACGGGCTGTCACTTTTTTGCGGGGACGTGGCGATGGTTCAGGCTAACTTGAACTTAAACTCTGCTTTCGACCAGGCTCAAACTTTTGGATCTGTTGTCATGGTGATTTGGACAATCCAGCTTCGGGGAATCGGAAAGTCAGGCTTAAGTCAGACTTACCCGAAAGTTATCCGGCTAACTCAGTTATCCAGGTACGGGGAACGGGGCCCTGGAGTATCTTCCCCGATACTCTGAACTTCCTTAACTGTCTCAGGTGGTAGAGGCACTGCTTCACCTTCTTTTTTTTTAAACTTTGGCCATTCCCCTGGCTCTTTTTAGCGTTTATCGCATTTATTCTGGTCAAGAATGACCGACAGAAACAGGCTGAAGGGGTACAGATGGGGGGAAGACACTCTGGGAAAGGCACGGCTGCAGTCCGGGATTCGAACTCGCTAAACCCCAGATCCGTGACGAGCACGGTTGTCCCCGGCGCCGAAATAGCGCTTGAGGTACGTGGTGAGCTACTGGAGCTCCCCACTGCTTCGCCTTCTTTACGACTGAGTCTATGTGTGTTGTCCATGTCAGGTCTTCTGAGATGTGGACCCCCAGGTACTTAAAGCTGCTCACCCTGTCCACGGTAGCCCCGTTTATCCACAGTGGTGTGTGTGTCCCCTGCTGTGTTTTCCTGAAATCCACGATCAGCTCCTAGGTTTTACCAATGTTCAGGAGCAGGCTGTTGTCCTGACACCAGCGTGCCAGTGCATTAACCTCCTCCCGGTAGGCCTTCTCGTCATTGTCAGAGATCAGCCCCACCACCACTGTGTCGTCCGCAAACTTCACTATGGAGTTGGAGCTGAACCTGGCCACACAATCGTGTGTGTAGAGTGAATACAGCAGGGGGCTCAGAACACAGCCCTGGGGGGACCTGATACTCAGGGTGATGGTGTTGGAGGTCTGACCCCCCACCCTGACCGCCTGGGGCCTTTCACTCAGAAAGTCCAGTATCCAGGTGCTCAGAGCGGAGCTCAGACCCAGCTCGATCAGCTTGTCCACCAGTCTGGTGGGGACTATGGTGTTGAACGCTGAGCTGTAGTCAATGAACAACAGTCTCACATAGCCCCCCTTCTGGCTGTCTACGTGAGAGAGGGTGTTGTGTAGTACCTGAGAGACCGCATCGTCAATGGACCTGTTTGACCTGTATGCAAATTGCAAAGGGTCCATATCACTGGTGAGGGAGGCACAAATGTAATCCTTAACCAGCCTCTCAAAACATTTCATGACCACAGAGGTGAGTGCCACCGGTCTGTAGTCATTAACACCTGCTGGGGAGGATTTTGGTACCGGGATTATAGTGGACACCTTGAAGCAGGCAGGGACCACGGACTCAGCCAGGGATAGATTGAATATGGTGGTGAACACTGGGGCTAGCTGGTTAGCACCCGTTTGTAGATAATTAACTAATCATGAACAAACCATTCATATACATTCGTAAATTATTATTACATCATGTATAACTACATTTGTATAACGTTTACAAATTAGTTATACATTATGTATAACTTGTAACTGAGGGGTACAATTCCCTGACTGTATTGATAAGTATGGTATCATTAAACCACTACCGCTTTATGTACTTTAATTACTGGCCATACAGTACATGATATATAAATATGATGAACACTTCCCACAATGAATCAGTTCCACACAAAGTGGTAATTAAGTATTTATTGCAGCAAAAGGTACATAATATACTTCTCTATTTTACTTTGGATGCGCTTATAAGGCAAAGGAATGTGCGTAGGCAAATCAATAATGAATGTCCATTCTCTGGTTACGCAGGAGGTAATTATACAACCTGAATCTTAGGGAATTATATCTATGGTACACTAGTAATATATAGCGGGAGATACTGGAAGGGTCCCCCCGGTTGTAAGCCAGCAGGGGTAGAGGATCTGTCGGTAGTAGAGAGTCTGGTCAACGATGACTAAGGAGACTCCAAGTACAGGAGACGGTGCAATAGTCTCTTGATCCACAGACGAATACAGCTGTTCTCCGTAGACTGTAGCTCCACAGTGAAGAAAGCTAGCCGGCCTCAGGCTCTCTGAGGCGCAGACTCGACGTGGCTCCTCACAGGGTAAATCCCACACGTGTAGGCGTCGGCGATTCTCCGCTCCATAAATCACAGGACCAAAACAAATATAATCCAGCCGCAAAGGGCTATGTAGTCGTCGGGTAGATTAATCCAGTGTACATGTCCACACGGTTCTCGTCTAGGTCTCCTCGGGTGAAAGCGCCATGAAAGCAGCCCAGCCTGGATAAGCACTCTAGCTGATACGAGGAAGCGTTGGTGATGCTGGTCACTGTAGAACTTTAGCCGCACGATACACTATACACAAATAGACTATTACTGACTTAATAGAAATATGTCGCACTCGACGGTATAGCGCCAAACTCTGACAATTCAGTTATTAATTCGCACGCGGTCTCAATGCTCTATTTGGGGCCAAACAGGCCATACTTCACCGCACGTTGTATCGTGGGTGAGGCTTCAACTTATTGGGTAACTCTACTTCTGTATTCACCTGCGCCATATTTATATGCACGGCGAACAATCTAGTGCCAACCTCATTTCTGTCTCGTATTCCTGGGCAAGGCCGGGCATGTACAGACATGTCTTGACGGTGGCTTTGAACCTGACTCTGGAGGCACGGCCCTGGCGCCTGTGGACCGCTGTCCAATAGGAGAATGAAATATTATGGTCCGTACTAGGCTAAAGGGATATTCCGTGTATATGTACAAGGAATATACAAGGGATATCAAACGATATACAAATACTATGCAATATATATCAATCAATAAATATATATATTCGGTTTAATCTGATCCTTTGTAACAGCCGCCTCCTAATTAGTCCCACCTAATTAGCTAAGCAGAGACAGTCCACTACTCAATGTCTGTTGTGAGGGGTCGGGCAGTTCACAAAGTCATGGGGTCATGGTCGTCATCGATAGTATCGGGGAGCCTTGGCAGTTCTATTAGCCTCGCCACGGGTCGGGTGTAGATCCGTCCTTGGACGAGCACTTCGGCTGCTCGGACCTTTCCGTCGGCACCGGTGATCACTTTGCTTACGCGGCCAGCCGGCCACATAGCTCGGGGTAGTGACTGGTCGATAATCATGACGACTGTCCCTTCTGTCAAATTGTCTCTCTCTTTCACCCATTTCTGGCGGGTCTGTAGAGACGGTAGATAGTGGAGTAGGAAGCTGTTCCAAAACTTGTCAGCCAATACTTGACTGTACCTCCACATTCTTCGGCCGTTCGCTTCTTCAGGCCTGTACATTGTCTGTGGTAGCGCGGGGTCCAGCCGCCCCATCAAGAGTGTGTTGGGGGTGACTGGGTCGACATCTGCTACATCACTTGAGACGTAACCGAGGGGCTTTGAGTTCAATACTCCCTCGATCTCCGTGAGGACTGTCATTAGGACTTCTTCCGCCACGGTCTGGGCCCCAATCACGGCGTACAGGGCTGTCTTTATTGAACGTACTTCTCGTTCCCAAGTTCCACCGAAGTGAGGTGCGTTCGGGGGGTTAAACTGGAAGTCAATCTGGGATGGAGCGAGGTGGGTCTTAAGTTCTGGGCCCATAGCTTGGAAGCTCTCTCTCAGCTCTCTTTCTCTGCCTTTGAAGTTTGTCCTGTGATCAGACAATAATATAGACGGCCATAAGGAATGAGTCTGTGCTCATGGTTGGAAGGAGTTCTATATGCATCGCTCGGGTGGTCATGCATTTGAATACAATACCCCACCGCTTCTCGGTTCCTCTTCCTTTCTTTATATACAGCGGGCCGAAACAGTCCATACCGGTGGAGTGAAAAGGCTTGTCGCCGAGTCAGAGGCGACAGGGAGGTAGGTCAGCCATCCGGGGTATACTGGGCTGCGCTCGCCACTTACGACAGTCTAGACAGGTTCGCTGGAAGCGCCGCACTGCTTCTCTCCCTTGCAGTATCCAATAACGACGTCTGATCTCCGCGAAGACTCTCTCTGCCCCGGCGTGATGCACATCCTCGTCGTATTTCTTTATGATCAGCTCTGTGACCTTGTGTCGGCTGTTTAAGACTATCGGGTACTTGACGTCATCCGGTAAGTCTGGAGCTCTCCGCAGACGACCACCCACTCTGATGAGACCATGGGCGTCGCTCTCGGGGGCTAGGTGGAGCAGTCTGCTGTCTGATGGGACGGGCTTTGCTCCCTGTAGACAGTCTAGCTCATCGGGGAACGAGTCTCTCTGGGCTCGTTGTAGTAGAAGAAGTTCTGCTTCTTCGTAGTCAGCTGCTGTAATGTCAGTAGTGAGCTGAACCTCTGGGTGGTGCCACAGGAATGTCTTTAGCTGCGCACTCTCTAGGGTGAGGCAATCGTCTATGTCGGGGTCTGTGGAGACGAGTGTGTTCAATCCACAGAACATAGATTTCTTGTTTTCGGCCTCCTCTTTACTCGCTTCCCGTGGGGTGGGTGTAGGCCACTCTTCTTCCGGGAGCTTGATGAACTCTGGCCCGTCACTGTATAGGTTGTGACGGGTGAGGTCATCCAGGGACATTCCCCGGGTGATGACGTCAGCTGGGTTGTGTTTTGTGTCCACATACCTCCAGCTTGCTACTTCTGTTAAATCTTGAATCTCTGTGACTCTGACTCCCACGAAGACCTTGTATCTGCACGAATCAGACCGGATCCATGTGAGTACTGTCGTGGAGTCTGACCACAAGATTGTTCTTTGCACCGGAATGGTGAGTTCACGTTGGATTAACGTGGCGAGTTGCGCTCCTGCTAGGGCTGCGCAGAGCTCTAGACGCGGGATAGATTGTTGCTTTCGTGGGGCTATTCTTGAGCGAGCCAGGATGAAAGCAGTATGTATTTCTCCTCCCTCCTCTCGGGCACGCAAGTAGGCCACCGAACCGTAGGCTACTTCGGAGGCGTCGCTGAAGACGTGCAGGTCCATCTGGCACGTCTCCGACCTCACTGTGGGTGGGAAGTAGCTGCGGCGTATGTTGACACCTGGGAGTGAGCTGAGTTCCGTCTCCCACTCTCTCCATGTGGATGCAAGGTGTTCGGGTATGGGGTCGTCCCAGCCCTGGTCCTTGTCCCATAACGCTCTTACAATCATCTTTGCCCTGGTGGTGTAAGGTAGAATACATCCCAACGGGTCATATTGTCTGGCGAGTGTTCTGTATACACTCCATCTGGTGGTCGGTAGTGCAGTCGACCTTCCCTGCTCCTTGGTCAGGGGTGTGTGTTTATAATGGAGCGAGTCTGTTTTGAAGCGCCAGACTAGTCCTAATGTCATTTCTTGGGCTTCTCCTGGGATGGTCGCCATCCAGGTCTCGCTGCTTGCTGCCTTGTCCTCGGGGGAGAGGCTGCGCAATACTTGCGGGTCGCTGCTGGCCCACTGCCTGAGATCAAAGCCGCCTTTGATCAGGGAGGCGCGGAGCTTGAGTAGAAGGGCCTCGGCTTCTTCTGGCGTCGAGACGCTTTGCAGACAGTTGTCCACGTAGAAACTATTTCCTACACTTTGTCGGACCTCTTCATCAGCTGCTGGGTCCTCTGCGACGTGTTTTTGCAGTGCAAACGTAGCACAGCATGGGCTGCATGTGGTTCCGAAAGGGAGGACTTCCCATTGATAGATGGCTGGTTGCTCATCCCCGATCCTCTCTCTCCATAGGAACCGCAGCAGGGGCTTGTCCTCCTCCACTAGTCTCACCTGCAGGAACATCCCTTTGATGTCGCCGCTGATGGCCACCTTGTCTTGGCGGAAACGTAGTAACACGCCTAGTAGAGAGGGGCCGAGTGTTGGGCCGGGCAAGAGCTCTTTATTCAGATTTTTTGATCCGATCTGGTAGCTGCAGTTGAACACAATACGATCCTTGCCGTTGTGGTGGACTTTGTGGTGCGGCACGTACCATGATTCGGTCGTCTGATCGGCCTCTTTAATGTCAATTTTCTTTATGTGTCCCGCTGTGATTAGCTTGTTAATCTCAGCGCGGTACACCGTCTCTTGAGCGGGGTCTCTGGCTAGGCGCCGCTCTGTGTTCAATAGATACCGCTCCGTCGCTTCTTTTGGGGCGTGGAAGGTAGGCATACCCTCTCGCCTCAGGAGTGGAGTTGCGTATCTCATCACTCCGTTGACTTTGACTCTCTTTGTCCCCTGCTCGAGGAGGGCTATAGCGTAAATGTCTTCCTTGGAACGAATGTCTTTCTTTTCGTTCTTAAAGGGCATTGTCTCTAGTGTCCATAGCCTCTCGACATGCTGTAGGAGGGTGGTGTCTTCTTCTGTCACTCTGGAGTGGAGGCAGTTAGTGGCTGCTGTTCGGTTAAGAGACTTAGCGAGGGGGCCTTGTAATGTCCATCCTAGGCGGGTCTCGACTGCTGCAGGACAGCCTCTGGGCCCTGTGTGGACCCGGTCTATCGGGACGATGAGGTCTGCATGGTCGGAGCCTATCAGCAGGGTCGGGGTGGCACCGTCTATGAGCGGTATAGGTAGTTGACGCAGGTGCACATATTTATCCATCAGCTTGGCGATGGGGTAGGTGTACTGCGACAGGCCTATTTCTTGGCTGGTGAAAGCGTTAGTAATCCTATACCGTCTCTCTGGCTGCCCGCTTGCTGCGATAGTGAAGGAGACATTCTCGCCCTTTATCGTCTTTAGATCTCTTCTTATTGTCCGAATCGTCATCTGGTTTTTGCTCCCCCGCAGCCCCAGCTGGGCCGCAGCGGACGCGAGGAGAAGGGTCTTCTCTGACCCGTCGTCAAGGACGGCGTAAGTGTCCATGACCTTATCTTGGTAACTCAGTGTTACGCGGACCACCTTTAAGAGCACCCGGGCGCCCCCGCTGCTGGCGGGGTCAATGTACATAACACTTGCCTTTGTGCTGCTTGAGGGTGCAGGCTTTCTTCTGTTACTGTCGTGTAGGACATCTAGGTGGGCTCCGTCACACCGATTACACCTCTTCTTTAAGCGGCAATCGGCTGCCATGTGACTGCGCGCACATCGGTAACAGCGTCGGTTGGACTTTATCCATTGACTCACCTCGTCGGCGGTCATCTTCTTGAATGTGTCACATTGTGACAACCAGTGTTCCTTTTCGCAGTACGGGCACACCATCTTCCACTTCTCTTTCATCGAGGGGGTACTGTGGTTCTTGCTGCTCGGTACTGATTCTGATTGGTGCATGACGGTCACCAATCTTCGGCCATCGTTTGCTCTCCTAGGTCCCTCTCTGGAGCTTGGGGTGCTCCGCATGAACATATCCAACCGTAGTCTGTTGACTTCTCTCGCCAGGAAGTCGGCTAGGTCTAGGAGGGATGGCTCGGGACCGTTAGGATCACGGTGGTCTCTTTGCCGCCTGAAGCGCTCTTGTCGGGCGGGCGGAAGCTTCTCTAAAATCCTCTCGACATTAGAGTTTGCGTACAGTTCGTGCATACCCTTTTCTCTTTGCGCCCCCAGCATCCCTACCAGGGATTGTACCTTGATAGACAGGTCATCTAGTGAGCGATTGTCTGTGGCTGGGGGTAGGCGGTCAATATGCCTTATCTCTTGTATTACGTAGTCCCATATGCGTCCATATCTTTGGTCGAGTGCTGCTAGAGCCGCTGTGTATGGGGTAGTAGAGGTGGCATAGGCCAGCGCTATATTGTGCGCTCGGGGCACCTTGAGGTGCTTCAGTAGGATAGCATACTTGTACGGTTCATCAGCTACATCGGACATCATTGTCTCTAAGCACATTCGTAGCTCCGTGTACTGTGCTCTGTTCTCGTGGGTGAAGTCCGGAAACGTCGGTGTGCCAATGTATGATGCCATGGATGGCTGGCACATCGGTGAGCGTTGGAAGAGAGGCCTCCTAGGCGAGTCTCCTCTTACGCCTCTTGGTGGGCTGGTACCTGCTGGGTACCATGGCCCGCGTATCCAGGTGCTGTTCCTCGGGGCTGGTCGTGCGTCAAGCTCACCCGTGAATTGAGTCGGGGGTCTGTAGCGCAGAGCTGCGGGGGTAGAGCCTGGGCTGTACTGGACCTCCTGGTCCTGTGGAGTACTGTGCTGCTGTAGGGCTTGACTCTCCTCCTCTCCCTCTTCTTCTTCCTCTGGCAGGTCCTCTAGATCCTGTAGTCGTCTATTTAGCCTCTCCGCGGTGTAGACCGTTTCTTCCTTGTAGCTGGGTCTCACTTGGACCGGTCGGGGAAGGGGTTCGGAGGGGGGTATAGGCTCTCTCTGGTGGTCGGGCTCAGGGTCGCTTGATCGGGTAGGGGAGGGTGCCCTTGACCCTTGTCTTGACGAGGCCCTGGAACCCCGTGCAGAGGGAGGGGGTGTTGCCCTGGTGATCAGCTGCTCCATTATCTGCGCTTGTAATCGGTCGCGCTCGGCTTCGCGCTTGGTGAGAGCGAGGTCGCGCTCTGCTTCTCTTTGGGCACCGGCAGCGGGGCGCTGGGCTTCGGCGGCGGCGCGCTGGGCTTCGGCCCGGTCCCTTACCATATTCTCTTCCGTCTGAAGGCGTCTAATCTCTAGACGTATACGATCTTCGTCACTCCGTTGCTGCACCTGAAGGCGTTCTCTTTCCATGGAAGAATGTTCGCGCTCACTAAGCGTCTGTGCTTGGAGTCGATCGCGCTCTGTTGAGGCTGCTAGGCTGGCGAGGAATGCCTGTGCCAGCATCTTGTCCGCCTCGCTGGGGGAAGACGCTGGTTGAGGTGATCCGCTCCTGGCAGTACTCGTTGGAGATCTGTTCTCCTGTGGCGAGTCCTGGAGATCCATCTCCGGGGTGCTCTCCTCTTCTTGTAGCGGGTAGAGTTCCATCCCTGGAGAGCTGTCTTTATCCTGGAGCTCTCCGGGGACTACTTCTTCGGTCTTGACGGGGGGTAAAGTCATGTTGGGTCCCTCCTGGTCCCTACCGTGAGCTTGGTCAGTTACGTTAGAACTCACTAGGGCCTCTATTGGCGGGGTAGCCTGGTCGATAGGGTCGGACATAATTTTACTATCTACTTTTTCCGCGTTTACCGTCTGTAGAAAGCTAGGTAGTATATTGGCAACGTAATCCTCTAAGTACTGAGGTGTCTGCCGTCTACGCTGCGGGCGATCTACTTTAGGAGAACCGTTTTGTGGAGTGTTCATCATAGGCCATGTCAATATTAATACCACTATATTAATATTACACTAGTTACCCTCCGGCTCGAAGGACCAATTGTAACTGAGGGATACAATTCCCTGACTGTATTGTTAAGTATGGTATCATTAAACCACTACCGCTTTATGTACTTTAATTACTGGCCATACAGTACATGATATATAAATATGATGAACACTTCCCACAATGAATCAGTTCCACACAAAGTGGTAATTAAGTATTTATTGCAGCAAAAGGTACATAATATACTTCTCTATTTTACTTTGGATGCACTTATAAGGCAAAGGAATGTGCGTAGGCAAATCAATAATGAATGTCCATTCTCTGGTTACGCAGGAGGTAATTATACAACCTGAATCTTAGGGAATTATATCTATGGTACACTAGTGTTATGTACTAGAGGCCTGGTCACTCCTGTTTCACCAGGGCAGGCAGGTGAGGGCTGCCAATTAGCCAATTAGTGCTGATTGGTTACCTGCTGGGGAGCTTCAAAGGCAGACCCAGAAACACACATGCACGGTCTGTGCCTAGTGAAAGAGCTGTCAGGTTCTTACAGTCCTTGTCCGTTGGGTTACCAGTACATTAGTTTATAGTTATATTAGTAGTTCCTTGGTTTAGTAGCATTTTTTAGTTAGAGCACAGGGTTTTGGTGTTGATTACACATAGGTTGCGTACCCATGAGCCAGGGTCGTAACAATTGGGGGCTCGTCCGAGATCTTTTACCCCTAGAACTTTGTTTGGTGATTTTTTTTTGTGTTGCACGGGGTGTCATCATATTATGGTTTGGGTGGTGTTCGTTACACATGGTGTAACGTGGGGGCTGAGCCATTTTCATCAAACAGGTGAGTATGCCGTATTTGTTTGTAATTTGATGTGACTACTTATGCTGTTAAAATATATAGTTTAGTAGGCACCACATGTAGATAGGGACATTATTTTCTGGTTGTGGGTTAGCGTCCGGTGCACCACGTACTCCTGGGGCGGTCAATGAAATGATTGTATATGATCTTTGACTGGTAGCAGGTGTGGTTGAAGAAAGTTAGGTCTACAGGGCATTAGTTTAAGGGTAGGTAGGTTAGGGCGGCCAGGAAACACAGGTAGTGTGGTAGGGCTTGATTTAGTGTTTCTTAGGGTAGACATGTGGTAGGCCGGGGTTTTCTGCAGTTTAGACGTAGAAGCATATGTGGTCACATCAGGTTAGAAGGCGCACCTGTTTGGAAAATTTAGTTGGATTTATTTTGTTTGTTTAAGTGTTTGGTGAGCATACCTGGTAGCACCTAACACCCTGCGTGTATGACACGTCTATTTAGGGTGGGTGTGTTTTTTAAAAAAAAAAAATTTGTTGTTTGTGCAACCTGGAAAGGTGCGCTCCGTAGAGCTCACATTTCCACCGTGTTCCATTCTGGTTGTTATTGTTGGCAATTAGCATTATTCATGGTTCTTCAGTGGTTCTTCGTTGTTCTTCAGTGGTTCGTTAGTGGTTCTTCGTGTCTGTGAGGTTGGGTGTGTAGCTTGGGGTGTCTAGTTCAGTGACAATGGCTTCCATCAGGGACTTTGTTGATCGCCCGTCTCATGACTTATTAGACAAATTTTCCAAAGAACAACTGCTCGAGCTTGCTGTGCACTACAAGGTCGAGCTTACTCCCAGTGAGAAACGTTTGAAACCATCTGCCTTGGGTGCTTTGCGGGTTTTGCTCATTAGGGAACAGGTGCTTGAGGAGAGGGTGGAGGAGCCTCCATCGTCTGGCGCGTCTCCGCTATTACCTGGTGTAGAGGGTGAGTGGAGGATTAGGGAGTTGGAGTTTAAGGAAAGGCAGCTAGAGCGAGAGCGTGAGGAGAGGAGAGAGGAGCGTGAGCTTAAGGAGAGAGAGAGTAAAGAGGAGCGTGAGCTTAAGGAGAGAGAGAGGAAAGAGGAGCGTGAGCATGAGCGTGAGTTTAAGGAGAAACAACTGCTGCTGGAGCACGAGCGTGCACAGAAGGAGCTTGAATATAAGTATGCTGCCTTGCAGGCGGGTGCTCTGCATCCAGAGTCACGTTCCGGGTTTGATGTAGGCAGGAATATTAGGATGGTGCCACCATTTTTGAGAAAGACGTGGAAAGATATTTTCCCCTTTTCGAAAGGGTGGCAACCACATTGAAGTGGCCTGATACCACCTGGACACTGCTGCTACAATGTGTTTTGGTTGGTAGGGCACAAGAAGCCTACACTGCTCTGTCCCTTGAACAAAGCGCTGATTATGAACTTGTTAAAGCTTCCATATTGAGGGCTTATGAGTTGGTCCCCGAGGCCTATCGTCAGCGTTTTAGAGGTTATCGTAGGCAGGAGGGGCAGTCTTATGTTGAATTTGGAAAAGAGAAGGAGAACCTGTTTGACCGGTGGTGCACCTCGCAAAAAGCAGAGTCAAGGGAGCAGCTCAGACAGTTGGTTCTCCTAGAGGAATTTAAGAGGTGTGTTCCTGATAACGTTTCCACACATCTAAATGAGCATAAGGTATCGAAGATAGCCGACGCTGCTGTCTTGGCTGATGAGTTTGTGTTAACACACAAGTCTGTCTTTGTAGAGGAGGGCCGTGTGGAGTCCAGGGGTAGTAGGCGTCCTTCTCAGGGGAGCCGGTTCCCGGCACCCGTGTCTGCTGGTCGGTTTACTTCGACTCCTAGGCAAGGTGGCTCTGCTAGTGCATTCCCAGAGGGGGTTATCTGTTTTTACTGTAAGGAGCCTGGTCATATCGTTGCTGGATGCCCTGTGCTTAAGCAGAAAAATGTAAAAACTGTGGCTCTGGTAGAAATCATAGACAGGACACCTATGCCGACATTAGAGGGTGGGGTGCGAAGTATCAAAGGTGCAGACAGGGAGCTAGAGGGCTCCTCAACATTTAGGATGGGGGGATTTGTTTCACTGGTTGGTGAATTAGGATCAAGGCAGGCTATTACAATATGGAGAGATACAGGAGCTTTCCAGTCTCTCATTCTGGATGGGATTTTGCCATTTTCGGAAGATTCTTCATTGCATTCCGGTGCCATTGTTCAGGGCTTTGGAGGAGGCTTTGTGAATACTCCTTTGCATGAGGTCTCGCTAAACTCTCCCTTAGTATCAGGCAATGTTGTCGTAGGAGTGTGTTCTCACATTCCCATAAAGGGGGTGTCCTTCATTCTAGGGAACGATTTGGCCGGTGGCAAAGTGCTGGCTACTCCAGTTGTAATTCCCGTCCCTGTAGTTTCTGAGGTTCCTGATGAGCTCGCACAGAAGCATCCAGGAGTGTTTCCTGTGTGTGCGGTAACACGTGCAATGTCAAAGGTCAAATGTGACACCCATGAGGTTGTTAACTTAGATGGTGATATGACACTTAGTGACACGTTCTTTGTTGAGTTGAAAAGTGGCCCTGATGAGGGTTTTGGTAAGGTGATACCGTCTCATGAGCAGTTGGTACTAGAGCAAAACAAGGATGTCTCCTTGTCGTCCCTCTTTGAAGAGGCGGTTTTAGAGGATGAAATGGTAGATACGTCTCAAGGATACTTTGTTAGCAATGACGTGCTCATGAGAAAGTGGACACCACCTAACCTGTCCAGTCTGGATGACTGGGGCAGTGTGTTTCAGATTGTTGTTCCAGCCGTGTATCGTCCTGATATACTGCATCTAGCACATGATCATGATCTTGCTGGTCACATGGGGGTCAGGAAGACTTATGACCGTGTGCTGAGACATTTTTGTTGGCCTGGTTTGAAGTCAGATGTGGCACAATATTGTCGCTCGTGCCATGTGTGTCAGGTGGTTGGTAAACCAAACCAGAAGATCCCTCAGGCTCCTCTGCAGCCTATCCCTGCCGTTGGGGAACCTTTTGAGCGGATCCTCATTGACTGTGTTGGTCCCCTCCCTCGAACTAAGACAGGGAACCAGTACCTTTTGACTATTATGTGTGCAGCGACCCGTTTTCCTGAAGCCATTCCTTTACGCAAGATCACAGCCCCAGCTATATCCAAAGCTCTGGTTAGGTTTTTTTCGACTTTTGGCCTACCAAAGGTCATTCAATCAGATCAAGGGTCTAACTTCATGTCCCGTCTCTTTGCTCAGGTCCTCCAGCAGTTGTCTATCCAACATTGCCCTTCCTCTGCCTATCATCCAGAGTCCCAGGGGGCGCTGGAGAGATTTCACCAGACTATCAAAACAATGCTGCGGGCATATTGTACGGAGTTCGACAAATACTGGGATGATGGAATCCCTTTGCTTCTGTTTGCTGCTAGGGAGGTAACCCAGGAGTCTCTTGGATTCAGCCCGGCTGAGCTGGTGTTCGGCCACACAGTGAGGGGTCCTTTGAAACTGCTGAAGGAAAAGTGGTTGGCTGACCAGACTCCTTCCTCTACTAATTTGTTGGACTATGTGTGTGACTTCAGGCTTAAGCTTAGTAGAGCATGTGAACTAGCGAAAGAGAACCTAAAGGTAGCCCAAGGAAAAATGAAGGTGTGGTATGATAGGCGGGCCCGACATAGGGTGTTCTCACCGGGAGACAAGGTGTTGGTTCTCTCGCCTATTCTTGGGTCTGCATTACAGGCTAAATACAGTGGGCCATACTCCATTGAGCGCAAAGTTGGTGAGGTCGACTACTTGATTAAAACTCCCGACCGCAGGCGCAAGAGTAGATTATGTCACGTCAATATGTTGAAGGCGTACAATGATAGGGCTCAGATTGACCAGTCAGGGGTCAAGCCTGTGGCTGTTCTAACAGTTTCTGCATCTCCTATTGTAGCCGACTGTTCTGTGTCGAAGGAGATTTCTCAGGGCCGGTTGCCAAACACCCAGATACTAGGTGACTTGGACTCACACCTGTCGTACTTACCACTTCCTGAGCGTACGGATGTGGTGCGCCTACTTAGACAGCATACACGTTTGTTTTCTGATGTCCCTAGTCGTACTAATGTACTCGAGCATGACATTGATGTTGGTAGTGCAGGACCAATTAAGCAACATGCCTATAGGGTGAATCCGGAAAAACGAAGGATCTTGAGTAAGGAAGTAGACTATATGCTGAGACATGGCATTGCAGAGCCCAGTTCTAGTGCGTGGAGCTCCCCCTGCCTGCTTGTTGATAAGCCAGACTGCACTCATCGGTTCTGTACTGATTTCCGTAAAGTTAATACAGTAACCAAGCCGGACTCGTACCCTCTGCCTCGGATGGACGACTGTATCGATCGGGTGGGTTCAGCAGCCTTTGTAAGTAAATTGGATTTGCTAAAGGGATACTGGCAGGTTCCGCTTACTCCGCGAGCACGTGAGATATCCGCTTTTGTCACACCAGAGAGTTTCTGCCAGTATACAGTGATGGCCTTTGGCATGCGAAATGCCCCAGCGACGTTTCAGCGGCTAGTGAACAAAGTCCTGGGCGGGGTAGCGTTCTGTGAGGCATATCTGGATGACCTGGTTATCCACAGTTCCTCTTGGTCACAACATGTGGAGCATCTGGCCGAAGTGTTCAAGCGGTGGGTGATGCTAACTTGACAGTTAACCTTGCAAAATGTGAATTTGGACAGGCCACGGTTACCTACCTGGGTAAGGTGGTTGGACGTGGGCATGTGTGCCCCGTTACAGCTAAGGTGGAGGCTATAGTGGGCTTCCCTGCTCCCATCACCAGGCGGGAGTTAAAGCGCTTCCTAGGTGTAAAGGCCGAATGAGTGTTTTTTGTTATTGATTATTATTATTATTATTAGTATTATTATTATTATCATTATTATCATTATTATTATCAATAGAAGGTTACAATTTATGGGAATGTAATGATTTATGGGAATGTAATGATTGAGGGGAATGTTATGATTCTGTGTAGCCTGTTGGGTGGACTCTGTTGCGCTGGGAGTGGATCACCGGCACCTGTCAGGTGATCGGCCATGGCGCGGCAGAGATCATTAAATAGGTGATAGGAATCACCTGTTGGGCGGTAGCCGATGGGGAAAAGCATATGATTTTCTTACCGCTTCAGCGCTTCAGGACGCTTTCGGAAACTGTTTAGATTACACTTTAAGCAATTAGACCAGGTTATATGACGTTTTAGGATCACTGTGATCAACCCTCCCATGTAACCTACTTATTCTAATTAAATCGGGTCACCACATCGGTGTCTGATAACGGAGCTTAATGTGTGGAAAACTATTTCTTTGGACGTTGAGCGCGTATGGATTCACTCCCCGTCTACACCAAGAAACGGCGCCGGCATGCTGCCGTTACATTAAGTAAGAAAATCGCGTTTATTGAACCCCAACCAGCTTCAATAAAGTGAAAGAGGACTCGCGCAGATATTGACGCGACCCAAGGCAGAGGCGCGCGTCAATAAGCACAACACCAGAGGAGGACTCGCAAGAGGACTGACAACAAGGGGCCAGCATTGTTGTGAGAGACAATCAAAGATCAGCGATCAGCAGGAAGGAATCGATCCACATCAGCACAGTGAATGATCACAGCCCGAGGACATCGCTGCCTGTGATCAGCTACAGGATCGATCAACGAAAGCATCACCACCAAGAGGGGAGGATCTTCCCTCCCGGCTCGAGGACATCAAAGGGAACGTGCGTGAGTAGAATGTTGAATGGAATAGACACTACCACGTACGTGGCGCGCGCAAACGGCGCTGTGGAATATAAGCCAAATTATAAAACTGTCTTAAGAACTGGTGGATAAATATAGACAAGATGTCGGATATTGAAACAGAGAATATGGATTTGACACAAGCGGATATTGAGCTGAAACAACTAATGGCATCACGTAAAGCCAGGCTTGCAGCATGCACCCGCAAGAAAAATGAGATTATTCTGATGATGAAATCAAATGATGAACAAGGAGTAAGAACGGACATGGCACTGTTCAATAAGACACTCAGTGCTTTTAAGTCAGCAATTGAGTCTGTACAGCCGTATTTACAGGAAAGCGATGAGGATGAAACACAACGGTATAAACCAAGAATAGATGAATTCAATGCATTTATTAATGTGATGGAAAAATGGTTGATGGAAGGGAATAAGGAAAGGCAAACTCCAGCCCAAAGTCCAGCTGGGTCTAGGATCCAAGAGTCTCCAGTAGAGACTCAAGATGAGCTGGAAAGGGACCTTCAGGCTACAATAGGCCCAGAGGATAGCGTTTCCAGGGCCCCATCAAGATCATCCAAATCATCAAAATCATCAAGTAAAAGCCAATCATCCAGGTTATCTGCCGCCCGTCGAAGGGCTGAAAACGAGAGGGCCACCATTCTGGCAAAGGCCGCTGCACTTTCAGCCAGACAAGCCATAAGCCTAAAGGAGGCTGAATTAGAGGTTGAAACAAATCTAAATAAAGCTAAAGCCATAGCTGAATTAAGTCTGCAGGCTAGCCTAAAGGAGGCTGAATTAGAGGTTGAAACAAATCTAAATAAAGCTAAAGCCATAGCTGAATTAAGTCTGCAGGAGGCTAAAGCCAAGGCTAAATTAAAGGCTGAGAAGGATAAACTCGACTTTGACACAGACATGGCTGTATCAGCGGCCAAACTCAAGATACTGGATGAGTATGAGACATTATCACAAACCAACTCATCTAGAACCACGAGGTATCCATCACAAATTAACCAGCCACCCTCTCAAGAGGACGGATATGTGTACAAGATGCAACCTAGAGATGGTATGAATGATTATGTTGACCAAGCACATGCTCTAGACACCTCAGAAGGACTACCGATATTGCAATCCACGGTAGAATATGCATCCATAAATGCTGTTCCAAAAACCCCTGTGCAAAGACAGCTCTTGGACCAGTATGCATGGGCGCACACACCACAACAACAACAACAACAACATCAGCAACAACAACGACAGCAGCAACAACAACAACAACAACAACAACAACAACAACAACAACAACAACAACAACAACAACAACAACAACCACAACAGCATCAACAACAGCAGCAGCAACAACAGCAACCACAACAACAACAACAACAACATCAGCAACAACAACATCAGCAACAACAGCAGCAGCAACAACAGCAACCACAACAACAACAACAACAACATCAGCAACAACAACAACAACAACAGCAGCAACAGCAGCAACAACAGCAGCAACCACAACAACAACAACATCAGCAACAACAACAGCAACAACAACAGCAGCAACCACAACAACAACAACAGCAACAACAACAACAGCAACAACAACAACAACAACAACAACAACAACAGCAACAACAACAACGGCAACAACCACAACAGCATCAACAACAGCAACAACCACAACAGCATCAACAGCAACAACAACATCACCAACAACAACAACAACAACAACAACAACAACAACAACAACAACAGCAACAACAACAACGGCAACAACCACAACAGCATCAACAACAGCAACAACCACAACAGCATCAACAGCAACAACAACAGCAACAACAACAACAACAACAACAACAACAACAACAACAACAACAACAACAACAACAACAACAACAACAGAGGCCTCCACAAGTAGTGAGACCCAAACAGCCATATATACAGGCCACTACCACCTGTACAGTATCGACCACCACCATATGTGCTACCTCAGCCACAACCTTGGCAACAACCACATGCTCCATATCAGCATCAGAACCCTGTGCAGCTTCAGCTACAACCATCTGGAGCTACTGCAGGACAACAGGGTCAAACCCAAACAGACCAGGTTCTATCAAATGTCATGGCAAGGCAGAACGACATTGCAGATATACTTGTCTCACAGCAGAATCTGGCGCTACTCCCAACCAGGGAGATTCCCATGTTTAACGGAGATCCTATGAACTTTAGGTCATTCATGCGAGCCTTCGAGTATGGCATAGAAAATAGAACCACCAGCGAGCAAGATAGACTCTACTTTTTAGAACAATACACCACAGGGCAACCTAAAGATCTTGTGAGGAGCTGCCTACACATGCATCCACAGGATGGATATGTGGAAGCCAAAAGACTACTTAAAGAGAATTTCGGTGATGAAATAAGGATAACTAATGCTTATATAAAGAAGGCCTTGGACTGGTCCAGCATCAAACCGGAGGATAGTCAGGCTTTGCGCGCCTACGCCCTCTACCTGAGAGGATGCAGTAATGCAATGCAGGAGCTCCACTATATGGATGAGCTGGACAATCCATCTAACCTACGACTGATCTTATCCAAGATACCCTTTAGGATCAGAGAAAGGTGGAGGTCAACAGCCTACGACATCCAGGAGCGCACTGGGCAAAGAGCCAAATTCAAGTACCTTGTGGCTTACCTGGAAAAACAAGCCAAAATGGCCTCCGACCCATTGTTCGGTGATATTCAAGACTATGGTACTGACAGAGCTGCCCCAAGGTACCTCAAGACGGCAGCCTCTGGATGGCAAGCACGAGCAGGAGCATCAGCCGCACCGGTTAAAGAGAGAAAGGAGAGAAGCAGCTTTGCCACGACAGTGACACCGGCCACAAACATACCGTCAACCGTCGGTAATGTAGGATGCAAGGCAGATGGCTCTGTGGCTTTTAGAACTCCTTGCTTGTACTGTGCAGGCGATCACTCACTTGAAGCCTGCAGGAGGATAAGAGCTCAGAAACATCTAGACAAAATAGAGTTCTTAAAGGTGAAAGGACTTTGTTTTGGTTGTCTCACCAAGGGACATCTCAGTAGGCACTGTAGCCAGCGGATGAGGTGTCAGCATTGTCAGAAAGAACACCTGACTCTGCTACACATAGAGACAAATGACCAAGAAGGACCGGATGAGCAAAAAGGAACAGTCGGGTCAATGGAATGGAAATCACCTCAACAGGAGAGGACACCACCCCTGACCAAGAAGACTGTGGGTAGTGCTCTGGTGAGGCTTGGTGAACATAATGGGGCCGGTAAGGACTGTGCTTTACCCATCGTGCCAGTAAAGGTGAAACAGGCTGACGAAAGTGGGTATGTAACGACATATGCCTTCTTGGACCATGGCAGCTCGGCATCCTTTTGCACAGAGAGCCTCATGAGGAAGCTGAACGCTAAGGGCCGGAAAACATCAATTCTCCTTAAGACAATGGCACAAGAGAAACATGTCCCAGCATATGAGATCTCAGGCCTGGAGGTAGGCAACATCAATGATGACACATTTATTGCACTGCCTACGCTATACACTCAACCAGCAATCCCAGTGTCAAAAGAAAACATCCCTACTCAAGAGGAACTGAAGAAATGGCCCTACCTAAAGGATGTTCACATCACTTACATTGACTCAGATGTGGAGCTTCTGATTGGAGTCAATACTCCGAGAGCCATGGAGCCTCGGCAGATAGTGAACAGCCAGGATGACGGACCATATGCTGTAAGGTCACTCTTGGGATGGGCGGTCTATGGTCCACTGAACGTCAACGCGGTGGATGTGACAAGAAGATATGGTCCACTGAACGTCAACGTGGTGGATGTGACAAGAAGACCCAAAGCCATCACCAACAGTTCGATAAACTTAAAAGATGGTCAGTATAACTTGCCACTCTCCTTTCGGAAAGGAGATGTGATGACACGCAACAACAGACAGGTGGCGACACAAGCCATGCACCTGCAAAAGAAGAGGAAGGATGAAGGGTACCATGCAGAGTACAGACAGGTGGCAACACAACGAGCCATGAGCCTGCAAAAGAAAACAGGAAGATCTAAGAGCAGAGAGAAGACTGTAAGATCGAAGAGGAAAGAGGATGGAATACCTAAGACCACAGAGAAGGTACCTCTTCAAGAACCAAGGAAAGATGGCTGTGTCTGGTACATACCCCATCACAGGGTGTATCACAAAAGAAAGAAAGTGGAAAGAACATGAGTGGTGTTTTGATTCACATCGTCATTCCAATGCACCACCATGGCAAACTCTGGAGTGAAGTGGATTGTGGATCAACTTGAAGATTTTTTATTTTGTGACGTGGAATGTTCTCAGTTGTATTGTGGTGATTCACGTGACAGGTGAATCTGCCACGGCACAGCTGATAACATAAATAGAAAGAGAACTTCGCCCCTGGTGACTTGGTGGTCATAGTGGACGACACAGCGCCCACGAATTCCTGGCCGCTTGGACGGATCCTGGAAACCTTTCCGGATAACAAGGGCCTACTACTGGAGTCAAAGGAGGATTGCCAGCTGTAATGAACACTCGCCCGACCATATTTTGTAATTGTGTTGGCACAATTAGGGGCCGGTGTAAAGGCCGAATGAGTGTTTTTTGTTATTGATTATTATTATTATTATTAGTATTATTATTATTATCATTATTATCATTATTATTATCAATAGAAGGTTACAATTTATGGGAATGTAATGATTTATGGGAATGTAATGATTGAGGGGAATGTTATGATTCTGTGTAGCCTGTTGGGTGGACTCTGTTGCGCTGGGAGTGGATCACCGGCACCTGTCAGGTGATCGGCCATGGCGCGGCAGAGATCATTAAATAGGTGATAGGAATCACCTGTTGGGCGGTAGCCGATGGGGAAAAGCATATGATTTTCTTACCGCTTCAGCGCTTCAGGACGCTTTCGGAAACTGTTTAGATTACACTTTAAGCAATTAGACCAGGTTATATGACGTTTTAGGATCACTGTGATCAACCCTCCCATGTAACCTACTTATTCTAATTAAATCGGGTCACCACATCGGTGTCTGATAACGGAGCTTAATGTGTGGAAAACTATTTCTTTGGACGTTGAGCGCGTATGGATTCACTCCCCGTCTACACCAAGAAACGGCGCCGGCATGCTGCCGTTACACTAGGTATGGCAGGGTACTATAGGAGTTTCTGTAGGAACTTTGCTTCTGTTGTTGCCCCTTTGACCAATCTGCTCAGTCCTAAGGTACCTTTCGTGTGGACTGAGACTTGTCAACAGTCTTTTGAGAGCATCAAGGGTATTCTGATTAGCGCTCCCATTCTGTCAGCTCCCGATTTTCAACTGCCATTCAAGTTGGCAGTGGATGCTAGTGACCTCGGTGCTGGAGCCGTCCTCCTGCAAGAGGATGCATTAGAGGTGGAGCACCCAGTGTGCTACTTTTCTAAAAAGTTTGACAGGCATCAACTGCACTACTCTACTATAGAGAAGGAGGCGCTCGCTTTGGTTCTTGCCTTGAACCATTTTGATGTTTACGTGGGATCCTCCAGTTTACCCCTTGTTGTGTATACAGACCATAACCCTTTGGTTTTTCTTCGCAGCATGGTGAATTCGAATCATCGTTTGATGCGATGGAGTTTGTTCCTCCAGGCGTATAACTTGGATATTCGCCACATTCGTGGGAGGGACAACGTGCTAGCAGACGCCCTCTCACGATCGTAGTACCGGTGTTTGTAGTACCCGTTATCGCTGTGGTGGTAGAGGCCCTGACAACTAAGGGGTCACAGTTGTTTTTTGTTTTGTTTATGGGTTGTTGTGTAGTGGTTGCCTCTTGGGCAACCAGTTTGGTGGGGGAGGTGTTATGTACTAGAGGCCTGGTCACTCCTGTTTCACCAGGGCAGGCAGGTGAGGGCTGCCAATTAGCCAATTAGTGCTGATTGGTTACCTGCTGGGGAGCTTCAAAGGCAGACCCAGAAACACACATGCACGGTCTGTGCCTAGTGAAAGAGCTGTCAGGTTCTTACAGTCCTTGTCCGTTGGGTTACCAGTACATTAGTTTATAGTTATATTAGTAGTTCCTTGGTTTAGTAGCATTTTTTAGTTAGAGCACAGGGTTTTGGTGTTGATTACACATAGGTTGCGTACCCATGAGCCAGGGTCGTAACACTAGTAATATATAGCGGGAGATACTGGAAGGGTCCCCCCGGTTGTAAGCCAGCAGGGGTAGAGGATCTGTCGGTAGTAGAGAGTCTGGTCAACGATGACTAAGGAGACTCCAAGTACAGGAGACGGTGCAATAGTCTCTTGATCCACAGACGAATACAGCTGTTATCCGTAGACTGTAGCTCCACAGTGAAGAAAGCTAGCCGGCCTCAGGCTCTCTGAGGCGCAGACTCGACGTGGCTCCTCACAGGGTAAATCCCACACGTGTAGGCGTCGGCGATTCTCCGCTCCATAAATCACAGGACCAAAACAAATATAATCCAGCCGCAAAGGGCTATGTAGTCGTCGGGTAGATTAATCCAGTGTACATGTCCACACGGTTCTCGTCTAGGTCTCCTCGGGTGAAAGCGCCATGAAAGCAGCCCAGCCTGGATAAGCACTCTAGCTGATACGAGGAAGCGTTGGTGATGCTGGTCACTGTAGAACTTTAGCCGCACGATACACTATACACAAATAGACTATTACTGACTTAATAGAAATATGTCGCACTCGACGGTATAGCGCCAAACTCTGACAATTCAGTTATTAATTCACACGCGGTCTCAATGCTCTATTTGGGGCCAAACAGGCCATACTTCACCGCACGTTGTATCGTGGGTGAGGCTTCAACTTATTGGGTAAGGCTTCAACTTATTGGGTAACTCTACTTCTGTATTCACCTGCGCCATATTTATATGCACGGCGAACAATCTAGTGCCAACCTCATTTCTGTCTCGTATTCCTGGGCAAGGCCGGGCATGTACAGACATGTCTTGACGGTGGCTTTGAACCTGACTCTGGAGGCACGGCCCTGGTGCCTGTGGACCGCTGTCCAATAGGAGAATGAAATATTATGGTCCGTACTAGGCTAAAGGGATATTCCGTGTATATGTACAAGGAATATACAAGGGATATCAAACGATATACAAATACTATGCAATATATATCAATCAATAAATATATATATTCGGTTTAATCTGATCCTTTGTAACATAACTCATTATCAACATTGTTTGTACTTGATTTGTTCATCATTAAATAATGCTATTTAACAATTAGGTTATACATTGACTCAACGAACCATGTCTGAAAATAAATAAATAAACAAGAACTGAACCCAATCGTGCGGATATAGCCATAGTGAAATAGACTGTATTAATATTCCATATACCGTCTTGTTCTCTATGATATTATTTATTGTTGGTTTTATTTATTTCTTACATTGCTTAGTGCGCACATCTAAGAGCCACGCACGCACGCACGCACGCACGCACGCACGCACGCACGCACGCACGCACGCACGCACGCACGCACGCACGCACACACACACACACACACACACACACACACACACACACACACACACACACACACACACACACACACACACACACACACACACACACACACACACACACACACACACACACACAGTGATTGTTACGTACTAGAGGCTGGTCACTCCTGTGTCACCAGGGCATACAGGTGAAGGCTGCCAATTAGCCAATTAGTGCTGATTGGTTACCTGCTGGGGAGCTTCAAAGGCAGACCCAGTAACACACATGCACTGTCTGTGCCTAGTGAAAGAGCTGTCAGGTTCTTACAGTCTTTGTCCGTTGGGTTACCAGTACATTAGCTTATAGTTATATTAGTAGTTCCTTGGTTTAGTAGCATTTTTGAGTTAGAGCACAGGGTTTTGGTGTTGATTACACATAGGTTGCGTACCCATGAGCCAGGGTCGTAACAATTGGGCGCTCGTCCGGGATCTTTTACCCCTAGAACTTTGTTTGGTGATTTTTTTTTTGTGTTGCACGGGGTGTCATCATATTATGGTTTGGGTGGTGTTCGTTACACATGGTGTAACGTGGGGGCTGAGCCATTTCATCAAACAGGTGAGTATGCCGTATTTGTTTGTAATTTGATGTGACTACTTATTCTGTTAAAATATATAGTTTAGTAGGCACCACATGTAGATAGGGATATTATTTTCTGGTTGTTGGTTAGCGTCCGGTGCACCGCGTACTCCTGGGGCGGTCAATGAAATGATTGTATATGATCTTTGACTGGTAGCAGGTGTGGTTGAAGAAAGTTAGGTCTACAGGGCATTAGTTTAAGGGTAGGTAGGTTAGGGCGGCCAGGAAACAGGTAGTGTGGTAGGGCTTGATTTAGTGTTTCTTAGGGTAGACATGTGGTAGGCCGGGGTTTTCTGCAGTTTAGACGTAGAAGCATATGTGGTCACATCAGGTTAGAAGGCGCACCTGTTTGGAATATTTTGTTGGATTTATTTTGTTTGTTTAAGTGTTTGGTGAGCATACCTGGTAGCACCTAACACCCTGCGTGTATGACACGTCTATTTAGGGTGGGTGTGTTTTTTTTTGTGTTTTTTTTTTTGTGTTTGTTTGTGCAACCTGGAAAGGTGCGCTCCGTAGAGCTCACATTTCCACCGCGTTCCCTTCTGGTTGTTATTGTTGGCAATTAGTATTATTCATGGTTCTCTCAAGGGTGGAGCCAAAGACTGTAATGCAGCACACGTGCAGTGAGAAACAGCCTACACAAGTTTGTGCTTCACTGTTAGATGGTAAGTTGTAACCTCTATGCCACATTGTAGACTTGGATAATTACAAGTACATGTCCCCTCTCTCTCTCTCTCTCTCTCTCTCTCTCTCTCTCTCTCTCTCTCTTCTCTCTCTCTCTCTCTCTCTCTCTCTCTCTCTCTCTCTCTCTCTCTCTCTCTCTCTCTCTCTCTCTCTCTGTCTCACACCCCTCCTCCAGCTCCCTCTCTATTAAGCAATAAGATAGATCATTAGCTTCAAATAGACTTGATCCGATCATTACATGTTCCATTTACCTTCATTGCATAATGCTCCACTTCCATCATAACCAGAGGAAGAGAGAGAGAGAGTGTGTGTGTGTGTGTGTGTGTGTGTGTGTGTGTGTGCGCGCGCGTGTGTGTGTGCGTACGTGTGTGTGTGTGTGTGTGTGAGAGAGAGAGAGTAAGAGAGAGAGAGAGAGAACTAGAGAGAGAAAGTGAGAGATAGTAAACCTGTTTAATGATCTAAACCAGGGGTAGGCAACCCTAGGCACGCAGGGGCATTTTCATTGGCACAGGGGGCAGCATAAAAATATATATATATATATATATATATATATATTATATATATATATATATATTTTTTACTTCGCTTTGAAATATTATAGTGAAATATTTTGCACTGTTGTCGCATTTATCTTGTTGAAATCCTCCCACAGGTTCTTTTTTGTAAGTCGACTGTTTTGCACACCCCTATGACAGCTATACAGCTGTTCCCATGGTGCTCAGCTGTCAGCAGTCAGCTGGCCTCCCGCGCCCACGCGCAGTTCCCAGGTAATCACACAGTGCTGCGGTTGCATTCTGTATGTGCCGTCTTTCATGATGGCAACCCCCACTAAGAAAGTTAAAGCAAAGGAAATTCGGGCATTCCAGCCCTCGTGGACAGACGACTACGGGTTTGTGTGTCAGAAGGACCGTGCTGTGTGTACTTTATGTTTAGAAAATGTAGTTTGCAGAACGTCAGGTGTGAAACGCCATTTTGAGACAAAGCATCAAAAAAGTTTCAAAGATCAGGCGGATAAGGCAGAATCAATTAAACGTGCCGTGGCCAGGTATGGAAAGCAAGCCAGCACCCTCAAAGTGTTCACGACTGCTAAAAGCTATTGCATTGCTCATTGCATTGCGAAATGTGGAAAGCCATTCACTGATGGCGAGTATATCAAGGAGGCTTTTCTCTGTAGCTCAGATGTTTTGTTTGAAGGCTTGCCAAACAAAGAGACAATCAAATCAAGGATAAAAGATATCCCCATGTCAGCTTGAAGTGTTGAGCGACGCATCAACGAAATGTCAGAAAATATCAGAGAACAGCAAACAGCTGGCTTAAAAGATGCTCCGTGTGCAGCTTAAAGTGACGAACAGCCCCCAGATAACGGAGCTCAGTAAAGCAAATCTGTTTGTCTGCATTGCACCCCCGCCCCAACTCAGATTTAGGGTTGATACAACCATCATAATAATATTGTTAATAATAATTAGATTGTGAAAAAAACAGCCCACGGTGGGCGGTCGTTAGTGGTTAACATACCGTTGTATTCGTTCGGTACACTACACAGCCGTTCGGTACGGTACACACTGAAACGGTTCCGTTCGGTACGGATACGTGTACCTTTACACCCCTACCAGGCGTGCATAAGAACAGATAATGAAATCTACTGTAAATACAGTAGCTTTTTTATTTTTATCAGGGTGCAACCATTTTGAAACTAATTTCAAATCTAATTGTTGCTACATGCAAAAAATAGGGAAGAGAAACGAACTGCGCTTCAATATATGTCAATAACATTAAGTGTTGTGGTTTATTATCCCGAATAATAAGAGATATTAAAATAATTCATACAGAAGTATGAAGCTTGAAACCCCATAGAAGCTTTTGGGAAGTGTCGTTCTGAAAAATTCCAATGCTGATCGAGAGCTAGCGGTGTCCTCTACAAAATGGCAGCAAAAAAACTACAATTCCCATGGTTAAAATTTTCCAAAATGGTCGCCTCTCGCAAAGTAAACAAGACCAAAACGAAAAGGAAAATCTATCTAATAACACTTTAACCTATTGGTAAACTAACGTATTGATGATAATATACATTATAACTGCTGTTGTGACATGGTCATGATGTTTATACTTTAATAAGTTGGACAAGAAAAACGATACTTTTGTCAAACAGTCTGGAGAGATTGATTTATGACGTGATGTCATTTGCGGTCCGCCGATGGACCGCACGGGTGGAAGAGGTTAAGGGTGAGAGTGAGTTTAACCCATAGCACCGCTACTCACCCCAGTCACTTCACAACATATGAAGTCCATCGTGACTGCACCTTGCGGTACTATCCGTTACACTCACCCCCCTTAAACTCACTCCACTCCACCCAAGACAAACCTGGGTTACGGCACCAATGTAATGGTAGTGATATCATCACCTTAAACTTCGATGCCCCGGGAGAGTTTCAAACCCGTGGTCTCCCACACCGCGGGCAACGGACCGCTATACCAAGAAGTTAACTCACTGCTTTGTAACGTGTCTATGTGTCTTTTAAGGGTGAGAGTGAGTTGAACCCATAGTACCGCTACTCACTCCAGTCACTTCACAACATCTGAAGTCAGAGAAGGAATACTTCAGGATATATGGGATATAGACGGATATTAATAATATAATAATACTAGTGGATAGTTCTAGGCCCTGAGAAACCTCTCCAGTGCACTGAGTCACTAACCCACTGGTAGGGGGGGTTTTGCTGGCTGACTGAGTGCCTGTCACCGGTCTAGGCCTCCTAACATGGAAGGACGTTGTACCACTTGGCACTGTTGTGGTACCTTTTTGTCCAAGATGTTGTAACTTTTCTTTTTCTATAAGAATGTAATTAATCCTCTCTCTCTCACCCTCCTTCCTCCATCACTTTCTTCCTCTCTCTCTCCTCCTTGAGAGTTTCTCTCTTTCAGCTAATCCCCCCCCCCCCCGCCCCCCCCCACTCTCTCTCTCCTTCTCATGGGCTCTTAGCCATGGGCTCTGTCTTCAGGCTAATCCAGTCTGACAATAAGCCAAATGAGGCGATGTCACATTAGCATAAAAGGCAGTTCATAGGCTACTGGAAGACTCCCAATACTGCTCCATAACGCACACACACACACATACACGCACACGTGCACGCACGCACGCACGCAGGCAGGCAGGCAGGCAGGCAGGCAGGCAGGCAGGCAGGCAGGCAGGCAGGCAGGCAGGCAGGCAGGCAGGCAGGCAGGCAGGCAGGCAGGCAGGCAGGCAGGCAGGCAGGCAGGCAGGCAGGCAGGCAGGCAGGCACGCACATACATACATGCATGCATACATACATACATACATACATACATACGTACGTACGTACATACATACATACATACGTACGTACGTACGTACATACATACATACATACATACATACATACATACATACATACATACATACATACATACATACATACATACATACATACATACATACATACATACACAGGAATTAAAACGCTCCATCTTGAGACGGATTTCCATCAATTGGCTACCGGGTATAATATGATTTGTAGACAGAACAACAAGTGCCAATGGCGGGCAGGTTTTAGGTTTGGCGAGTGACATTTCCGAGGTCTGAGAGGTCTGTCCGCCACATGGCGGGTAACAAAATAGTAATGTAAAATAATTAAAACTGCAGTGTGTTTTGGTCTTACGACAGTCGCCTTTTTTGCATCCTCGTGCGTCAATCTCACCTTGTTTACCGACGTCACATCCACCACCTGCTTATGTACCTGCTTGTACTGTAACGTTACGCACGCCTGCTATACCGATTAGCTAACGTTAGCTTAATAGCGTTAAATGGAAGGAGTAACCCGGCCACTAAAAAGAAAACCCACCGCGGTTTACTCAGACGAAAAGGATGAGTGGGACCACCTAACAAAAGAAAGTTTCGAGAGGAATGGACGTTTGAAGATAGCGCTGTTTCAAGAGACTGGCTAGGCTACTGGGGGCTGTAGTGGTGAGTTGTTAACTTGTTCCATGTGCCGCAACTATGTCAAAAAGAAAAACAGAAACAACACATTTGTCATTGTCGTGTTACTTCACAGTACAAATACGTGAGTCCTGCTGTGGTTGTGAGTATCCTTTATTAGCTTAACTCCGTAGCAACATCACACAGGTGTATCTCTCTGGATCTGGTATATCCAGTAGCAGAAACGCATTCACATCATTAGGCTATGTCAGAAAACACATGTGCACAAATCCTGCATTAGGCCTACTTTAGCGGACAAAACCCAAACAAAACTTATTTCTCACACGTTGATCTACCTCTGATACTCATCGGAGCCCATATGAGCGGGGAAACTTGAATGAATGAATGAATGAAAACTTTATTTAACAGATTGCAGAATGGGTACAATACAGTATGGCTCAACACACACAATTGTTAACACAATGAGTGCCAACGACGAGATTAGTCGCCTTAACTCGCCATGCGTTGAGTGCCAATGCCGAGTTTTCTCGTTATTTTCTCGATTATCATTGGGAATGGCTCTGAGCTTGAAAAGGGCAAATACCGCCGCCTATCGTCTCCCGGATGGTAACGCACATCATTGGATTGGATTGGGTGGCCATGTGCATCAGAAAAAAAGTCCCGTCCAGGGTTTTCCCATCTCTGGCAAGCAGTTACCAGATTGACTCAGGACCCTCAGAGCAGCGTCGATTATGTGTTTCGGACTATAACGTTGGATCAATAAACACGATCAATATTTGGAATGGTGATCAGGAATTGGATTAATCTTTTTGCAGAACATCTGATGTGAGGTAACTCAGATAAGGACTCTATTTTACCAGTATTGGGTTAATCAGATGTTTTTTTCATAGCGATCACAACGTGTCTGTGTGTGTGTGTGTGCGTGTATGACGTTAGCGCTGACCAGGTCATGGATAATAGATTTTTCAGCCCGCTTCTCTAGCGTGGATAAGTACACATATACTATCGATAATCTAGCGTTTATTACAGGACCAGTACCACCCAGCACACCATCTTTTTCAACTGCTGCCCTCTGGTCGAAGGTATAGATCCATCCAGTCCGGAACTAGCAGACTGACCAACAGCCTCTATCCAGGGGCTGTCAGGCTGCTCAACGATCAACATCAACTTACCGCCCCGCCCCGCACCCCATCCCCCCCCTCGCACCCCCTGTCCCCAACCCCCGGTGACATAACTCCCACTTCTCCATTAC
The DNA here is from genome assembly GCF_963971535.1 of Notolepis coatsorum. NCBI lineage: Eukaryota > Metazoa > Chordata > Actinopteri > Aulopiformes > Paralepididae > Notolepis > Notolepis coatsorum. The sequence continues at coordinate 85,947,769 of NC_140171.1, read as the reverse complement.
AACAATAACTGTGAACCGGACTTGCATTGCTGCACTATACACAATTTCATCCATGCACTAGCACTATTGCACTTGGTACATTGATGGTATATTATTATTATTATTATTATTGAGGACATTGGGACATTGATACTATATTATTATATTATTATTATTGACATTATTATTTTGCACATGCTATATTTTATGTTTGTATGCCGGTGATGCTCCAAACTAAATTTCGTTGTACCAACAATGACAATAAAGATTCTATTCTATTCTATTTGAAAACGATTCATAAATCAGCCGAAAAATGACAACGTGTTTTGTGTATTCCACTAAAGGGCTATTATCACGGAATTTCTCTGAAATTACTAGAACTCTCCGAAACTATACTCGTATTCAAAACGGTAAAAAACGGAAATGTACCAATGAAAAAACAATCCGTGTCGTACATGTTGACTGCAAGCAAGTCATTGATAAGCGTTCGCAAATATCCCCGACCGCCCATTGACTAAAGCGCTGGCACTCAAGGGGTTATCTGGGCAAAGGGGCGTGGGACCCAATGTGTTAAGGGGATGCAGACCAGATAAATACGTTTGTCTTGTTTACATCAGGGTCCCATATTATCAATTCATATTATGATTAATTGAAAATGGGGGACCCTGATGTAAACAAGACAAAAGTATTTCTCTGGTCTGCATCCCCTTAACAATTGTGTGTATTGAGCTGTACTGTATTGTACCCATTCTGCAATCTGTTAATACAAATTTCAATCAATCAATCAATCCCCATTTTCAATTCATAGTGACATTTATGACATACACAACATACATGACATTGTGACATTTATGACACAATGATTTACAGATACAGGTATATAGTACTGTTACATTTGTCACATATACGATATGCAAATATACAGTACTGTTACCCAGAGATCCTAACAGTAAATATATACATATGATGAGGAGGAGACTGTACATTAGGAGGGGGTGGGCAGGTAGTAAAATATATATACATACGGTGGGGAGGAGACTGTCCATTGGGGGGGGGGGGGGGGGGGGGGTGCTCTTTGAAAGTGGTTTTGAATGTGGGTAGGGAATAGGATTCAAATTTTTTTACGGCTGTGGGTAGGGCGTTCCACGTTGTTGTGGCATAATTGTGAAACATGTTTAGTCGCTTGTTTGTATGATAACAAGCCTTTTAGTTCATGGTGCAAAAAACTAAAAGAGCCAGTTGTGTGTTTTTGCAACATATGTCACAGGGAAAAATTACAGTGTTAATGGGAAAAGGGTGCTAGCTCGCCATCAATCAGAAGCTAGCCACAAGACTTGCATTCACGCTCTCCAGCACACAGCCTCCTTGCCTGGCGCGACAACCACAACAGTAGGGTCTATAGTCACAGTCAGGACAGTAGGCTCTACAAGTAGGCTCCCTTAAAACGCTGACGCTATTAAAAAAAATACAGTGGAGGTTAAAATAAGATTATGACTTGGCCTGAAAAAAAGTTCAGTCAGGAGATATTTTTTTGCTTTAATCCCTGCATGCATGCATGCATACATACATACATACATACATACATACATACATACATACATACATACATACATACATACATACATACATACATACATACATACATACATACATACATACATACATACATACATACATACATACATACATACATACATACATACATACATACATACATACATACATACATACAGACAGACAGACAGACATACATACATACATACATACATACATACATACATACATACATACATACATACATACATACATACACACACACACATATACACATACACATACACATACATACACATACACACACATACACACACACACAGACACACAAAACAAACACACACTACACAACACAAGCAAGCATGCATTCATACGCAGAGGAATATTACTGTAAATTGTACAGCATTTATGAAAACCATATTAAATATAACCATATCAAATGACGGGGTTCCGGTCGAGGATGGAGTAGTCGCTCATTGCCACGATGTGACTCCCGTATTTTTATATTTAGTCCTAAAAGCCTCTTTTTATATTTTCAACTCGGTTAAACCTTTTTGTATATACCCCCTTTATGTTTCTACCTATTTTGGCTGCAAGAACCATAATGGCGACGAGACAACTGAGAAATGAATCCAAGAAGGACGACGCTCCCGCTGATATAACCGCCATTGCTGGGCTAATAGAAGAGATCGTAAAAACTGCAAGGAAATTACTAAATCCAGATTCAACCCTGCCATTGGAAAGAGGAGCATTTTCCCTATCCATAGATGTATGATTTGGCCATAATAAGGTCAAGGTCAAGTTCAAGGTCAAATATGAATTTATAATTAAAGTCGATTATCATTAATTACTGTATCTACAAATCCTTCTGTTTAATCATCTTCCCGCGGTTCATTTGCTTAGATTTTTTGTACACATGATCTCAATAAGGTGGTGAATGAGCTCAGTGAGCATTTTCTCCTACCCGTATACATTTTTGATCAAAGATGCAAAAATCATAAATCATCATTTATATTGGGGCGGCTACGTGGCGCAGTGGGCAAGGCGCTCGCAACGAATGCTGGAGACTAGGCTCGAACAGGATGCCTCCTGTTCGAGCCCCGCTCTCCACATTGCTTTCAGTTTAGCTGGTTGTCCACAGTAATACACATTGGCCGTATTACAGGGAGGGAAACTGAAGGGTGGGGATATGGCGTTGTGAACAGCGACTCCTACAGGTCGGTTGGTGCGCCTGCGCAGTAGAATCAAGAAGCGACAGGGGCGGGGCCCCTCCAAAGCCCAGACCCCCGACGCTGAAAGATCGAGCCGCGCAGGTGAAAAGATGCGACGGCTGTTACCTCGAGTATCGGAGGGGACTCGTGCTATGTATGACTTAGTCCACATTGCAGCCGGCTTGTGGGAGGCAAGAAACAATGTTCGAAGACAGGGGAGGGTTGGATTGGACGATATGAAATTTGGGATGGGAGAAAAATAGAAAAATGGGAGAAAAAGTGGATAAAAAAAATCATCATTTATATTCTCCTTTTCTTCATTACAATTTACTCAAGCCTAGTAACAGACACAATATTTCTGACACTGGAAATACATACCCCCAGGTCCCTAGATGTTCCTAGATACCAAGAACATGCAAATTGACCTTGCAGAAGTGGAGCAATCTTCCATTTACTTAGGCATGTACCTTTAGGCGAAATACGACTTACAGCTTATCAGGTTAGCCAACGAAATCAGAGCGTCCGCTGCCTCGCTCGAAACCAAACTCGACAGCCTCTGGACGTCGGTTAATGACCATGTCGAGCGTCTGACCTCCATGGAAGACGGCTTGAATACTTGGACTGGCAGGGTGGACGAGCTAGAGGCTAGGTGTACGGCGCTAGAAGAGAGCAATTATAAGCTAAAGGCTAAGCTAACCAACGTTGAGTCCCGGAGCCGCCGGTCTAACATTTGCATATTAGGACTGGATGAGTCCGTTCATAGCGACCGGCCCAGCGACTTTTTTGCGGAGGTACTGGTTGAAATTCTGAGGAAGGAGGTCCTCCCTACGCCACCCGAGCTGGGCCGGTGTCACAGGGCCCTTACTGCCAAGCCAGCACCCGGCTCCAGGCCTAGAGCGGTTATTGCTCGCCTACATCACTATCGAATAAAAGAGAGGATTATCTGGGAGGCACGGAAGAGGAGGGGAACGCTGAAATACAGAGGGAAACCAGTCCTAATCTTTGAAGACTACTGCCCTGAAGTCGTGGAGCAGCGTTCCCGCTACAAAGAAGTCATGGGCCCCCTCTACAAGCAAGGTCTCAAGCCGTCTCTTCAGTTCCCTGCAAGACTTATCATCACAGCCGAAGACGGCGCAAGAAAACATCTTTCATCGCCTGAGGACGCCGTGGACTTCTTGAGGACCCGGCGTAAAGGGGCCTCAACACCGGCCTCACCAGTACCAAACGCGGTACTAGCCTGATTTTGGGCCGTTAGCACTTCGCTATGGCTAACGCGCAGAGCGTCATATCACTCTATATTTCTTTGTTCTTATAAATATGGTTGACTGTGTGACGTTATGTGTCGCCTGGATGCTTTATTTAAATTTTTCTCTGCGTCTGACTTAAGGGGGGGTTGGCCTGGTCTGTTTTGTATAACTATTACATAATGCCATTTTATTTAAATTTTTAAATTTTAATTTGTTTTTTATGTCTACTATATGCCGGGGAGCTAAGCGCTAGCTTTGTTTAAATGACCTAGGACTTCTATGCGTGTCACTTACGCCTCGTCACGACTTGGCTTAATGCCTCCGTGATGCATTTTTTAATTTTTTTTTAGTGTGTGTGTACATATTTTTTCGGACTGGGGTCTCATGGATCCATCAGCCACGCTCTTCCAGCTACGTTCTGCTAGCCACACACATGGCAAATGGTCGCGTTTGCGGCCAGAGGCGTCATCATCTGCTGTTGACCTGCTAGGCCGCTAAAATATCAAACTTGTCAAACATCAAATATCAAACTTTTGCACATCGCCCTGTCCTGACACGGCGGTCTAATTGCGCTATGACAAGGCAGCAAGCTACTCTGTGTGAACCATAGGAAACAATGGACCTGTCAGCAGAGTATCGCCCTCTTCCGGCCTGATGGACGTACTGCACACGTTTATCATGCAGTACACAGGTTATTTACCCCCCCCCTTTTTTCTCTTGCTATGGTTCCTGTTCTAGGTTTCTTGTTTAAACTTACCTATGTTCTTATAAGGTTTAATGTGAACTTTTCCATTTACTCCATGTTTTGAGGCTTTTTCATTTTTTTGTTTATGTTTGGGAGTGTGGCAAGCAGCCACTGAGAGAGTAACATACTTATGGTAGGTTTGAGGGTTTTAGGCCCTATGGTGAGTCCCTGTGTTGTTGGGGAAAGGCCCACCGGTCCCGCACCTTTATATGTTTTTTATGTATGTTTTATGTATGGCTCAGGACACATGTCTACTACTGACAATGTTTGTTTTATGTATGGCTCTAGGTACATATGCTTAGTGGTTAAAATAGGTGAATTTACACACACCCTAATATTCTATAGCTATGGCTAACTCTGAGAGCTTTAAGCTCTGCTCCTGGAATGTTCGAGGTCTTCAGAAACTAGCGAAAAGGAAGGCGAAAGAAGGAGAATATTTCTATTGCTTTATTACAGGAAACCCATATGGGACCCAATGACACCGCTAAACTCCAAAAGAGTTGGGTGGGACAGGTCTTCGCCACAAACTATTCTACATTTAGTAGGGGAGTGGCCATACTGATCAATAAAAATGTCCCCTTTAGACTCATAACTTCCTCTTTAGATAGCCATGGTCGCTATGTGATTATCAAAGGGGTTCTTAAGGGTAAAGAAATGACATTTATGAATGTATACTGTCCCCCAGGCTACTCCCCTGACTTTATATTCAAAGTATTTACTGAATTTAATGGCCTGGCCTCTGAGAATGCTTTTGTGGGCGGAGACTTTAACTGTCACCTTATACCGTCTCTTGACAAACTCCCACCCAGTTCGGCTCCCCCTCTAGACAAGAAAAAATGCTCTCCTCCATGTACAGACATTGGATTCTCAGATGTCTGGAGAACCCTTTGCCCATCCGAACTGAAGTTCACCTTTTTTAGCGGCCCACATAAGAGCAACAGTAGAATAGACTATTTCTTCATCCCTTCCTCTAAGCTCTTTCTGGTATCGTCCTGCACAATTGGAAGCAGGGGTGTAGCTCCAGATTCTGGGCCCCATGAAAGAATGTATTTGTAGGCCCCCAGTGAATGCGAGCGCACGTAAGCGCGCGAGCGGAAATTTTTTTGCCCATTTTTTTATTGATGAAAACGCATAATATGGTTTTCACCTATACATTCGGATCAGCAGTTCAGCACCTGCACTGTTGGTGGGTGAGCCTAGTAAAGGATGTCGCATTGCGTTCATCTTCAATGAATGGACCAATGCAATAGTCTACCAAAGCCCCCCCTCTCTCTCTATATATCTCACACACACACACACACACACACACACACACACACACACACACACACACACACACACACACACACACACACACACACACACACACACACACACACACACACACACACACACACACACACACACACACACACACACACACACACACACACACACACACACACACACACACACACACACACACACACACACACACACTTCAGAAAGAAACATAGTATCAATGAGAGCATCAATAATATACCTGAGTGATGTCTAGTAAAAAAAAAAAAAAATGTTCGGAGCCCCCCCCAGTGCTGGGCCCTTGGAATCATCCTAAGCTACCCCCCCCCCCCCCCAGCTACGCCCCTGATTGGAAGTATTGTTTTATAGGATCACGCCCCATATATATCTGGTCTACTCCTTGTCAGAAGAGAGGGCGCTGTCGAGACATTGGCGTCTTAACCCATCATGTTAAGGATGATAGGTTTGTCTCCTATTTCGAATCGGAATTTAAAATGTTCTACTCAATTAACTCACATTCTAGAGATAACCTGTCTCTGGTCTGGGAAACATCCAAGGTATTTTCTCGTGGACTGATTATGTCTTACGTATCATCCAAGAAACGCAAGAAAAATTAACAATGCAAACTTCTTGAATCCAAACTAGCTGACCTTGAGAATCAACATGTTTCAAACCCAGCCCCGGCTGTGCTTATAGAGCTTACGGCAACCAGAACTGCGTTAAACACTCTTCTGATCCATGACGCCGAATACTCTCTTAAATTTGCCAGACAAAGAATGTACGAACACGGTGACAAGCCTGGCAGGTGCCTAGCTAACTTGAAAAGTGTGCCTCCTATAGGCCTATAGCCCTACTTAATTCTGACCAAAAATTGCTCTCCAAGATCCTGTCCATGCGCCTAGAAAAAGTGCTCCCTTTCATTATTAACGAAGATCAGACTGGTTTTATTAAGGGTAGGAACTCTACCGACAACATGAGACGGCTCCTTAATATCATCCAACTGGTTCTGTCTCTCGAGGCGGAGAAAGCATTCGACCGTGTATAATGGCCGTATTTGTTGCTAACCCTCGCTGAATTTGGCCTAGGAAACACTTTTATTGACTGGGTCAAGGTTCTTTACAACTCATGGATGACGGCGGTTCTGACTAACGGGCTTAGGTCTAACAATTTCCTCTACAACGGGGGAACCCCCAGGGGGACCCTCTTAGCCCTTTACTATTTGACATGGCCATAGAACCACTCGCTCAGGCCATTAGGCAGTCAACCGCGGTCTCAGGTATTAGGGTGGGCGAGAGGGAGCACAAAATCACTCTTTACGCGGACAACGTACTGATCTTTATATCTAAACCTGACTCTTCCATTCCATGTCTAACCCGCATGATTTCCACATTTGGAACCTTCTCGGGTACAAAATTAACTTTTCCAAATACGAAGCAATGCCACTTGGGACACTTAAATCCATCCCGATCCTGCCCGAGCCCTTCCCATTTCGCTGGTCGCCCTCCGGCTTTGTTTACTTAGGAGTATTTGTGACACCCACCTATGATACATTGTTTAAGGCCAACTTTCCCCCCCTTTCAGACACCATAAGGGCAGACTTAGTTAGATGGGCCCCTTTACCAATCTCCTGGCTGGGTAGGATAGCCCTCGTCAAAATGAACGTACTCCCCAGACTATTATACCCTCTCCAAATGATTCCAGTGCTGCTGACAAACAAGGTTATCAAGGTGCTAGAAGGCTGGCTAAGCTCATTCATTTGGAATGGGAAGAAACCGCGTCTGAAAATGGCCAAATTACAGATTGATGGTGAAGATGGGGGTCTAGATCTACCTAATATAAGACATTACCAACTAGCAGCACACCTTAGGGTACTTGTCGGTTGGTTCAGATCAGACCCACTATCAATCTGGCTAGACATTGAATCCTCGCAATCTAAGTCCCCCCTGTGGAACCTACTATTTATCAAAGACTTTAAGTCTGTTAGGAAAATATGCTCTAACCCCATCACACTATGCTCCGTCAAGGCCTGGAAGACTGTCCGTAAGGTGGAGGGCCGATCGTAGGCAATCCTGACTTTAAGCCAGACCAAATTGGCGGCGGCTTCAAGACCTGGCATACGCAGGGCATAACTAATCTTGGCCACTTGTTTGATGGCCAGACCCTAATGTCCTTTCTACAGCTGCAGCAGCGGTATGGCCTATTGAAAATGAAATTTTTTAAATACTGTACTTACAAATTAGGCAGTTTATCACCAAGGACACCTCACTGTTAATTAACAGTTCCACCTCGAAGGTGGAGAAAGCCCTCTCCTTGCAGATTCCTAAAAAACAAATATCTATTTTCTATAGTACTCATTCATCTTTATCTTCCCTTGTCACTAAACAGTCCTGGGAAAAAGACTTGGACATAGAGATCACGGACGAGGACTGGCAGGATGCATGGACCTACCCAATACAAATCTCTGTTTGCAACCGCACCAAGTCTATCCAAGTTAGAATCTTACACCGCATTCATATTACCCCTGCCCTTAAGAGTAAAATGGATCCCAATGCATCCCCACTCTGCTTTAAATGCAAGATAGAGATTGGAAACCACGTCCACTGCTTTTGGTCCTGTGTAAAGCTCCAGAGCTATTGATTCGACATCGTAGAGGACCTATCTGATATATTCCAGACTCCCATCGAACTGGATCCCCACCTGCCTCTTACTAGGCCCCCCAGATATTCATATTGCCAATTTCAAACATAGGAAACTGTTCAATTTGTTGACATTTGCTGCTAGGAAAAACATTCTGTTCTGGATCAAGGACGAGGTCCCATCAAAGAGGTCATGGCACAACATTATTATGGACTGTATTCCTTGTGAATACATCACGTGTATGCTGCACTCCAAGTTGGACACTTTTTATGAAATATGGGACCCATATCTATCTCATATTGGACCTGCGCTATCCACCACTGTACTCGCCGGATTTCCCCATTACTCTTAGCCTCCCTAGACCTCACTAATGTCTTGTGTGTAGATGCTTTGGGTCGTTGCAGAAGGTATCATAATGTACTTAGAAGTACATGCCTATTCGCACGCACACACACACACACACACACACACACACACACACACACACACACACACACACACACACACACACACACACACACACACACACACACACACACACACACACACACGAAACACGTGCACTCACACATATAATCATGCACACATAAAACACACATCCATACTAAACGCACACATATAAAACACACATATACAAAATAAACGTACACACTCCACACACACAGTTTATCAGTACACTGGGTGCTATCGTGGACCAGGAGTTGACTCCCTAACCGCCACTTCTGCTGTATATACAGTACAACAGTGAATATTTGAGCCGTGTCTTTGTTGTTTGTCTTTTGTCATGTCTGATAATGTACTTTTATAGTTTATATTATGTCTTTATTATTTTACTATCATTTCTTTTGTTATAATAATTATAATAATTTAGGACCTGCTCAGAGGTCATCAATCGGCACACATGCGATGCATGCATGCAATTCGTATCTGCGATTAACCCATCCCGTCGTCCTTCCCCCCCAAGGGCAGCCGGGAGCAGACAGGCGTCAACGTGAGCCGCGCCAGGGGACCAATCCAAGTGCTCATGTCCGTCTTCGTCAAGGACGCCACAGCGTTAGCGATCTATTGTTGTGCATGTTTTTCCATTGGGTTTATCTTATCGGGGGGGAAACCCTTGCGAGCACGGGGAGAACATTATTGTTATTATTGTTATTATTGTTAGTGTTATTGTTGTTAGTGTCTCTATTATTATTACCATAAATCTATTGTATTGTGATGTCTTGTTCTATGTTTTGAAAAAGAGAAAATAAAAACATACCAAATGACTAATTTATTAATTTAATTATAGCAGTTAGTTTATACCGTTGTAAAATACCATTCACTTAAGGTTTGGCTCATGGCCCCTAAAAACAGGAGGCCAATGTACACAGAAATATGTGAGAAAAACTACTTTTTAGGCTGTTAACTGATTAAGTCAAGTCAGGTGTTCCTTTATTAATCCCCTTGGGGGGATTCAAGTTTCGGGGTATAGGGGGTACAGGTAGGATAGGTTGTAGTAATAATAGAATATAGAACAAAATTCAGGTAGTAACTCTCTCTGTACCATTTGCCCGCACAGAACAAAACAGCCTGTTCCTATTCTGCCCCATCTACGTGGAACTTATTACAGAAGGAACTGAGGCTCCCGAACCTAATTGCCATTGGAGATGTTAAGCTTCTTATACGGAATATTGAAAGGGCATCCATGGTGGCCTGTTCTTGTTCTTGCTCTTAATTTAATGTATCTAGATTTTAGCCTCTCTTACACTTTTAGTTGTGTTACTTGTCTATCATAGAAAGCACAGTACAGCATCTAGCTCTATGCAGCTAAAGTTCACAGTGTGTAGTGCTAGCCTGTAGTGCGGAGCATCAATAGAGGGCTGGCTTCGGTCACACCGTGATCCACACACACACACACACACGCGCACACGCACACGCACACGCATACGCACACACACACACACACACACACACACACACACACACTGCATATGCATATGTGTCAATAGAAAACTGCCCTTGGCAACAGATTAACCTTTGTGCGTCCCGTTTTCATACACACTAAAACACACACACACATACTTGGGAGCCTGCAGGTACATGCACGTGTCTGTATTGATAGAAGATTGCTCTTGGCCATGAATTAACTTTTTGTATACTTCATTACCACACATGCATACACACACACACACACACACACACACACACACACACACCCACACACACACACACAGTTCTTACTTTAGGTCCTGGAAGGGTTCTGCTCTGACATGTGACGTCTCTACCGAATGAGCAAACACCACTCCCTCGGTCCCTGGAAAGAGAAAGAGAGAGAAAGACAGAGAAAGAGGGGGAGAGAGGAGAGAGAGAATATATACAATAAGTAACAATAAGTAAGCATGTCATATAGACCATGGTTGCAAATATTATATGTCTGCTTTCTCTCTGTAATACTCAATAAAGAATCGTCTCTCCTGTGTCACCCGTTCCCTGTCTCTCTCAGCCTTCATACTCTCTCAATAAAGAACCGTTTCTCCTGTTGTTCCCTCTCAGCCTTCATACTGTCTCAATAAAGAACCTTCTCTCCTGTGTTTCCCCTACTCTGTCTCCCTCTCAGCCTTCATACTGTCTCAATAAAGAACTGTCTCTCCTGTTGTTCCCTCTCAGCCTTCCTATTGTCTCAATAAAGAACCTTCTCTCCTCTGTTTCCCCTACTATGTCTCCCTCTCAGCCTTCCTACTGTCTCAATAAATAACCTACTCTGCTATGTCTCCCCTATTCTGTCACTCTCTCAGCCTTCCTACTGTCTCAATAAAGAACCAAGTGTCTACTGTCTCTCTCTCTACTCTGTCTTCCTCTCAGCCTTCCTACTGTCCGAATAAAGAACTTTCTATCCTGTGTCTCCCCTACTCGGTCTCCCTATCAGCCTTCATACTGTCTCAATAAAGAACCTACTCTCATGTGTCTCCCTCTCAGCCTTCCTACTATCTCAATAAAGAACCTTCTCTCCTGTCTCTCTCTACTCTGTCTCCCTCTCAGCCTTCCTACTCTCTCAATAAAGAACCTTCTCTCCTGTCTCTCTCTACTCGGTCTCCTTCTCAGCCTTCCTACTCTCTCAATAAAGAACCTTCTCTTATTTGTCTCCCTATCAGCCTTCCTACTCTCTCAATAAAGAACCTTCTCTCCTGTCTCTCTATACTCTGTCTCCTTCTCAGCCTTCCTACTCTCTCAATAAAGAACCTTCTCTCATTTGTCTCCCTCTCAGCCTTCCTACTGTCTCAATAAAGAACCTTCTCTCCTGTCTCTCTCTACTCTGTCTTCCTCTCTGCCTTCCTACTCTCTCAATAAAGAACCTTCTCTCTTGCAACAGATTCTCAACATGCCTATAGAGCTGGTCACTCTACTTCTACTGCTTTGATACAGATGACTGATGACTGGCTTAAAGCTATAGATAACTCTATGTTGGTGGGAGCTGTGCTGTTAGATTTTAGTGCTGCATTTGATGTGCTGGACCATTCTCTACTGGTTGAGAAACTTAAATGTTATGGTTTTAACTCTTCTGCTTTAAAGTGGATACTAAGTTATTTGTCCTCTAGATCACAGAAGGTGTATCTAAATGGCAGCATGTCCAGTAGCAGAGGTCTAGAGTGTGGCGTTCCGCAAGGAAGTTGCCTAGGACCTTTGCTCTTCTCTGTATTTACTAATGACCTATCTTGGGCTACCAAATGTGCTACAACAGTTCTTTATGCAGATGATTCAACATTGTATTACGCTGTACCATCATGCAATGTACTTAATGCAGTTTTGAGCAGAGAACTTAAAGTTGTGCATGACTGGGTAGTATGTAATAGACTTGTCCTTAATATCTCCAAGACTAAATGTATTGTGCTGGGAACAAGGCACAGGTTATCTACAAATCCAAAGCTTCATTTAAACTTGTGTAATTCGGCAGTTTAACAAGTTGAAAGTACTAAACTCCTTGGAGTGATGCTGGATTGCACTCTGTCTTGGTCTCAGCATATTAATTATATTGTTTTAAAAATGGGAAGAGCAATTGGTATTTCCAGGAAATGTGCTTATTTTGTTGCCCGTCCCCTTTTATGTCAGATAGTGCAAAGTTTAGTTTTATCTTATGTCATCTTGACTATTGCTCTGCGATGTGGTCATCTGCTGCCAGTAGTGACCTCAGGAAGCTCCAGGTGATCCAGAGCAGGTGTCTGCTGTTTCTATGAGGTGTGTTGAGGTATCATATTGGACTGCATTTATGTAAATCCAAAGCGCTTTACAATTTATGCCTCTCATTCACCCATTCACTCACCCATTCACACACCAACGGTGGAGGCAACCATGCAAGGTGCAAACCTGCTCATCGATAGCAGTTATGGGTCAAGTGTCTTGCTCAAGGACACTTCGACACAGTGCTATTGGCAGTGTTGTAGTACTCAAGTCCAGAACTCGGAATCGAGTCCTGGACTGATTTCCAGGACTCGTGACTCAACTTGGACTTGAACACTGATGACTCAGACTCGAGCATTGACTGCATTCTGACTCGGAAGGTGCAGACTCTGACTTGTTAATTGATAAATAGTTAGTTATTTTAAAACAAATGTGTAATAGGCCATAATCATTTGGCATAAGATATTGATGGCTAGTGCATTTGTTTGGCTATTGTGTCACAAAGTAAATAAACTCCCTTGGTGACCGCTGTGTCATTTATGTTTAATGTAGACCTTTTTTTATTTGTATGTCAGCTCTTTGACTGCCAAAGTGGAGTGGACTCAACCTTGATGACTCTGACTCGGACTAGGGTAACAGGGACTCGACTCGGACTCGATATTCTGGCTCTTCTTTGGTGACTCGGACTTGGACTCGGACTCGAACACAGGGGACTTGAGACTCGACTCGGACTCGAGATTTAGTGACTCAACTACAACACTGGCTACTGGCAAAAACGAACACACTTAGAACCAATTCATCATTAAGCCCCAAGTGAGTGCCAAATGTTTAGAGCTTCTCGTTCAAGACGTGTTTCTTTTAGACCCCCCCCCCCTCATCTAGAAAGGGGACATTTTTCAATCTATTGGATCTAAGTGTGTGTTTATGAAATACTGTAATTATATTTTCATACAAAATTGATAATGGCTTGGTGATTTGTTGTTGCTGTTGTTGCTTTTATTGGACTTGGCCGGATCATGATTCTGTGTTACTTCTTACACCTAAAGACATCTAGGATTAGAATAGATTCAAATGTATTGTCATTATACCTTTTTTTCTATTGAAATTCTACAAAACAACACATTTGTAAGTTTTTGAAAGATTGTGCCCCCCCCCCCCCTCCCCCCCTCCCTCATATGCCTCACTGTGGTTTGGTTTACTAACATCCCCTTCTGTCTCATGAGCAAGGCTGTTTTGAAATCTTAAATAATTATATTATATTAGATTCAAATGTATTGTCATCATACAGCACAATTACAGTACAACGACAAGACGTTTGGCATCCAACCAGAGTGCAAATGTAACAGTAAAGTGCAATAGTAATATACAATGTACAGGTGATTAAACTGGGTATAATATATATAAATGAGTACTACTGAGTAACAGTGCTTATAAAGGGTAAATGGCTTCATTTCCAAAGCGCTTTACAATTTGTTCCTCACATTTTTACCCATTCACTCACACATTCACACACTGATCGCGGAGGCGACCATGCAAGGAGCCAACCTCCTCATCAGGAGCAGTTAGGGGTCAAGTGTCTTGCTCAAGGACACTTCGACATGCTGCCCGGGAATCGAACCGGGAACCTCCGGATTACCAGACGACTGCTCTACCTCCTGAGCCACTGTTGCACCCCTAATCAGATGCATGTTCAGAGAAGTCCCTCATAGGCCGTTTGTGTGGTGTTTCAGACGTCTGCGTCACTCTCTGACGCTCTCCATCATTCCCTCCCTGCTGATCGGTTAGGAATGCCCTTCAGTATGGAGTGGAGTGGATAGGGTGAGTATGGAGTGGGCGGAATGAGGATGAGCCCCTAGTCTCCCACTAATCCCTCATCATAATGGCCTCCTTCCTGTTTACATCAAGGGCCGTGAATCTCGAAGCGCCATGAATCGAACGAGCGGTGTGCAAATTATTTGTGTTTACTTGATTCAAGCTGGATAATTATTTTGTTTAGGTTAATAATAATAATAATAATAATAATAATAATAATAATAATAATAATAATAATAATAATAATAATAATAATAATAATAATAATAATAATAATAATAATAATAATAATAATAATAATAATAATAATAATAATAATAATAATAATAATAATAATAATAATAATAATAATAATAATAATAATAATAATAATAATAATAATAATAATAATAATAATAATAATAATATATTTGATTTGTATTGATTGATATTTGTGGAACAAATCTCAAAGCGCTACAGTGTACAGTAGAAGAACATAAAAATTAGCAAGAGAGAAAAAATTACATAAAATAAGTACTGTAGGATTAAAACTAGTATAGGATTAAAAAGAACATGAAATGTGAAGGGCTAAAACTAGTAAAAGAGTAAAATAACATAAAATAAGAAGGGCTAAAACTAGTAAAAGAACATAAAATAAGAAGGGCTAAAACTAGAAAAAAGAATATAAGAACAAAGTGTGTGGAGCTAAAACTAGATAGAAATCAAGGCTCTATTAAAAATATGTGTTTTGAGGCCCTTTAAGCATCCACGGTCTGTGGTGCTCTGCTCTTTGTGGTACAACACAAAGGACGGGATCCACAAAGAATGGAATGCACGGTGCTAATTGCACCCTTACTTATTTAATTATGAATTGAAAATGGGGGACCCTGATCTAAACAAGATGAAAGTCTTTCTCTGGTCTGCATCCACAATTGTGTGCATTGAGCCGTACTGTATTGTACCCATTCTGCAATCTGTTAATAACATTTTCAATCAATCAATCACCTGCACGGTGATTGATTGATTGGACATTTTATTAACAGATTGCACAATGGGTACAATACAGTACGGCTCAATACACACAAAGTACAAAACCTGTACGGATGTATGACAGTTAGGGTACCTTGTGTATACTGTTTCCTTTTACTCTTACTGATAGTATATTCAAATTCAATATTGCCTATATTTATTGTACCATAACAACCGATATTGCATACACTGTTTATATTTCTCATCTTTTTATATTCAGAGTTAATTATATTGTTTACAATGTTTATTTTTTCTCATATTTTTATATTCAGATCTAATTACGTAATTCTACTATTACCCTGCTCATAACTGCACCCCCCCCCCCCCCCCTATTGGTGAGCTGGGAGATGTGATTTCAGTGCTCTTTTAAAACTTCAGAAAAGAAAGATCCAAAAGATGTGGAGGCAAACAGTTTCACAACTTTGACCCTCTGGAAAGTATACTAAACTGAGATTGGGATGTTTAGTATTGTGAGTTGCGTGTGTGTCGAAAACACGGCTTAAAAGGACTGAGCGGAGACAGGCTGTGAGTCTTCAGAGTGTACCCACCTTTCAACTGAATCACCACTGAAATAAATTGTGTTGGAATCACAAACCTCCCCCCACCCCCGCCACAACTAACGCTACACTAGCGAATAGCCATTATTGGCGTAACCATCCCATAAAGTCTATAATGTTGATAGTCATTGCACATCAGTGTGATTATGTGACGGCTTGTATCAGGGCCACGCTATTGATCCGTTAGCCGTTTTCCCACCGCAGGCCAGATAGCAGGGTCGGCTTCTCTAATGACGGCTGAGGCCTGTCATCACTGCCGTCGTTATCTATTCAACAGTCTGCTGCGTTGGTTCTCTCTTCACAGAGTCTTTTCAATGGCTGCAAAGGACAGCGTTTTGGCCACGTCGCTGATGTCAGCTGAAAAGCTCCCGCCTCTGATTTGTAGGCGATGTTTATGTTTTCCCCCCATGGCAAACAAGAGATGAATCTCCATTGTAAGAAGTCATCTTGTATCGAGTGTTAAAATCCTGAAACAAGTGAAAGAAATCTGACAGTGGAGTGAACTCAAGAGGATGTCACCTGTTCCAACACAAACCAGATTCACCTGTTCCAATACAAACCAGCTTCACCTGTTCCAACACAAACCAGATTCACCTGTTCCAACACAAACCAGATTCACCTGTTCCAATACAAACCAGCTTCACCTGTTCCAATACAAACCAGCTTCACCTGTTCCAATACAAACCAGCTTCACCTGTTCCAATACAAACCAGCTTCACCTGTTCCAATACAAACCAGATTCACCTACTCCAATACAAACCAGCTTCACCTGTTCCAATACAAACCTGTTTTACCTGTTCCAATGCAAACCAGCTTGTCTCACCTGTACACAAGGCAATTGAAATGTGTCTTTGCATATCCCTCCTACAGTCCTCATATCCCTCCTAGTTACACACATGCACAGTCCTCATATCCCTTATAGTTACACATACACAGTCCTCATATCCCTCCTAGTTACACATTCACACAGTCCTCATATCCCTCCTACTGTAGTTACACACAGTCCTCATATCCCTCCTAGTTACACACAGTCATCATATCCCTCCTAGTTACACACACACAGTCCTCATATCCATCCTAGTTACACACAGTCATCATATCCCTCCTAGTTACACACATGCACAGTCCTCATATCCCTCATAGTTACACATACACAGTCCTCATATCCCTCCGAGTTACACATTCACACAGTCCTCATATCCCTCCGAGTTACACATTCACACAGTCCTCATATCCCTCCTAGTTACACATTCACACAGTCCTCATATCCCTCCTAGTTACACATACACACAGTCCTCATGTTCCTCCTAGTTACACATACACACAGTCCTCATATCCCTCCTAGTTACACAGTTCTCATATCCCTCCTACTTACACACACACACGCACGCACGCACGCACGCACGCACGCACGCACGCACGCACGCACGCACGCACGCACGCACGCACGCACGCACGCACACACACACACACACACACACACACACACACACACACACACACACACACACACACACACACACACACACACACACACACACACACACTCCTCATATCATACACATACTCATGCAAACACACTTGTATCACAGTGATGCAGGGCTGACATACAACCTCATGGTAGGACTATTTAGCTTTCTTTTCTTTCTTTCTCACTCTCTCTCACTTTCTCCTCTCTCTGTCTCCTGTGTGCAGATATTGAACTGAACGGGGAGAAGCCAAGGCCACAGCGCTGAACAGATCTATACCTGCCTCTCCAAGGAGCTCGCAGCCAGGGGTGAGAGAGGTCAACGTATGTATCTCTCTCTCTCTCTCTCTCTCTCTCTCTCTCTCTCTCTCTCTCTCTCTCTCTCTCTCTCTCTCTCTCTCTCTCTCTCTCTCTCTCTCTCTCTCTCTCTCTCTCTCTCTCTCTCTCTCTCTCTCTCTCTCTCTCTCTCTCTCTCTCTCTCTCTCTCTCTCTCTCTCTCTCTCTCTCTCTCTCTCTCTCTCTCTCTCTCTCTCTCTCTCTCTCTATTTATCTATCTATCTATCTATCTATCTATCTATCTATCTATCTATCTATCTATCTATCTATCTATCTATCTATCTATCTATCTATCTATCTATCTATCTATCTATCTATCTATCTATCTATCTATCTATCTATCTATCTATCTATCTATCTATCTATCTATCTATCTATCTATCTATCTATCTATCTATCTATCTATCTATCTATCTATCTATCTATCTATCTATCTATCTATCTATCTATCTATCTATCTATCTATCTATCTATCTATCTATCTATCTATCTATCTATCTATCTATCTATCTATCTATCTATCTATCTATCTATCTATCTATCTATCTATCTATCTATCTATCTATCTATCTATCTATCTATCTCTATCCATCTCTCTCTCTCTCCCTTCTCTCTCTCCCTCCATCTTCATATTTCTTTGAGAAAGCCTTCCATTCTGTCATACAGCTGAATGGCATGTATATTGCGACCTTGCATAGAACTGTTATGTTAATTCAGCTCAGCGAAAATGTCAGCAAGATATGCAAGTTTGGTGACCCAGACGTTATCACTGAAAAGTGAAGCCAGCTCTGCATGCTTTTTTTTTTTTACAAAGGCATCTTCTTTTCAATAACATTCGCAGTGTGCATCCTTGTGTCTGGGATCTTCCATTTGTTCCCCTTTTTTCCCTTCCCTATTCCTATCCCCTAACAAACATTAACCTCCACTGATCCCAGATAAATGACTTTAATATGTTTAATAATCTGATGAATGGTAATATCAGTTCTATGTTCCTTTGTGGGGTAAATTAAATTGATATAATTGTAAGTAAATTCACAAACAAAACATCAACTGATATAAACTCCATTGACATGGTAATTATTAAAGAAGTAATTGAGTCTATTGTAAAACCTTTGACCTAAATGCAATCTGTCTTTTCAAAGAGGTGTTTTTCCTAATAATATGAAATCAGCAAAGGTAATACCAACATTTAAAAATGGAGATAAACATCAAATGGACAATTATATACCAGTGTCTCTACTTCCTCAATTTTCAAAAATAGTAGAGAAATGATTTGTGAAACAACTGGATCTTTTCATTGGCAAACACAAAATACTCAGTGAACACCAGTATGGGTTTAGGGGAAATAGAACTACTACATATGCAGTGATGGAGATGGTAGAAGAAATAACTAAAGCAGTTGACAATGACGAGTGTTCTATTGGTATTTATATTGACCTACAGAAGGCTTTTGATAGAATAGATCACAGCATATTAGTGAGAAAACTGGAGAAGTATGGGCTACAAGGTATAGCTAACTCTTGGCTGAAGAGCTACTTGGAAAACAGACAGCAATGTGTGCAAATTAATGACACTGTGTCAGGATTTAGGAAGGTCACCTATGGAGTACCCCAGGGATCTGTGATAGGTCCAAAACGTTTTATACTTTATATTAATGATATGTGCAATGTTGCTGAACTGTTAAAGTTTGTTATTTTTGCAGATGATACAAATTTATATTGCTCAGGAAGTAATTTAAAGGAACTTTTGTTTGATATTGAAAGAGAGCTTGAAATTCTCAAAACTTGGTTTGATGTTCTATATCATACTGGCTTCCGCTCAGCGCCATCTGCACTAACCTCACTTCGTGCACAGCACTGAATAAAAATCCACAATGTACCTTTACATACCGACATCCGTC
The DNA here is from genome assembly GCF_963971535.1 of Notolepis coatsorum. Lineage (NCBI taxonomy): Eukaryota > Metazoa > Chordata > Actinopteri > Aulopiformes > Paralepididae > Notolepis > Notolepis coatsorum. The sequence continues at coordinate 85,927,879 of NC_140171.1, read as the reverse complement.
TGGCCACACCCCTATCCGCTTACCTTCATAAGCAGGTGTGTGGTCACCTACTGTACTCGTCTCCTTCTTCACTTTCACCACAAGGAAGTGCCTGTTATATACCCACTTGACGAGGTTGTTAGCTGAAGAAAGTTGAGTTACATGTTTAAATTTTTTTTTGCTTTTTTCTTTCTCTCATAAATTTTAAAAGAAAAACGCTAAGTCATAATGTTTAACTCGGAGGGTCGCGCTAGCAACGTCACCCTTCACCAGCGGTTCTCCATTGCCTCCTCTGTCGTGCGTCTTGGAGCGGGGTTGAGGCCTCTTTCGTGGTCGGCAGCCACGCCCGGTAGGCGTCCGATAGATAGTTTGCCTCTCCAAGGAGCTGGTGCACCAGCGCCGTATCCTGTGCGATGGCCTGGTTCCGGCTCTGGTTCCTTTGCCTCCGGAGAGTTGTCCGCTGTTGGGCGGCCGGCTCCTCTGGTTGCAGAGGATTTGAGACGCAAACTTTTTGCGTCGGCTCACTCCCGTCGCAAGATGGTGGCTTGTAGACGCAAATGGCCTGGTTTTGGTGAGTTGCTGGAGCCGGATGAGGATGCGTCTGATTCTCCATGGCCGATGGAAACAGAGGACTACATGGTAGAAGCGGACGGGTTCTTGTTCGACGCCCCGGTGGAGACATGTCCGCCGCCCGTCCAGGTAACACTGGAGGGGGGTGAGAGGTCTCCTTGGGGTTCCTCGTACGCAGATGTTGGGTTAGAACCTCCGACTCGGCGGCGGGATGCCCTGCTATCAGCCACATCAGAATGTGGCTCTGTAACCAGTAGTCTGCTGCATGTGAGGGACGCGAGCTCGGTGGGAGAAACTATGCAGGGCATTGCAGGGGGAACTGCATGCTTTGTTCCCCACGCTCATGGCGGCGGCGGCAGTCGCAAACGGCGTGCCGCTGCCGCAGCCACTGCCTGTTCCTATTCCTGACGATCTCATAGGTCATCTATGGCAACGCAGTCCTGTGAGAGGGATTGACGTTGTCTGTCCATTTTTCCCCTCAATGGAGGCCTACGTCCGTCAGGGACAGGTGGTCTCCCACATCATGGGCCTCACCCCCGCCTACGTGCAAGTCACGAGGGTAGTGGGTTTGGTAGAAGGCATGAAGGAGGGCGTGCCTCGGCTTGATAGGCCGATGGCAGCGCTCCTTTGTCCTGAGGTGGTGTGGGAGCCGTTACGGAAGCTGGTTCCCCAAGGGAAATCGGCGAGGCGGTTGGCTTACTGGAGTGACCAGTCATTTATCTCCGCGACGCAATCTCTGGCTGCCACTTCTAACATCGCGCAGCTGGCGAGATTCATGTCCAGGATACTGACGGGCGGTATGGAGCTGACTGATTTGCAACATGATCAGCTCGCCCAGGGGGCAGGAGCCATCCTGCATCTGATCCAGCCGCAGGCCATAGCCGCTGGGAAAGTACACGCCCTGGACACTCTAGTCCAGCGCCACCTTTGGCTGGAGCAGGCACGTGTGCCGGAGAAGAAGAGGACTCCACTTCTGACGGCACCCCTCTCCGATGCTGGACTTTTCGGGTCGGCACTGCAATTGATGACCTCAACCTGCAGGGAGATGCAGGAGGAGCGTTCCGTGCTCCAGCCTCATTTCCCCCCGCCCGATGTCGCCGGTGGAGTCAGACGGCAGGCTCGTCGTTGGGGTTACGCCGCCGTAGCCGCCGCTGCTACCACCGCCACTGCTGGACCTTCAGCAAAGAAGGCCAGGAGGAGAGAGGGCGCCTCCGCCACTGCAGCCGGCGCATCTACGCCCGGAGGTGACGGTAGGGATAGTCGTGACCAGCCTCCGATCATTTACCGTCCCTCCGGGGCTCCCCGGGGTGGCAAGTCCCGAGCGGCTCGTGGCAGGCGTCGCTGAAAGTATGACTTTTTCCCTCTGTGGTCCCCCCTGTTCCCTTCCCGGCCCAAATATGATTTTTGTTTATAGAAAATAAAGAGTCCCTCCTAAAAGGAGGGACTGTATTTTTTGTTACAAACTGTGTGTTTATTCACCAAACATATGATGGGGATACGACGTGTGAACCTAGGGCTAGACTTTAAGTCTTGTTGGTCGCTACATTCATGTTAGAGTTTAAGCAAGGCCTGCAGCTTACACTCGGTTGAAAAAGGTTTTTTCTGCCTCGACCTGAATCTTCACATAAAGGTAGAGGTTAGTTGTGTGCTCTGTTGCTTAAACAGTGATATTGAGCCGCAACACTATTGTGTTGGTCTGCAGTAATGCTCGTGTATGAAAAAGTACCGCGGTTCAGGCCACTCTCTCTCTCTATCAGATTTCTGTGTCTTGCAACATAAACACGGGTGTCGGGTTCACACATACATAACTTGGCCTTGTTATAAACCCTGTTCACAGACGTGTCTGTGGCTAGCGTGCATTGGATTTGCTTTGCGCTGTTCATTAGCATACTGGCTACTTAAGGTATCATATGGCTGTTTTGTTGTTGTCGTATGCAAGGGTTGGGCTTGCGAGGGGGTACCGGATAAATCCCTCCTTCCCTCTTCTGATTGGTCAGGGGGTTTCTTGGACTCTCTTTTCATTCGGTCAGGGCCAAGCTGTTAGGCCGCTTGGCACGGGGGGGGGTTCCCTGACTCCGCACCTATCACGGGCGGTTGAGTCATGGGTTTCCCCCCGTCATAGAAAACGTCACTAGGCACGTTTCTATTGGAAGACGGCTTCCGTGAGTTTTTTCAGACCCGTATGTAGGGTCTGTCATTGTCAAGTTGTCGGGGCAGAGCGTAGGAACTTACTGTTCTACTACGCTCGATATACGTGTGACTTGAGTCTGTTGGTCACATGACTCAATGTTACCGTGACTTTTCAATCTATGGCTCACGTGGGAAGTCTCTCTGAGGATTCCCGTCTCCTCTCTGTGGTGAGGGTGGCGGGATGTAAGAATGTAAAAGATTTTTACCCTCGGCCGCATCACGTGGGATTCATGTCAGTCGGTGTTTCTTTCTTTTTAATAATAAAAAGAGTGAAGAATATGAAGCACGACAACTCCTTGTCATTCTCCCAGGCGACTTGAAGGACCAATGTCTGGTGTCTGGTTAGACTATCCATTGATGTGTTTGGGTCTCGACGCGTACATAGTGCTGGCTCTGGGTGTTTTCTGATAAGAATTACACAGGAGGCTAGTACGCCTTGGTTGCTCGTTATTAAAACAGCGTTTTTATAGGGCAACTGGGATGGGGGATTTTTTCCTCTTCCGAGCGCCTGTTACTGGGTCTCGACGGATTCTCGTTCATATCTGGGGGATGTTAACAGAATAGATCAGAACATAGGTAGAGGGGTCTCACGCCCTTGGGGTGGGCCACTGAGCGCGGTACAAATGGGACCGTCTGGGTGGCGCCCTCTTTTCATGTTTTAGATCGACACGCATACCTACCCCCTCTCCTGGAGTAGGGATGTCGGCGTGGTTAGGGCACACGACTGGTTCTGGTCGCGCTGGTCCAGGTCAGTTAACCCGTTGTCCGCCGGGAACACAGATCTGCTGTTCTGGTACCCTGAGGGACTTGTGCTTTTTTCGGGGGTCACAGGGTTGGACGTTATGGAGACCCTTTGTTGGGTACAGGTTGTACCCTGCGCTATCATAAAGGGGCTGGTTCTCCATTATTTTCGCTCCTCTCTCACGCATGGCGAAGAGGGGGCTGTTGGGGTGGTCTTCTGGACCTCCTCTGGTAGCCCTGTGTGCTTCCCGAGCTGCCGGGCCCGGTCCGAAGTTGTGTTTCGTCGACCCGTAGGCCTGGAATAACCCTTTTTTGAAAACTGAAACACTTGTACTGCGGTGTAGCCGGTGTATACCCGTGTGTGTTTTGGAGTTTTTTCTTGAGGGGTTATAGGAACAACCACGGCCTGTGGTACCAAGAGGGTGGTTGATTCCCTGGTGTGTTGGAGCAGAGTCAACTCCCGGGTTACCCGGTTGAGTGTGTCCCTGCACGTTCATGACGTCTGCCAATCGTGTCAGCCTTCTCTGCCTCGACCCCTCTGGGTGGGGGTTTTTGGTGGAGGCTTTGTCATGGTGCGCAACAATGCCAGCATACGCCCCTTCCGCCGGGGTGCTGTTTTCAGTTGACCCCTTTGGCGCCTGTCTCGTCCGCAGTGCTTCAGGCTCGGGTCTAAAGCCTGCTGCCTGGTTTAAGGGATCGACCCCTCTGGGGTCGTCTCCCCGGTGCGCTGCCTGCTTCCGCTATGGTTAGCCTTTTGAGTGCTTCAAGTTACGGCCATGCTGACTGCCTGTGTTGCAGGGTCAGTTTGCCAGGCGGCGTACTAGTGGGGGGAAGGGCCCGCTCTTGGAGGGGCCCTGTCCGAATACGATGGCGATGTGGGGGGCGGTGTCACTAAGTGACCGCCTGGAGAGGTCTTGATGCTTGGCGTCATTGACCTCTCCGGGCCCCCTTTTTCCAGGGGATCCAGTCCCTTCAGTGGGTCTGGGTCTTCCTTTGCGCTCCGCTGCTACGGCCTTGCCACGGGGTTGAGTTGCTCTTGATCCCGTGATTTTGGGGGCAGTAACGAGGGTTGTTCCTTCCGTTCGTTCCCTGGTGGCATGCGGGTTGTGCGTGTGCGTAGTCGTGGGGTCAAGCCACGGTTTGCTCACCCTGTGCGTTGAGTTGCTCGAGTTTCTCTTCGCACGGTCGGATCCGTCTCCATCCCGTCCTCCAATAGGGAGGGTATCCGGTCTGATGGTTGTGGGGGGCCTCAGCGGGGTACATTTGTCAAGCTTCTGGCTCCCGCTCAGCTCCTGTTGTGCAGAATGACGCTGAGCGGAAGCCAGTATGATATAGAACGTAAGGTTATGTATATAACCAAGTTCTATGAATACTGGTGACGCTCAGCGTCAGGACGCCACTGCGGCCCTTGACCTCGCCTTGTGGTGAAAGTTTGGGAAGGAGGCGAGTAGGTGACCACACACCTGCTTATGAAGGTAAGCGGATAGGGGTGTGGCCAGATGGATGTCGGTATGTAAAGGTACATTGTGGATTTTTATTCAGTGCTGTGCACGAAGTGAGGTTAGTGCAGAATGACGCTGAGCGTCACCAGTATTCATAGAACTTGGTTATATACATAACCTTACGTTAATAAATTGTCTCTCAATATTAAGAAAACAAAATGTATGGTTTTTGGTAATCAAAAAGAAATAGAGGGGGATCTCTCTCTCTAGAAAGAGTTTCTGAGATAAAATGTCTAGGGGTAGTTATTGACCAGAAATTTACATGGAAACAACATGTTAACTATATTCAAGGAAAAATATATAAGTCAGTAGCAATATTGTATAAATGTGAGGATATATTAAACTACAAAGCCTTGCACATCATTTACTGCTCACTTATACTTCCTTACATATCTTACTGTGTGGAAGTATGCATGGGTCGACATTTAAAAAGACAGTAAATCCAATAGTCAGAACCTTTTCAAGGCTGGTTACTATGAACACACAAATCCATTGTTTATAAAGTCTCATATTATGACATTTTATGATTTGGTTTATTATAAAACTGCAAATAATATACAGAGCTAAAGCAAAGTTACTCCCAGACAGGGTGCAAAGGTTTTTTTTCAATACATGAAAGAAAATATGATTTGAGAGATATTTGTAATAATGATGGTGTATATATATTGTATTGTGTGAGATTACTGAATAAAACGACTACAACTACTACTACTACTACTACTACTACTACTACTACTACTACTACTACTACTACTACTACTACTACTACTACTACTACTACTACTACTACTACTACTACTACTACTACTAAATATCCCCCACTGATACCAGATAAATCCCTTTAATATCCTCCACTGATACCAGAGAAATCCCTTTAATGTCCCTCACTGATACCAGATAAATCCCTTTAATATCCTCCACTGATACCAGAGAAATCCCTTTAATATCCTCCCCTGATACCAGATAAATTCCTTTAATATCCTCCACTGATACCAGATAAATCCCTCTAATATCCCCACTGATACCAGATAAATCCCTCTAATATACCCCACTGATACCAGATAAATCCCTCTAATATCCTCCACTGATACCAGAGAAATCCCTCTAATATCCTCCACTGATACCAGATAAATCCCTCTAATATCCCCCACTGATACCAGAGAAATCCCTCTAATATACCCCACTGATACCAGATAAATCCCTCTAATATCCCCCACTGATTCCAGATAAATCCCTTACATATGCCTATAACCATATCCCTCCCACACAGGTCCGCCCATACAAACCCATCCATGTATACTTATAAACCCTCCATATCCCTCGTATGTCCCCATCCCCCCCATACAAACCCAACCAATTTCCATCTCCATTCCCAGCAGGATAGTTTTTTCCACTTCCATAACTTCCCCTATGCAAGAGGTCCCCTGGTCTTTCCAGCACTATGCCAATCAACACCTTTATACTATATACCCCCCCCCCCCCCTCTTTTTTTTTTTGTTTGTTTTGATCCACTTTTTCTCCCATTTTTCCATATTTTTCTCCCATCCCAATTTCGTATCATCCAATTCAACCCTCCCCTGTCACGAACGCTGTTTCTTGCCTCCCACAAGCCGGCTGCAATGTGGACTAAGTCATACATAGCACAAGTCCCCTCCGGTACTTGAGGTAACAGCAGTCGCATCTTTTCACCTGCGCAGCTCGATCTCTCAGTGTCGAGGAGTAACGCGTGGAGGCTCACGCTGCCCCCGACACTTCCTGATTCTACTGCGCAGGCGCACCAACCGACTTGTAGGAGTCGCTTGTTCACAACGTTCGATCCCCACCCTTCAGTTTTCCCTCCCCGTAATACGGCCAATGTGTATTACTGCGGACGACCAGCCAAACTGAAAAACAATGTGGAGAGCTGGATTCGAACACGCGAATCCTAGCGTCTCCACACTGGTGGCGAGTGCCTTGCCCACTACACCACCTAGCCGCCCTTATACCCCCCCCCCCCTCTTTAGATAAAAAATTAAATGAAAAAAATAAATAAATAAAGGGGCTCTTGATTACAGTAATATACATTATTTTCTCTTAACTGAAATATATATGTATATTAATTAACAACACCGCTGTAACACAACGTCTATCATCTTGCAGAAAGGCGCAATAAACACTGGTATTTATTTATTTTTAAAGCCCTTATTGGTAAACAACCTGTTTATATCTCCTCACTGTTAGATTGGAATATTGGAACCTATTCAACTCGATCGAATGACTGGATGGTTCTTAGGGTCCCTCAAGTTTGTTCTGAGCTAGGGAAGTCAGCCTTTTCCTTTGATGCCTCTAACTCATGGAATGTCCTTCAACTCACGCTAAAATTGGAGGTTCTCCCTTCCCTTGGAATGTTTAAATGTATGATTTCAGACCATTGTGTGACTACCTGTAACTGTTTTAGTTGATATTTAAAAATAATTTTTTAAATGTTTTTAATTTGTTTTACTCTGGTGTTTAAATTTCTGTGAATATTGTTTTTATTATGTACTGTACAATCGTCGTTTCTGTAAATGAGGGAAACCTCAGATGCTTACGATTTTAAATAAAGGTTGAAATGAAATATGGGTAGGCCTATTCTTGTTTTTTTTTTAACTAAAAACAACAGAGTGAACTGTCTGTAACGCAGTGCTTCCGCGACATATCAGGTATGAAGACAGTAAAAAAAGAAAGAAAAGGCCACAGTCCTATTGCATATATAACGTCCAACATCCGGGTAATCCCGGTATGAGAAAAAAAAAACATGCCAGTTGAACTGCAATGTAATGTGTCTGCCTCTTGAGAGAGCCGAGTTACAATTGTTAAACTGTAATGTAATGCTTCAGTCTCTTGAGAGAGCAGAGTTACAACATGCCAGTTAAACTGTAATGTAATGCATCAGTCTCTTGAGAGAGCAGAGTTACAACATGCCAGTTAAACTGTAATGTAATGCGTCAGTCTCTTGAGAGAGCAGAGTTACAACATGCCAGTTAAACTGTAATGTAATGCGTCAGTCTCTTGTCGCAAGAGGTTCACAGGCAGGGGTGTAAAAAGTACCCAGAAATTATACTTAAGTGAAAGTATGGGTACCATCTCAAAATCTCACTCAAGTAAAAGTCAAAGTATCTGGCTAAAAACACACTTGCGCTCTCACAAGCTCCGGTGGTTTGGTGAAAAAATTCGGGCCGAACACCTCCATTAGCAGGCCAAATATAAACTCCATCGGGTCTCGTCCTGTTTCGCTGCCCTCAGGAATGTTTATTATACAGAGGTTGACTCTGTGAGATCTGTTTTCAAGGTTGTCAAGGCGGTCTTGAAGTAGTCCGTTCTGGGTCTGAAGTGATTTTACTGTTGCTTCGGTGGTTATCAGCGATAAAAAAAAATCCCCTGGAAGCTATTCATCGTCTCGTGGAGTGCGTCTACCGAAGACTGTAGCGGCTTAACTAGAGCCAAAATGTCCTCTCGGAGTGAGGCTCGTTGTTTATCCAGTTCTGTGATCAGCTAGCTCATGGATAAGGTTTCAGAGACTTCTTCTTATGCATCGTTAGCCTCCAAGTTTGCGGCAGCCATCTTAGCAATTTTGCCAGCCAATGTTGCTGCACTGTGCGTGGCATGTCGATTTGAGCTCAGCGTTTTAGGTTTGTTGCTAATTTTGTGACCGAATGATAACTCTCTATATAAACGTTGTATATCACTTTGTTACAAATAAAAGTATGGTGTTTACAGGTAACTCTGAACAATTAGACCGGGAGACCTCTTTCGCCTGACTTTCTCCTACCTCGTCCATGTTAATGTGTATTTAAAGATATTGAAATGTGTGGAAAATGTGTGGAGATTTTACTTTTTAAATACAGATAATTGTCTAATCAACCAAACATTTCGCGACCCCCCCTGCAGTACTCCGCGGACCCCCTAGGGCCCCCTGTTGAAGATTGGTATAGATTGTGATTTTATTTCCTCTCGCTATCTCTTTCTCTCTTTCATCCTCCCGCCCACCGGAGTACAGTAGTGGAACTGACCCGGTATTGGATTCTATTGAACCAGCAGCCTGGAGTCTCTCATGTGATGGATCCATGGATCTGTTTTCTCCAAGCGCTTCACAGTCAGAGGTCAGAGATCAGATGTCAGAGGTCAGGCTGAGGTGAGCCTTCTGTCAACAACCCACTGGTGTGTATACACAACAAGTAATTACCCACTCCCTACACACGCACGTAAACACAACACATTACAGTGATGTAGAGCTGACATACAACCTCATGGTAGGACTATTTCTATTCCGCTCTCTCTCTCTCTCTCTCTCTCTCTCTCTCTCTCTCTCTCTCTCTCTCTCTCTCTCTCTCTCTCTCTCTCTCTCTCTCTCTCTCTCTCTCTCTCTCTCTATCTCTCTCTCTCTCTCTCCATTCTCTCTCTCTCCATTCTCTCTCTCTCCATTCTCTCTCTCTCCTCCCCCTCTCTCTCTCTCTCTCTCTCTCTCTCTCTCTCTCTCTCTCTCTCTCTCTCTCTCTCTCTCTCTCTCTCTCTCTCTCTCTCTCTCTCTCTCTCTCTCTCTCCCTTCTATCTCTCTCCCCCTCTCTCTTTCTCTCTCTCTCTGTCATTGTATCTGTTTCATGTTTGCTGAGGTTTGTCTAGTTTCTAGTTTGCTGTCCGTGTTCACATTCCAGTGCATAAACTGAGATATTATTAGCATTTTCTTGATTTGGGAATCTTCATTTAAACCCCCTCGGAAACGTCCACCTCGATCTTCATCCTGCATTTGGGTTCTACCTCCATTAACCACACTGTAACACTTTCAAATCATACATATACATGTATCATATATGTATATATATAATATGATCATGATACCTTCACGTGGACATAAAAGGCACACATGCAAAATCATACTAAGCAAAAACAGAATCCTGTCAATCCACGTTCAATCAAGTCAATCGATAGTTAAAAAAACATAGAGGACACTTTTCTTTAACGTCAAAACAAATGTACGATTTTCCGCATGAAATGCATGTGGCTTTTCAGAATAATCTTATCTTCGTTTACCTCTCTCCCTCCTTTTCTCTCCTTCCTCTTTTCATCCTGCAATTCCAAGCCCCTCTGTGCCCCCGTCTTCTCCTCTCCTCCTACCCCGCCTCCCTGTTCATCTTTCAATCACAGTCTGACCGTAAGCGGCAGCATCCGTCACCTCCAGTCCTCTGTCTCCCTCTCTCCCTCCCTCTCTCCCTCCTTCTCTCCCTCCCTCACTCCATCCCTCTCTCCCTCCCTCTCTCTCTCTCTCCCTCCCTCTCTCCCTCCCTCCACCTCTGTCTCCATCCGTCGTTCCTGCAGAGTGCCTCTAATGGACACGTCTCCCCAATTACCCGACAGGAGGAGGGGAGGAGGGAAGGAGGTGGAGAGGAGGGCAAGTGCACAAAAGAAGGTGTGCAGGCACACACACACACAGGCATGCGTTCTTCATGGGACGGGGGTGCACTAAGTGCAAGCCCAGATAAGTACTCGCTATTTGCATATCAATAGCGCCGG